>NC_084897.1:9387127-9757127 GCF_958979055.1 Alnus glutinosa | reverse complement strand
AAAATTTCTATCACACAGTTGTTCATCCAGACGACTCAGGTCCACCGTTCGGACGGCGTCCGTACATATCACATCAGTCGCCCATTTGAACCCTCAACCTATAAATAAAGGCCCCTGGGCATTGAGAACTGCAAGAATTTGGTATTGAATTCCTTCAGAGCTTCGAGAGTTATTGTGTGAAGTTATTGGAGCTGATTTGTTCTCTCTCAAGCCATTGCAAGTGTGCTACAACTGAAGTCTATCTTAGTGGTCGACCCTAAGATAAAGGATTCCATTGAAGACCCTTTCAGGTAGGAGACCTGGTTGGGAGGCATTTGTGTTGGGTTACACGTTAGAGAGCAAGGTACGACCACTGCATCAGGGGTATGTGAGTGTTACTATCTTGTATCTAGTCTTGCCTTCTGAATAGTGGTTTGGCTACCCCGAAGTGGTTTTTCTCATCTTGAGTTTCCACTTCGTTAACAAAAATTCTTGTGTTGTTTATTTTCCGCATTGATTAGTTTTGTTAACACTTTGTGCACACACTTGCTATTTATTTTAGAAGTCAACTCCATTTTTCACTCTGAGAAGATTAATTTCTTGAGTGTTATTTATTTTTGACTTCTATTGATTATAATGTCTCAAACTCTTAATTTTGTTCCTGCCTCTTTGATGGTACGAACTATGGCTATTGGAAGGGATGTATACGGTTTTTTTTAAAATCTATTGACTGTTGGAGTATTGTTGAAACTGGTTTGACTAAACTAGAGGATGCAGCACTCGAACTAGTCCCTGAGAAAACCACTTGTCTTTCAAATGATAAAGCCCTCCATGCTCTAAAATCTGCCAAACTTCAAATGTTGATTTCAAAATTTGAAGAAATTAAGATGTTGGAAGATGAGACATTTGGAGAGTTTTACTCCAAGATGAGTGACCTGAGAAACTCCATGGTGAGTCTTGGGAAGCCTATCTCGGATGTAAAACTCATCCGAAAAATTATAAGATCTTTGCCTGAGCATTTCAGGATCAAGGTAACCACCATTGAAGAAAGCAAAGATCTAGAAGAGATGAAGATTGAAGAGTTGGTGGGATCTCTTCAAACATATGAGTTGTCTCTACCCCCAGTCAAGAAGCTGAAGACCATTGCCCTAAAGGCTTCCAAAAAGAAGGTAGAAGCCTCATCTGAAGATGACTCTTAGGAGGAAGAAAAAGATGTGGCTATGTTAGCCAAGAATTTCAGAAGACTTATGAGAGACGACCGATTCAAAAAGAAGTTTTCTGAAAAAAATGAAGAAAGCTCCCAGCGAAGCTGAACCTGAGGAAGAAGAAAAGAAGGATCCCAAAGGGCCCAGATGCATATCCGAGCCGATTGCGGGAACCTTAAGAAGGGCAAGGGGAAGGCGTACAATGTGACTCTCAGTGATGAGTCAGAAGAAGAAGCTCTAGAGTCTGAGAAATTTCTGGCCTTTGTAGCCTCACACGTTGAAGAGGAAGACTCTTATTATTCAGAGCATAGTGATAATGGGGAAGAGCTCAAGGAGGCTTACAAGACACTCTACATAGAGTATGAGAAGCTGAGGGAAGGTCATAAGCAGCACCTCAATGATCTGAACAGTTTGCAGACTAAGAAGAGTTCATTGCTGCTCAGAATACAAGAGCTCAAGGAGAAGCTGCTAGAGACTCAGCTTTAGTTAGAAAGAGTCACTGATGAGAAGTTGACTCGTATGCTGTCTGTCCAGAAAAGCCCTACTGACAAGACCGGTCTCGGGTATGTAGCTCCCTCTTCTGATGCTCCCTCTACTTCAAAGACTGTATTTGTGAAACCTACAGTCCCAGAGCCTCCTCCCACTGTTGAAGATAAAGGGAAGGACAAGGTCAACAATGATGTTCCAGGCACTCAGAAGCCTCATTTCATCAGAAGACCTCCCATATGCCATCACTGTGGTCTAAGTGGGCATGTTCTTCCTCAGTGCTCCCTCCTGAAGGCTCAGAAAGCCAAGGCCAGGAAAGATATGCCCCAACAGGCTAATCATGGCACTAGACCTGCGGCCCAGTTCCAGACTCCATGGTATTAGGCTCCCTATTATCAAGCACCAAGATATCAAGCTGCTTGGTCTCATGCACCACGATACCATGCATCTCAGCATCAACGGCCTCAGCAGCGATTTGTACCAGCCAATCACAGTGGCAACTCCAAGAACAAATCCAAGCAGTTTAGAAGGCCTCAGAAGGTGAAAGAAGATCAATATCATAATGAGCCACCTATCTGGATGCAGAGCATGATGGAGTGGATGATGTCCTGCTAGCAACCACCTACAGGAAGGCAGGCTTGGGTCAAGAAGGACGATCACCCCATGAGGGGGAACAGACGCACCTAACAGGTTCGGGTGTTCTTGCCTAGGATTTGGTTCCTAATCCTACGGCATCAGGTTTGATTGCTTATCTTCTTGCTAGATTTTATATGCAATGTAGGAACCAGTTGTGTTTTTACCCCCTATTTCTTTTTAGAGAAATTTGCAGTTATTTGTTAGGGGAAGACAGAAAAAGTAGGTCGAGCAACTATTTTTCTATATTGGCATCATCAGGTTTGATCTTGCCTTGCATATGATGTTTTTTTCCATATTGCATTTTTTTTTTAAAAAAAAAAAAAAAATTCTGTGGAGTACCTGCAGGATATTTTTTTTTTCTATGGGCATATCAGATATTGCATGTGTTTTCACCTGATATCTCAATTCTTTGTGCATTTATCTACTCTGCTTAGATATAATTGAGAGTTTATGACTATAATCTGCCAAGTGTTTTCCTGTATATGCAAAAGTAGGAAGTAGGATAGCTTCTTTTCTCATGCGATGAAAAATGTGCATTATCCACGACTCCCATAAAGGTACATCTTTCATTCTCTGACTTTTTGTTTCTAGAAATTTTGGATAGGAGAAGAGGTCTTTAATAAGATTGCCAAATTGACCACATGCTAGTTGAACCTAGAACCTAAAAACTCTGGCATTCTCTCTAGGTTGCAACACCATAAGTATCAAGCAGTAAATCATTTGCATTATGTGCTTTAAATTGTATATTCACTGCTGAAAAATTAATGGACTTCTAATTTTAACAAGTGTGTGTGAACAGTATACAACAAAATATTAAATGCGGAATTAAAGGAGACAAATATTTTGTTGACGAAGTGGAAACTCAATTAAGAGAAAAAACCACTCCGGGGCAGCCAAATCCAGGATATCCACTATTCAGAAGACAAGACTAGATACAAAGTAGTAACACTCACATGCCCCTGATGCAGTGGTCGTACCTTGCTCTCTAACGTGTAACCCAACACGAGCGCCTCCCAACCAGGTCTCCTACCTGAAAGGGTCTTCAATGGAATCCTTTACCTTAGGGCCAACCCCTAAGATAGACTTCACAGTTGATCAAATCACACACTAGCAAAGCTAGAGAGCTAGCAGATCTTCAATATCTCCCTAAACAGCCTCTCTAAGCTGTGGAGAATTCACCACCGAATTCTTGCCGTTCTCAATGCCTAGGGGCCTCTATTTATAGGCTGGGGGCTCAAATGAGCGTCAGGCAAAATATACATGGGCACCGTCCGGACGGTGGACATGGACCGTTCGGATGGACAACTGTGCGACAAGATTTTCCAAAAATTTCACGGGGAAATCTTTCCTGTTTAAGAGCTTCGTCCGGATGGTCGCACGTCCGCTGCAAGTAATTTCCTTATAAGGCTTTCAAGCGTCCGGACCATGGGGATGAACGTCCGGACGGCTATTCTCCAACATGCAATTTCCATATCTGCAATGCGCGCGTCCGGACGGTTGAAGTCGAATCGGCCATTTCCTTATTTGATGAACGCGCTTCAAGACCACAGCTGTCAAACGTCCGGACGGTGATATTTGAATTGCGATTCTTGTCTTAAGGAGACGCGCGTCTAGATGGGATACCACATCGTCCGGACGGTTGATTGATCTTCCCTTTCTTGGAACTTGGAAAGAAATCTAAAACTGATCGAGTACTGAGAGGCATCAGGACGTGCTGCTGAAACGTCCGGAAGGATGCAAGCTGGATAGAACCTTCTTGATACAGTATAGCGTCCGGGCGGAATGATCACGTCGTCCAGATGGATGATGCTGATCTGTCTTGGCGGTCCGGACGGTAGAACATGTCGTTCTGACGGATGGAACAGTGGACAGATGGGCGTCCGGATGAGATGGCTCTATCGTCCGGACGGCTGACAGGGAACTTAAATTCTTCTGACTTGCAGACTCTGAATAGTGGAATCCCTGTTTACAGCATCTTTACACTTAAGTGATTTTGTCCAAACACAGAATGAGGCCAAAATACTAACAACTGCTTATGTGCTGAATTTGCTATATGCCTTGCCCTCTATGTGCAAGTAAAATTTTCACTTTGTCCTTCACGGTACAAGTAAAACAATTAGGTGCTGCATCTCATGGGGAGTGTATCAGATGAGGGTGGCTAGGCCCTAATGAGTTATAAGGTTTGACTTTTAACTAATCTTTCACTGATTTTCTCTCTTATCTAGAAAATCTAGTTGCCATTTGTCATGTCATTGAAAGTCATACCTTCTGGGTTAAGTCTTCACACACACACGCATTGCATGAGTTGAGTTGTCTATTTAAATTTTCTATGTCCAGGAAAATATTTGTGCTGATTGTACTCTCAACTCTCTTTTATATCTCTGCCTAGTTTTGAGATGCTCTCTGACTATGTTATCAGTAGATTATACATGCGTGTTCTGAAACTGACTTGAAAAAAATTGATTTTTGTACAATTTTCCTCAGTTTTTCTGATGTTTCAGTGTGGAGCGTCCGAACGGTCACTCTTGGGGTCCGGACGGGTGGAGCTTTGTCATCCGGATAGATCAGGTTACGTCCGGACGCCCGCGGCAATCAACGGCCGGACAGTAAGTATAACTCGTTCGGACGCGCGTGACCTGTCCGCATAGTTTTGGGGCAGCGCGTCCGGACGACATTATTTCACCATCCTGACGGGGACCCCACAGGCCCTATAAATACCTGGTCGCCGCATACTCTCTCTACCCCACCAAAAATTTTCCTTTTGGCATCTTGTGAGTTATATCTTGTGAGCTTTTGGCTTTATCTCCCTGTCTCTTTTTTTGTGCACTTCTCTCACATTCCAGGTATTTTTCTAGTCTTTTCCTTTTCAGTTTATTTTTAACTATTGGAATATTTATATCTTTTAGGAATGTTGTCGAAATTTTCGGGATGCATATATCTGCTGTGTTGGGACTAGTTGTATTTCTTTTTTTTCTTTTTCTTTTTTGTTTACTGTTGTTATAATTTTTGTGTGACCTAACAAGAATATTTTTGGATTATTTCTGGCAAATCTTGTTGGTTTCTTTTTACAGCATCATGTCAGCAGTCAGTTCCCAGCCCAGGGTCCACCACCTCTGCTTGCCTTTCTGCCTGTGCAAGCACATTTTGGGCGTTATGTTGGAGGCCCGTGATGAGGGTAATACCGGTCTCCCCTTTGGCTGCCTACTCACTCAGATCATTCTTCAATCGGGAATCAACATTACTGGAGAACCTAAGATGAAGATTCAGCAATCCATCAGCAAGCAGACTTTAATGAAGTCAATTTTTCATAGATAATGGAGGCCTTAGCTGCCATTCAGGGAGGAATGAGCACCATGCAGCAATCCATCACTTCTATGCAGCAGGAGGTGCACTCCATCAACAAGCGTGTGGAACAAAACCAGCTGGATCTCAAGGAGTGCCTCAAGTATCATCATCCTGACAATAGTGATGATGAGGATGATGCACCAAGGACTGCACCTATGGCAGAGGATGATTGAATTTTCTTTTGTTTTGTTGTCTTTTTGTTGTTCGAGACATTTGCTTTATATTTTGGCTATGTTTTGTTAAACTCTTTGACTAATATTACTCTGTTTACCCTGGTCCTTCTGAGACCGTTAGGGGGAATAATTTTTATTGTAGCTGGTTTCTTTATTACTTTGTTTTACCCTTTGTCCCTTTGTGGCAAAAAAGGGGAGTAATTTTTATTTTTGGACCGGGAATGTATTTCCAAACCCGTCAAGTGATTTTTGTCCCAGAATGGCCAAAGGGGGAGTTTGTTAGGTTGTGAATGGCCTCATTCTATTTGGACAAAAATCACTTGTATGTAAAGATGTTGTTTAACAGGGTTTTCGATATACAGAAGTGTTTTAGAAGATTCTGCAAGTCAGAAAAGTTGGTTCCCTGCCAGCCGTCTGGACAACGTGTCATCCCGTCCGGACGCTCATCTGTCCACAGTTCTAGCCATCCGGACGACGTGCCATACCGTCCGAACACCCAACAAACCTAGCATCATTCGTCCGGACGACGTGAATTTCCGTCCGGACTCTTCACTTTATCGAGAAGCTTCTGTTCCAACTTGCATCCGTCCGAACGTCTTAGCAGCCAGTCCGGACGACGTCTAGTGATCGATCAGCTTCAGATATTCTTTCCAAGTTCAAATAAGGGAAGATTGATGCAATCGTCCGAACGACGTGGATTCCAGTCCGGACACGCTAATACATAAGGCAAGAATCGCAATTCAAATACAACCGTCCGGACGTCAGTCAACTTGGTCCGAACACGCGTTCAACAGATATGGAAAGTGCGTATTCAACTTCAACCGTCCAGACGCCTGCCTATCATGGTCTGGACGAGCGCTCATCTAATATGGAAATTGTGTGTTGAAGATTAACCATCTGTACGACCATCTCCCTTGGTCCGGACGCGCGAAAGCCTTATATGGAAATTACTTGCAGCGGACGTGCGACCGTCCAAAAGACAGTACCTCACCGTCCGGAGGCGGCTCTCAAACAGGAAAGATTTTCAGTAAAAATCTCAGAATTTCTATCACACAGTTGTCCGTCCGGACGGCTCAGGTCCACCGTCCGGACGGTGTCCGTACATATCACAGCAGTCGCCCATTTGAACCCTCAGCCTATAAATAGAGACCCCTGGGCATTGAGAACTGCAAGAATTCGGTATTGAATTCCTTCAGAGCTTAGAGAGTTATTGTGTGAAGTTATTGGAGTTGATTTGTTCTCTCTCAAGCCATGTGTACTGTTGCTGCGCTACAACTGAAGTCTATCTTAAGGGTCGGCCCTAAGATAAAGGATTCCATTGAAGACCCCTTCAGGTAGGAGACCTGGTTGGGAGGCGTTCGTGTTGGGTTACACGTTAGAGAGCAAGGTATGACCACTGCATCAGGGGTGTGAGTGTTACTATCTTGTATCTAGTCTTGTCTTCTGAATAATGGATATCCTAGGTTTGGCTGCCCCAGAGTGGTTTTTCTCATCTTGAGTTTCCACTTCGTTAACTAAAATTCTTGTGTTGTTTATTTTTCACATTGACTATTTTTGTTAACACTTTGTGCACACACTTGCTATTTATTTTAGAAGTCAACTCCATTTTTCAAGAATGTAAAGGCTAAAATTGAAGAAATCCTGATGCAGTCTAGAGAGTTCTAAAAAGCCTTGTGTTTTTCCAATTATCCATCATTTCCAAGACATGCCTAGGTCTAATTTTAAGTTCAGAACCTTATCTTTCTAACAAAAAATATTTTATTCCAATTGGAGTTGCGTACCAAAAGTTAAGACCGTTTGAAGTTGAGTGGTCAGGCTTCTAGGGAATATGCATTATGGTGCATGATTGTTTGTCCCCTTGTCTTCTGCCCCTAATTGATGATTGTTTTCTGTCATTATTACTTGTTTAACTTCATTATATGCTTATCCTATGCTTAGAGGGTTGTTCTAAGCTTATATAATACGTGTGTGTGCAAGTGTAGGGTAGAATACAGTTTTGTTTTGAACATCAGCCTTTGGCTTGTAAGAGGAGTGTTCTCCTTGTATCTCTGTATCTCTTTGGTGTGATCCTTAGAGTGGTGAGTTTCTAAAGTTCTGTATCCCTTGTTGTAATCCTTTGGTGTTATCTCTTGGGTGGTGAATGTTTATCTAACATTTTGAGTGTGATTTTGTGTAGTTGTTTCCATCTCCATTTTTGTCCGGTATCATTTTCTCTCATTTTCTTCTCTCTCTCTCTCTCTTTTCTTTTCACTCTCTTTTTTCCTTTCACTCTCTTTTTCATCATCTATTTTTGAACTCTTGGTCTCACAATTTTTTTTTCAACTCATTCTCTCTTTTCAATTTCATTTGATCTTCATACACTTGTCTTGGAGTCAACTGTTCAAGAGTACTGGTTTTATTGTCATTTAAAAAAGAATGCCGATTCTTAAACCCGTTAGGAGTGACCTCCTGTCAAATTGCCATGGCCTGCCCAATATAATATGTGACCCGCTTGCATTGGAACAACATCACAAAGTACTTCATCTTTGTACTTTCCAATTGAAAAAGAAATTAACACTTGCTTATCTATGAAAAATGAAATTTGACTTCTAAAATAAATAGCAAGTATGTGAGCAAAGTGTCAACAAAAATAACTATGCGAAAAATAAATGACACAAGGATTTTTGTTAACGAAGTGGAAACTTGATTAAGAGAAAAACCACTCCGGGGCAACCAAACCCAGGATATCCACTATTCAGAAGACAAAGCTAGATACAAGATAGTAACACTCACATATACCCGATGCAGTGGTCGTACCTTGCTCTCTAACGTGTAACCCAACACGAACGCTTCCCAACCAGGTCTCCTACCTGAAAGGGTCTTCAATGGATCCTTTACCTTAGGGCCAACTCCTAAGATAGACTTCAACTGTAGCGCAGCAACAGCACACTTGCAATGGCTTCAGAGGAAACTTAATCAGCTCAACAATCTCTCAAAATAACTTCTCTGAGCACTTGTGGAATTCAATACCGAATTCTTGCAGTTCTCAATGCCCAGGGGCCTCTATTTATAGGCTGAGGTACAAAATGGGCGACTGCATTGATATATACAGATATAAAATGGGCGTCCGGATTGGATGATAGGGAACCAAAATCGTTTAACTTGTAAGCAGTGCAGAATCTTCTGACATCACTCTGAATAGTGGAATCCCTGATAAAAGCATCTATACATACAAGTGATTTTGTCAACCAGAATGTAGCCATATATCACTGCAGTCGCCCATTCTGTACCTCAGCCTATAAATAGAGGCCCCTGGGCATTGAGAACTGCAAGAATTCGGTATTGAATTCCACAAGTGTTCAGAGAAGTTATTTTGAGAGATTGTTGAGCTGATTAAGTTTCCTTTGAAGCCATTGCAAGTGTGTTGTTGTTGCGCTACAACTAAAGTCTATCTTAGGGGTTGGCCCTAAGGTAAATGATTCCATTGAAGACCCCTTCAGGTAGGAGACCTGGTTGGGAAGCGTTTGTGTTGGGTTACACGTTAGAGAGCAAGGTACGACCACTGCATCGAGTATATGTGATTGTTACTATCTTGTATCTAGCTTTGTCTTTTGAATAGTGGATATCCTGGGTTTGGCAGCCCCGGAGTGGTTTTTCTCTTAATCGAGTTTCCACTTCGTTAACAAAAATCCTTGTGTCATTTATTTTCCGCATAGTTATTTTTGTTGACACTTTGTGCACACACTTGCCTTTTTATTTAGAAGTCAATTTTCAATTGGTATCAGAGCTTGGTACACTCTATTGAGATTTATTTCTTGAGTGTTATTATTTTTGACTTCTATACTTTGATATGTCTCAAACTCTTAATTTTGTTCCTGCCTTTGATGTTACGAACTATGGTTAAAGGAAGGCACGTATGCGTTTCTTTCTGAAATCTATTGACTGTTGGAGTATTGTTGAAACTAGTTGGAACAAACTAGAGAATGCAGCACTCGAACTAGTCCCTCAGAAAAACGCACGTCTTTCAAATGATAAAGCCCTCCATGCTCTGTGCCAAGTACTTTCTCCATCTGAATTCGCCAAAATTTCAAACTGCGAATCAGCCAAAAAAGCATGGCAAATTTTGAAAACAACATATGAAGGCACTAAACTTGTTAAATCTGCCAAACATCAAATGTTGATTTCAAAATTTGAAGAAATTAAGATGTTGGAGGATGAGACATTTGGAGAGTTTTTACTCCAAGATGAGTGACCTAAGAAACTCCATGGTGAGTCTAGGGAAACCTATCTCGGATGTAAAACTCATCCGAAAGATTCTAAGATCTTTGCCTGAGCGTTTCAGGATCAAAGTAACAACCATTGAGGAAAGCAAAGATCTTGAGGAGATGAAGATTGAAGAGCTTGTGGGATCTCTTCAAACATATGAGCTGTCTCTGCCCCCGGTCAAGAAGTTGAAGACCATTGCCCTAAAGGCTTCCAAAAATAAGGTAGAAGCCTCATCTAAAGATGACTCTAAGGATGAAGAAAAAGTTGTGGCTATGTTAGCCCAAAATTTCAGAAGACTGATGAAAGATGATCGGTTCAAGAAGAAGTTTTTTGAAAAAGTAAAGAAACCTCTCAAAGAAGCTGAACCTGAGGAAGAAGAGAAGAAAGATCCCAGAGGACCCCGATGTTTTGAATGCTCAGGCTTTGGGCATATTCGGGCCGATTGTGGGAATCTTTAGAAGGGCAAGAGGAAGGCATATAATGTGACTCTCAGTGATGAGTCAGAACAAGAAGCTCCAGAGTCTGAGAAATTACTGGCCTTTGTAGCCCCACATGTTGAAGAAGAAGACTCTTATTATTCGGAGCATAGTGATAATGGGGAAGAGCTCAAGGAGGCCTACAATCTATATAGAGTATGAAAAGCTGAGGGAAGGCCGTAAGCAGCACCTCTATGATCTGAACAATCTGCAAACTGAAAAGAGTTTATTGCTACTCAAAATACAAGAGCTCGAGGAAAAGCTCCTTGAGACGCAGCTCCAGTTAGAGAGAGTCATTGATAAGAAGTTGACTCATATGCTGTCAGTCCAGAAGAGTCCTTCTGACAAGACCAGTCTCGGGTATGTAGCTCCCTCTACTTCAAAGACTGTATTTGTAAAACCTGCAGTCCCAGAGCCTTCTCCCACTATTGAAGATAAAGGGAAGGACAAGGTCAATGATGAGTTACAGGCACTCAGAAGCCTCATTCCATCAGAAGACCTCCCATATGCCATCATTGCGGTCTAAGTGGGCATGTACGTCCTCAGTGCTCCCTTCTCAAGGCTCAGAAAGCCAAGGCCAGGAAAGATGTGCCCCGACAGGAAAATTATGGCACTAGACCTGCAGCCCAGTTTTAGACTCCATGGTATCAAGCTCCCTATTATCAAGCACCAAGATATCAAGCTCCTTGGTCTCATGCACCACGATACCAGGCATCTCAGCACCAGCGGCCTCAGCAACGGTTTGTACAAGCCAATCATAGTGGCAACTCCACGAACAAACTCAAGCAGTTTAGAAGGCCTCAGAAGGTGGAAGAAGATCAATACCACAATAAGCCACCTACCTGGATGCAGAGCATGATGGAGTGGATGATGTCCTGCCAGCAACCATCCTCAGAAAGGCAGGCTTGGGTCAAGAAGGACCGTCACCCCATGAGGGGGAATAGACGCACCTAGCAGGATCAAGTGCTCTTGCCTAGGATTTGGTTCCTAATCCTATGGCATCAGGTTCAATTGCTCATCTTTCTGTTATATTTTATATGCAATCTAGGAACTAGTGGTACTTTGTTTTGCCCCCTATATTCTGTTTGGAGACCTTTGCAGGTATTTATTAGGGAAGGCAGAAAAAGTAGGTCGAGAGACTGTTTTTCTATAATGGCATCATCATGTTTGATTTTGCCTTGCATACGATGTCATTTCCATATTGCATGTTTTGTTTTCTTGTGTTTTTTTCTAAAAAAAAAAATGGGGAGAATTTACAGGATTTTTTTCTCTTGGCATATCGGATATTGCATGTATTTTTACCTGATCTCTCAATTCTTTATGTATTAATTTACTTTGCTTAGATATAATTGAGAGTTTATGACTATAATTTGCCAAGTGTTTTCCTGTATATGCAAAAATAGGATTGCTTCTTTTCTCGTGCGATGAAAAATGTGCACCATCCTCGACTCCCCTAAAGGTACATCTTTCTTTCTTTGACTTTTTGTTTCTAGAAATTTTGGATAAGAGAAGAGGTATTTGATAAGATGGCCAAATTGACCACATGCTAGTTGAACCTGGAACCTAAAAACTCTGGCATTTCCTCTAGATTGCAGCATCATAAGAATCAAGCAGTAAATCATATGAATTATGTGCTTTAATTATTCACAGCTTATGTGCTGAATTTGATTTATGCCTTGCCCTCTATGTGCAAGTAAAACATTTACTTTGTCCTTCACGGTACAAGTAAAACAATTGGGTGCTGCATCTCAGGGGGAGTGTATCAGATGAGGGTGGCTGGACCCTTGTAAGTTATAAGGTTTGACTTTTGACTAATCTGTCATTGATTTTCACTCTTGTCTAGAAAATCTGGTTACTATCTGTCATGTCATTGAAAGTCATACCTTGTGGGTTAAGTCTTCACACACACACGAATTGCATGAGTTGAGTTGACTATTTGAATCTTTTATGTTTAGGAAAATATTTGTGCTGATTAAAATCTCAACTCTCTTTTATATCTCTGCTTAGTTTTGAGATGATTTCTGATTGTGTTATCAGTGGATTATACATGCGTGTTCTGAAACTAACTTGAAAAAAATTGATTTTCGGAAATTTTCCTCAGTTTTTCTATTTTTCAGTGTGAAGCGTCCAGACGGTATCTCTTGATGTCCGGACGGGTGGATTTTCGTTGTCCGGACGATATTTTTCTTCTGGAGTCCGGACAGGCAGAGCTTAGTCGTCCGGATGGGGATCAGGTTACGTCCGGAAGCGCGCGGTAACCAACGGCTGGATGGTAAGGATATATCATCTGGACGCGCGCGACCAATTTGCTCATTTCCGAGGCAGTGCACGTCCAGACGGCATTAATACACCGTCCGGACGGGGACCCCACAGAGGCTATATATACCCTTGGTCGCCATTTCTCCTCCCTACCCCACCCCAATCTCACTTTTTGGCTTTTAGTGAGTTATTTCTTGAGTGTTTTTGGCCTTATCTCATCCCTCTTTGTTTTTTTGTGCATTAATCTCAAAATCCAGGTATTCTTCTAGTCCTTTTCTCTTCAGTTTATTTTAACTGTTAGAATGTTGATTTTTTTTTTTAGATTATGAGATGCATGTTGGGATTATTTGTGGTAATACTTTGTGGGACTATAAATGTGATAATTTCTGTATTTTTTTAATAGTCCTTTGTACTGCCGTTACTCTGCCCAATTTTTATGACCAAACAAGAATCTTTTTGGACTATTTTTGGCAAAATCTTGTTGGTTTCTTTGTGCAGAATCATGTCTGCAATCAATTCCCAGTGCAGGGTCCGCCAGAGGACTGAGGAAGAGAGGAGCGCATTCCAAACCAAAATCATGGATCGCACAGTCATTGCTGAGCGCAATGTGGTCCAATCTGACATCATGGTGCCTCCGCTGGATAGTATTTATGAGACTATTCAGACTTACCACCGGGGATACCTCTACACCTGTGCCTGCATTGTTCTCACCAGGCTGGTCAGACTCTTCTATGCCAACCTAGAGGTGGCGCATGATGATGATCGTGGGATGGTACTGCAGTCCACTGTTGATGGGCACATCATCACTGTTGATCCCCAGATCATCAGTCACTTCATAGGCGTTCTAGTCCTTGATCTACCCGACAGTCCTTATAATGAGGTGGTGCTTCCTCCCTCTATAGACGATCTCCGAGAGTTCTTCCATGCAGTTCCACAGGGCGAAAAGCGTGCTACCACCATCCGGATCAACGTACTGTCTCCCTCGCATCGCTTACTGGCCAAGATAGTGCAGCACAACCTATGGCCGGTTGTCAGGCCTAGTGACCTGATTCTGAAAAAGGCCCAGTTCGTTTATGCCATCCACCTCCGCTTGCCTTTCTACCTGTGCAAGCATATTATAAGCGTTATGTTGGAGGCCCGTGATGAGGGTAATACCGGTCTCCCTTTTGGTTGCCTGCTCACTCAGATCATTCTTCAGTCAGGCATCAACATTACTGGAGAACCAAAGATGAAAATTCAGCAACCCATCAGCAAGCAGACTTTGATGAAGTCTAATGCACAGCTGCGGAGAGATTACTCTGATGATGAGGTGCCCATTCCTGCTGCCATGCCAGTCGGCTTTCCAGATATGGCTTCATCCTCTCAGACAGTCCCGCCTTCAGAGCTGGAGATCAATTTTTCACAGATCATGGAGGCCTTGGCTGCTATTTAGGGAGTCATGAGCACCATGCAGCAGTCCATCACTTCTATACAGCATGAGGTGCATTCCATCAACAAGCGGGTAGAGTAGAATCAGCTGGATCTCAAGGAGTGCCTCAAGTACCATCATCCTGGCAGTAGTGATGATGAGGAGGATGCACCCATGGTAGCGGATGATTAAGTTTCCCTGGCTGTAATTTGTTTTTGGTAGCTATCTTTTCACTTTTCTTTTGTGACATTTGTGTTATATTTAGCTACTTTTGTAAAACTGTTGAACTAATATTACTCTGTTTCCCGAGTCCTTCTGAGACCGTTAGGGGGAGTAATTTTTATTATAGTTGGGTGTTTTATTACTCTGTTTTACCCTTTGATCCTTTGTGACAAAAAGGGGGAGTAATTTTTATTTTTGGACTGGGAATGTATTTCCAAACCAGTCAAGTGATTTTTGTCCCAGAATGGCCAAAGAGGGAGTTTGTTAGGTTTTGATTGGCTACATTCTGGTTGACAAAATCACTTGTATGTATAGATGCTTTTATCAGGGATTCCACTATTCAGAGTGATGTCAGAAGATTCTGCACTGCTTACAAGCTAGATTATTTCTGTTCCCTGCCAGCCGTCCGGACGACGTGTCATCCCGTCCGGACGCCCATCTGTCTACTATTCCATCTGTCCGGACAACGTGCCATACCGTCCGGACGCCTGACAGATCAAGCATCATCTGTCCGAGCGACATGCATTCCCGTCCGGACCTTAACTGTTTCGAGAAGCTACTGTTCCAGCTTGCATCCGTCCGGACGTTTCAGCAGCTCGTCCGGATGCCTCTCAGTGATCGATCAGCTTCAGATTCTTTCCAAGTTCAATTTAAGGGAAGATTGCTTCAACTGTCCGGACGTGCTCATACATAAGGTAAGAATCGTAATTCAAATATCACCGTCCTGACGACAGTCAGCCTTGGTCCAGACGGGCGTTCAACAGTTAAGGAAATTGCCGATTCGACTTCAACTGTCTGGACGACTGCCTATCATGGTCCGGACGCGCGCATAACAGATATGAAAATTGCATGTTGAAGATCAGTCATCCGGACGCTCATCCCCCATGGTCCGGACGCTCGAAGCCTTATAAGGAAATTACTTGCAGTAGACGTGCGACCGTCTGGACGACGTTGTCTCACCGTCCGGACGCGGCTCTTAAACAGGAAAGATTTCTCAGCGAAATTTTTGGAAAACTCTGTCGTACAGTTGTCCGTCCGGACGGCCCATGTCCAACGTCCGGATGGCACCCGCATATATCACTCTAGTCGCCCATTATGTACCTCAGCCTATAAATAGAGGCCCCCTGGACATTGAGAACTGTAAGAATTCAATATTGAAAAATTGAATTGACTTCTAAAAATAAAGTGTGTGCATAAGTGTCAACAAAAAGTAAAGCACAGCGGAAAGTAAATGACATGCAGATTTTTGTTGACGAAGTGGAAACTCAGTTAAGAGAAAAATCACTCTGGGGCAGCCAAACCCAGGAATTCCACTATTCAGAAGACATAGCTAGATACAAGACAGTAACACTCACATGTACCGATGTAGTGGTCGTACCTTGATCTATGACGTGTAACCCAACACGAACGCTTCCCAACCTGGTTCACCTACCTGAAGGGGTCTTCAATGGAACTACTTACCTTAAAGCCGACCTCTAAGATAGACTTTGGTTTATAGCACAACACACTTGTAAAACGGCTTTAGAGGAAATATCACGTCTCTAAGCAAGTGAGGAATTCAAACCGAATTCTTGCAGTTCACAGTGCCTAGGGGCCTCTATTTATAGGCTGGGGGCTCAAATGAGCGTCAGGAAAAATATACCTAGGCACCGTCTGGACGGTGGACATGGGCCGTCCGGACGAACAACTGTGTGAACAAATTTTCTGAAATTCCCGCGGAGAAATCTTTCCTGTTTATGGACATCTTCCGGACGGGATGGCACATCGTCCGGACGGTCGCACGTCCGCTGCAAGTAATTTCCTTATAAGGCTCTCAAGCGTCCAGACCATGGGGGATGGGCGTCCGGACGACTATTCTTTAACACGCAGTTTCCATATCAGTAATGCCTGCGTCCAGACCATGATAGGCAGTCGTCCGGACGGTTGAAGTCGAATCGGCAATTTCCTTCTTTGATGCACACGCGTCCGGACCACAGCTGTCAGACGTCAGGACAGTCATTTTTGAATTGCGATTCTTGCCTTACGGAGACGCGCGTCCGGACGGTTGATTGATCTTCCCTTTCTTGGAACTTGGAAAGAAATCAGAAACTGATCGAGTGCTGAGAGGTGTCCGGACGTGATACTGAAACGTCCAGACGGATGCAAGCTGGCACAGAAACTTCTCGATAAAGTATGGGGTCCGGACGGAATGAACACTTCGTCCGGACGGATGATGCTGGTCTGTCTTAGCATCCGGACGGGATGACACGTCGTCCGGACGGATGGAATAGTGGACAGATGGGCGTCCGGTAGGGATGGCTCGATCATCCAGACGGCTGACAGGGAACTTGAATTCTTCTGACTTGCAGACTCTGAATAGTGGAATCCCTATTTACAGCATCTTTACACTTAAGTGATTTTGTCCAAACACAGAATGAGGCCAAAATACTAACAGATATTGAATTCCACAAGTGCTCAGAGAAGTTATTTTGAGCAGATGAAGTTTCCTTTGAAGCCATTGCAAGTGTGCTGTTGTTGCGCTACAACTGAAGTCTATCTTAGAGGTTGGCCGTAAGGTAAAGGATTCCATTGAAGACCCCTTCATGTAGGAGACCTGGTTGGGAAGTGTTCGTGTTGGGTTACACGTTAGAGAGCAAGTTACAACCACTTCATCGGGTATATGTGAGTGTTACTATCTTGTATCTAGTTTGTCTTCTGAATAGTAAATATCCTAGGTTTGGCTGCCCCAGAGTGGTTTTTCTCGTAATCGAGTTTCCACTTTGTTAACAAAAATCATTGTGTCATTTATTTTCCGCATAGTTATTTTTGTTGACACTTTGTGCACACACTTGCATTTTTATTTAGAAGTCAATTTTCACTCCCCCTTTGGCCATTCTGGGACAAAAATCACTTGACCGGTTTGGATTTCTCCTATGTCCTCTTCCGCGCCTACCTCCTCTAGATCTGTCAACTCTATCCATTCTGTAACGCCCCGAATTTGAGCCTGCAAATTCGTAAGCAGAAACCTCCGGCTTCCACGTGACATTACTACATCAAAGATAAACTCTCACAGCGGAATATATATTTTTTTTCTTCTAAAGACTTAGGAATTGATAGCATAACACATTAGAGCTGATTGAAATACCTCGATACGTTTATTAAAAGTTACTTAGGTTTATCTTTACATGCCATATGCACACTAGGTGCATCAAAATTAGTGCCACAGACGACACATAAGCATATAACATAAACCATGCCAAACATGACATCGTTATAAATATTTACATGCCATAAAACAAATCACACATAAGCACAACTAGTAATTTCTAAACTAGCACATAATAGTTCGTTGATGGTTTCAAAAACCATCAAAACTGGCATATGGGTCCATGCCTTCGTTCTCCAGATCTGCATCAGTAACTATGCAAATATGACGTTATCATATTTACATAGACAAACAAGTGAGTCATCCATTTTCATATCTAAGTTACCATCAGATTAATAACAGTTCATAAATAATACAAATGCAAAGGTTGTATGAATGTGCATCGTAGTAACCATTTAGTTTGGTGTTTTATGATCATCTTTCTTCAGACCTCTCGTTCTTAGGTATCCAAACCCGTTCATGTCCTTTGCCTCACACTTAAAGTCTTACCTGTTTACACTGGAATCCTACCGGTCCCAGCATTAGTTATATATTAGGACTTTGGACTCACCCTGGGTCACTATGAACCCCCTGGATCCACTGACTAGCCTTCCTTCCACTTGCTACTACATCAGCTTGTTGATGGCTATCTCATCAGCCGTTATATTAATTGGACACAACATGCAATGCATGAACAGCCACATGCAATAAACACACACCACACAGTCCTAATGAAACATAGAATTATTCCTCAGTAAGTACATCCATACTTACTCTCCTTGGTGTAGTTTCTTAGCTCCTTTTCTATAACAAATATATACAAAGAAGATGATTTATACGTCAGTCCTTTTTTCAATATTAAAAATTGTATATTTTTACATCACTTTACTCATCGTTTTTAGCTATCAATTAAAAGGTAATTACTTATAAGTCTTTTGTAGGAATGCAAATGCTAAGATAAATATGTAAAGAGATAGGGATATTAGCGGCAGAGCCACTTTGTAGGAATGCAATAAATTATAAAATAAATATACAAAGGAATAGGAAAATTAGTGGCAAAGCCACTTTGTAAGAATGCAATAAATTATAAAATAAATATACAAAGGAATAAGAAAATTAACGGTAGAGCCACTTTGTAGGAATGCAATAAATAATAAAATATAAGTGGTCAAACCAACTCTGTAGTAATAAATAAATAATAAGATATGAGTGGTCAAACCAACTCTGTTGTAATAAATAAATAATGAGATATGAGTGGTCAAACCAACTTTGTAGTAATAAATAAATAAAAAGATATGAGTGGTCAAACCAACTTTGTACTATAAATAAATAATAAGATATGAATGGTCAAACCAACTCTGTAGTAATAAATACACAAGAAGTGAAATCAAATAGTAAGGAAGAGGTGTCAAGATTTACTTACCAATTTGTGTAATACAAGAGAAAGACACCCCACTTAAGTTATTAAATTATGTGCATAAATATAAGATTTAAGAATTGCTCTTAGTCTAATAGAATTATGTAGTTATGCATGTAGAAAGTTGGATCAGTAAAGTGAAGTCGATCGAGCGACTTTCTGGTCGATCGAGCGATTATAGGTCGATGTCGATCAATCGACTTAGTTTCGATCGAGCGATTTTATCCAGTGCGACACAGCTTACGGGTAAACAGCAGAAAAGTGATTTTTACCTTTGATTTTGAACCCATTGCTTATGAACGGTTCCAGATGATTGAAACTTATTTAGTTAGCCTAAGTTAGCTTAGTTTGGTTGAAATTGAACTAGATATGGTGGTACAATCTAATCATGACTCAAGATATGGAAGAAAATCTAATCTTGGATATTAGGTGATCTTGCATGGATATTTCTCTCTCTTGCTGCCAAAGATTTGACCCTTGGAAGGATTTGTGCTGGATTGATCTCAGCACTTCGTGGTTATTATATATAGCTTGCATGGGATACCAAAAATCAGCCTAAACTCTCCCCATGCACTAACGTAAGCTCCCCTCCCCTTCACTGTTTTGGTATTGAATCTCCCATGGAAAAATCTCTCTCATTCTTCTGTGGAAGCCAGCACCTATAGCCAGAAATAAAGCCTTAAATCTCCTCTTGTTTCTCAACAAAAAACCAATAATCAACATCAGAAACCTCTCTCAAATTCTAGCTCGAAAGCCAGCAGCTTCCAACTCATTTCAAGCACTTTGCTTTGGAGTTTGACCTCCTTCTTCCATCCAATCTGTTGGGTGCGAATCTTGGTAAGTGAATCTTCCTTTCTACTCTCTAAAATTCAGTATGTGTTCCTAAGAATCATGGGTAATTTCTCCTCTTGAAAGAATTACACTCATGAAGCTTTAAACAAGCAAGATAGTAGCTTTGCTTTAATACTTTTGTGTGGAAGTGAGCTGTTGAAGTATGGGTGTATTGATTTATGAAAAAGAAGGTGTGTGTGTGTGTGTGTGTGTGTGTGTGAGTGTGTTGTGTGCTGGAATTCCCTGCATGAATCAGAATATTAAAGCATGAACTAGTAAGTAAGTGTAAATGGTATATGGCTAATGCTTGTGTGTGTGGAAAGTATTATTTTGGCTACATAGGGGTATGAAAGAGAGTTGTATATATATATATATATATATATATATATATATATATATATATATATATATATATATATATATATATATATATATATATATCAACATACTAGTGGAGTTAATGGCTAATAAAAAGGGATGTCTTAGTTTCATTATTCAATAACCTAAGTTGGCATTCAATATCTTGATTAAGAGAGCCAAAAAAACGGAAGTATTAGGATAACGGTTAAAATGATACTTTAAGGATAAATATAGTGAACATATTTGTAGCATCATTTCACTAATTTAGTATTACCATATGATTGGAATTATGCAGTTATAGAGAAAGACTTTTGGAGCAGAAACTAGTAAGTATCTCTATACTTACTGAGGACGAAGCTGGTTGATTTTCCTATAATATTATGTTTACTGTTTTATTTACTTGTTTGTGCATGTGATTTTGCATATTTTATTATTTCTAATAACTTGTCTAATAACAAGCTGTTGGATCAAGATCCACGGTGGGTATGCGAGGCTTCACATGAGTTCCAAGGTTCTCAGTGAATGAGGAGATACTTGAAAAGAATAATAAATACAAAAACTGGTGCACCAAGGTCACCAGGGAAACCAAGGTTTCCAGGAGCCAAGGCTCCCAAAGATTAAAATTAAAAGTTAAGTGAGGAAACCAAGGTTTCAAATAACACGCTAACCATGCCAAGGCCAACAGAGTAGTGGAAAAAGGGAAATACCTAAAACTCTACACTTAAGACTGTCATTGCCCTGTGATTACATTTATGTTCATTTTATGTCTATGACTCGCGATCATGGATTATATTTTGTATATACATGTGATTATTTGGCCATTGCATTATGTTGCATTAACTAAATAAATCAGCACTCATATTATTATTGGAAACAACGGACTTACTTTAGTGTTTATGTTGTTTTCTTCTCTTTGTATGGTACTTGTAATGGTTCAGGCTATGAAGAAGAAGAGGATTATCAGGACTATCCCGACACATAGATGGTTCCTGGTCCAGTTTTGTAAGGCTGGAAAGCCTATATTATGGGACTACCCTGTTATAGTCCATTAGCCTATCTTAAAACAATATTTATAATTCTCCAGTTATATATATATATTTTGGCTTGTATAATTATTTAGCCCTGTGTGGCATGACTGGTATTACTGTCTGTATAATTATGCTGACTGACTCATTTTATATATATATTTGAGGTATTTCAGTAGTAGCTCTGAAGTGTCAACCTAATCTCAATTTATATTACATTTATTCCATTGCCAATAATTACCTCTGATAAGTTAGTAATGTCTTGTGGAAATTCGAAAATTTTCACCTACACTTTTTGCAAAAGCGGGGCGTTACAATTTGATTTGGAGAGAAAAATAACTTCAAGAACACCAAAGTGGTTGTGTGGTAGAAGGAGAGAAAAAGGGAGAGAAAACCAAAGCAAAAGCTTTCTTGAAAGTTGTCTATGATTTGTGTGGAAAGACTAAAACCCTTGCATGCTTATTTATAGGAGGAAAGTAGGGGTATTAAGGTGCAAAATGTAATAAAATAATTAGCTTACTGGATAATGTCTTGCAAACTAGTCCTTACTTTATTATTTATTTGGATTTTAGAATTTTCGTCCAACTAGAGGGCAGCCTACTCCGAGAATTATTTCAATAGTAAAACCTACTCCGATTGACGTGAAATTTTGAGGGTAGATATAGGACTTCAAGACAAACACTTTCTCTTTTTGGTTCGACTCATTTCGAGTTCGTTTTGACTTAGTTCCGGTCAAGTCAAAGTTTCTGTCTATAAAGCCAAAATATCTTTAAACGACTTTCTGCATTCACACTTGCTTTATTGATTTCTCTTTCTTGTCATGATTACTCTTGAGATATTCCATCCTTTCATCATTACTCTTGTTTTTTATACATAAATTTTTCTAGAAGCATGGATATATTTTTCTTTGACAGTTTTTCGTTTAATATCGACAGTTGGGTTATTTAGGCACTGGTTTTGGATTAAAAGTCAACTGTTACTAAATTGAATTTTGACTTGACAGGATTCAAGTATAAACTATATATATACTATATTGAGTAATTATAATCCATAAAAACATTTTTATCAAGACTAAATTTAAAGGTCAAAGTTTAACCAAAAGTGCCACTTGGCACCTAAATAGTCAACTACAAATCCAAAAAGTCAACATGTGGACTTTTCACAAAATTTTACCATGTGATATATATTTCGATTGTGAGTACCACGGTCTTTGAATTAACTAAATCTGAGTCTGTTTGACATGTTTTCGATTCAATCAAAGTTTAAAACTTAAATGTTACTTTTAGGTTTTTAAGGGTTTTTAGGTTTTGATCTTTTAAGTTTTCAAAACAACTTTAGGTTTGCTTATAAAAACATGTGGATGTTGTCTCCTCAACAATATCAATGATTTCTTAAGAGCTTGAAATTACTGGGGGTTACATATTCCAACTTTAGATGCTATGTCTTCCTCATCATCATCATCTCCTTCATTCTCAAACTCATTTTCAAAGCTACACGCACGTCTCCTCCTATCTCTCCCACCTTGCAGATTTCTAATCACTACCTCTTGCTGATCCATCCTATCATTCACCTCCTCCAACACCAAGTTCAACCGTTCAAACTATTGTTGCATGGCCCTCATTACAAAGAATGAATTATCAGCCTTCTCCTTAGGTGTTGAGTCACTCTTATGAGACATTTTCAATGCACTACAAAACAAAAAAAATGTTAGTGGTAAAACCTCACACACTCCTTTACGTGTTTACACTCAAATATTGTCACTCCACTTGTGTTTTCACTCTTTTGGTCTTTCACCTCACCTGTTTTCCCTTTTAAGTTCTTTAAAAGCTGGTTGAACTAAATCAAGACACCACCTTGTATTATTCCAACCAGGAATAGATTCCAGAAACAAGAAAGGAATAAAATTACACAGATCTAAAAGAATTTGTACGAGGAAAGAGCAATTAGGAAACAAGATACTAAAGATGATACATTCGATCCCTTTGAAGATAAAGATCAATCAACACCAAATCACTTCAATTTTCGGATTGCAAAGTATATCAAACAGCAGCTATTTTCGAAATTTCTTTATTCTTCTTTTTTTTTTTTTTTAATAACTATGCAGCAACCTTTGACTACGCTAACTATACAATAAGAAACGAAAGTAGACAAAGGACAAACGCTAATGAAAAGGGAATTCAAATTTGGAAAATTACAGATATGGAAATTAAAGCAAGATTCAAATCTGGAAAATCGAAGAAAAGATTCAAATCTGAAAAATTAAAGCAAATATTCAAATTTGGAAAGCAAGGCAAATATTCAAATCTGGAAAATTAAGGCAAAGATTCAAATCTGGAAATTAAAGGCAAAGATTCAAATCTTGAAATTAAAGCAAAGAGTCAAATCTGGAAATTAAAGCAATGATTCAAATCTGAAAATTTAAGCAAAGATTCACGTAATCAATTAAGAATGGAATCCAAATATGGAATTTACAGATCTGAAAAGTTAAAGCAAAGATTCGTGAAAAACAGAAATTGACTTCTAAAAATAAATAGCAAGTGTGTGCACAAAGTGTCAACAAAAATAACAATGCGGAAAATAAATGACGCAAGGATTTTTGTTAACGAAGTGGAAACTCAAGATGAGAAAAACCACTCCGGGGCAGCCAAACCCAGGATATCCACTATTCAGAAGACAAAGCTAGATACAAAGCAGTAACACTCACATACCCATGATGCAGTGGTCGTACCTTGCTCTTTAACGTGTAACCCAACACGAACACTTCCCAACCAGGTCTCCTACCTGAAGAGGTTTTCAATGGAATCCTTTACCTTAGGGCCGACCCCTAAGATAGACTTCAGTTGTAGCACAACAACAGCACACTTGCAATGGCTTGAGAGACAAATCAGCTCCGATAATCTCACAAATAACTCTCTAAGCTCTAATGGAATTCAATACCGAATTCTTGCAGTTCTCAATGCCCAGGAGCCTCTATTTATAGGCAGAGGTTCAAATGGGCAACTGCTGTAAAATATATGGGCGTCGTCCGGACAGTGGACATGGGCCATCCTGACGGACAACTGTACGACCAGAAATTTCGAGATTTTCACTGAAAATCTTTCCTGTTTGAGAGCCGCGTCCGAACGGTCGCACGTCCGCTACAAATAATTTCCATACAAGGCTTCATGCGTCCGGACCATGGGAGATGGCCATCCGAACGGTTAATCTTCAACACACAATTTCCATATTTATTGTCCGCGCGTCCGGACCATGAAAGGCAGGCGTCTGGACGGTTGAAGTCGAATTCGCAATTTCCATATCTGTTGAACGCACGTCCGGACCATGCTGACAGACGTCTGGACGATTGAATTTGAATTGCGATTCTTACCTTAAGGAGAATCGCTTCCGAACGAAAATCCACTTCATCCGGACGGTTGCAGAAATCTTCCCATATATAATTTTGGAAAGAATTGGAAGCTTGATCGAATACTGAAGGGCGTCCAGACGAGCTGTTGAGTTGTCTGGACGGATGCAAGCTGGAACAGAAGCTTCTCAATACAGTGAAGGTTCTGAACGGAAATACACGTCGTCCGGACGGATGATGCTTGGTCTGTCGGGCGTCCAGACGGTATGGCACGTCGTCCGGACGGATGGAACAGTTGACAGATGGGCGTTCGGACGGGATGGCACGGTCGTCCAGACGGCTGACAAGGAACTAATTCTTCTAACTTGTACACAGTGCAGATTTTCTTAAACACTTCTGAATAGTGGAATCCCTGTTATAAAGCACATTTACAAACAAGTGAATTTGTCCAACCAGAATGAAGCCAATTACAACCTAACAAACTCCTCCTTTGGCCATTCTGGGACAAAAATCACTTGACCGGTTTGGAAAAACATTCCAGGTCAAAAAATAAAAATTAGTCCCCCTTTTTGTCACAAAGGGACAAAGGGAAAACAAAGTAATAAAAGCCAACTGCAAATAAAAATTACTCCCCCTAATAGTCTCAGAAGGACCAGGGTAAACAGAGTAATATAAGTCCAAAAGTTTTTACAAACAAAAAGAAAGGACGAAATAAGAAAACATCAAGCTGAACTACAGAAAGAAGAGCAGCATGGTTAGGTCCTTCACAAGTAGAATAGCACACGCATGTATCTCTGTCTTGAGAAAATAGTCACAAAGCATGTCAAAATTATGCAAACATATAGTCGATAGACAAGGATAAGATAGGCGAAGATTCCCCTGCAAACAGAGTAATGAGAATAGCGTTTTCAGCTCATGCACTGTGTGGGTGTGTGAAGACATTGCCCATAAGGTATGATTTTCAATATTTTGACAACTAGCAACCAGATTTCCTAGACAAGAGAGAGATTCAAAGACAGATAAGTCAAAAGTCAAACCTTATAACTTACTAGGGCCTAGTCACCCTCATCTGATACACTCCCCCTAAGATGCAGCACCTAAATGTTTTACTTGTACCATGAAGGACAAAGTAAATGTTTTACTTGCACGTAGAGGGCAAGGCATATAGCGAAATCAGCACATAAACAGTGAACACACAGTTAAAGCACAGAATTCATATGATTGACTGCTTGATTCTTATAGTGCTGTAACCTAGAGAGAATGCCAGAGTTTTTAGGTTCTAGGTTCAACTAGCGTGTGGTCAATTTGGCCATCTTATCAAAGACCTCTTTCTCTTATCCGAAAATTCTAGAAACACAAAGTCAGAGAAGGAAAGATGTACCTTTATGGGAGTCTTTGATAGTGCACATTTTCATCTAATGAGGAAAGAAGCTATCAATCATTACAAGTGAGCAGGAAAACTTTGCATATGTCAGACTTATGTTCTCAACCATATGTAAGAATTCATCAATGCATAATGAACTAATAACCCAAGTAAAATACATGAGATAGCTGACATACCTTGGAAGGGACCAACCTACTACAAAACTCCCAATTTTTTTTATTTTTTTTTTATATATATTTTTTTTTTACAAAAACAACATCATGCTATCAAAGGATAAGACAAAAATCCTAGCATGGAAGCGCATGTCTAGGACATGGCATAAACACCAAAGGCTTTCCGAAGGGACTCAAACCTGCTACCATCTAGAGGTTTGGTAAGAATGTCAGCCAATTGGTTTTCAGTGGGGATGAACAAGAGAGAAACTACCTCGGATTCCACAAGATCACGTAAGAAGTGATGTCTGATGTCGATGTGCTTGGTCCGAGAGTGCTGAACAGGATTCTTGGAGATATTGATAGCACTAGTATTATCACAGTTGATAATCATAGTATCTTGAGAGAATCCATAGTCGCCTAGCAGTGTCTTCATCCACAGTAATTGGGTGCAATAGCTACCCACAGCAATATACTCAGCCTCAGTAGTAAAGAGAGATATAGAGGCTTGTTTCTTGCTCATCCATGCTACAAGATTGTTCTCCACATAGAAACATCCTCCTGAAGTGCTCTTTCTATCATCAGCATTTCCAGCCCAGTCTGCATCAGAGTATCCTACAACAACAAGATTTGTTTCTCTAGAATACCAAATGCCATAGAGAAGGGTATCATTGACATACCTGATGATACACTTGACTGCAATGAGATGAGATTCCTTCGAATTTGCTTGAAAGTGAGCACAAACTCCCACACTAAAGGCAATGTCTGGTCGGCTGGCTGTAAGATACAGAAGACTCCCTATCATACTTCTGTAAAGGGATGGATCAACAGATTTTCCTGCAAGATCACTGCTAATCTTGACACTGGTGCTCATGGGAGTGTGGGCACGACTCTTTCCATCCAAACCAAAACGTTTGACCAGATCCTTAACATACTTGGACTGAGAGATGAAGATGCCTTCAGCAGTTTGCTTGACTTGAAGGCCAAGGAAGCAGTTCAGCTCACTAATCATGCTCATCTCAAATTCCTGCTTCATTTCTTCAGAGAACTCATGGGCAAGAGAGTCTAAGGTAGCTCCAAAAATGATGTCATCAGTATAAATTTGAGCAATGAGTTTGTGAGTACCTTGTTTCCTAATAATCAATGTTCGATCAGCTTGTCCCCTTGTAAACCCCTTAGCCAGAAGATAAGTGGTGAGACGCTCATACCATGCCCGAGGAGCCTGCTTAAGCCCATATAATGCCTTCTTCAGCTTGTACACATGATGGGGATAATGAGGATCTTGAAAACCCTTCGGCTGTTCTACATAGACTTCTTCTTGAAGAACACCGTTTAGAAATGCACTTTTTACATCCATCTGATATAGTTTGAAACCAAGATGACAAGCAATAGAGAGAAGAATTCTGATGGATTCTAACCTGGCGACTGGGGCAAAGGTTTCATCAAAGTCTACTCCCTCTATCAGAGGATATCCTTGTGCAACAAGACAGGCTTTATTCCGAATTACAGTACCATGCTCATCTGTTTTATTCTTGAAAATCCACTTGGTACCAATGATATTTTGTTCGGCAGGACGGGGAACCAAGGTCCAGACATCATTTCTGGTGAATTGATGGAGCTCATCATGCATTGCAGACACCCAGCCTTCACCCTGAAGGGCTTCATCAACTTTCTTGGGTTCTGTCTGAGCAAGGTAGCAGCTACAGGAGACTTGATTAGCTACTTCACTGGTAGGCTGAATGACTCTGTTTCTTAGCCTACGCCCTTCATCTATGGTCCCAAGAAGCTGCTGAGGAGGATGATTGTGCTTAACCCATGATCGCCTAGGCGAATTAGCAGAAGTATCCTCATCTTCGGAAGTAGTGGGGGTGGTATCTGAAATGGGAGAAGAAGGAGATTCATCTGGAAACATGTTCAAGGAAGACTTAATAATATCAGTTGGAGCTGGATCAACTGAATCGAGCTGATTTTCTTCTTTGCTGCTTGGTCTCTCAACTTCTTCATCATCAATAACCACGGTTATAGATTCCATCACAGTCTCTGTCCTTTTAATGAAGACCCTGTAGGCACGACTGTTTGTGGAGTACCCCAAGAATATACCTTCGTCACTCTTGGAATCAAATTTCCCAAGATTCTCCCTGTCACGAAGGATATAGCATTTACTTCCAAAAGTTTTGAAGTACTTTACCGTGGGTTTTTTACCTCTCCAAATTTCATAGGGAGTCTTGGTTGTTTCAGGCCTCAGGTAGACTCTGTTGATAATATGGCATGTAGTGTTTACTGCTTCTCCCTAGAAGTGTTGAGCAAGATTCCTTGAGTGGATCATCACACGAGCCATCTCCTAAATAACCCTGTTCTTTCTTTCAAAAACTCCATTTTACTGAGGAGTAATAGGAGAAGAAAATTCCTGCTTGATTCCATAAGAGAGAGAATTCTTCGAACTTGGAATTTTCGAACTCTCTTCAATGATCACTGCGGATTCTCATAATCTGGCAGTTTTACTCAACCTAAATCTTCTTGAATAAATGCTGAGCTACATCAAAAGCATCAGATTTTCCCCCAGAGGAATAGCCCAAGTATATCAAGAGAAATCATCCACAATAACCAGAATATATCTTTTCCCACCTAGACTAGCAGTTCTAGTGGGACCCATGAGATCCATGTGCAGCAATTCTAAATTTCTGGAAGTTTGAATACCTGAGGTCTTCTTATGGGCTGCTCGAGTTTGTTTCCCCAGTTGGTAAGAACCACAGATTCCATTCCCAGTCCTCTCCATTTTGGGCAGATCTTTAACAATGTCTTTGCTTGCAATTTTTAACATATCAGAGAAATTTAGATGCCCTAACCTCCGATGCCACAGCTCACTGTCATCTATGGTTGCTTTATTGTAGAAGATCTGAGGATCTGTAGTGAGACCAGGAAGACCATAGCAGTTGTCAGCAGTTCTTTCACCCCCATAAGCCATTTGCCACTGCTGTCAAATATGTTACATTCCTTGTTGGAGAATTGCACCACCAAATCATTGTCACAAAATTGGCTGATGCTGAGGAGATTTACCTTGAGTCCCTCTACATACAAAGCTTCCTGAGATGTTCCGAGGCTTGGAATGTCGATGATTCCTTTCCCAATGACTTTGGATTGGCTCCCATCTCCATAGGTGATCCGTCCACCTTTGCCCATCTGAACTTCTTTTAGTAAGGTCTTGTCACCTATCATGTGTTTAGAACAGCCACTATCCAAATACCACAAGTAAGTATCAAGAATATTTAGTGCAGTATGAGAAACTAAACACAAATTATCTTCCTTTTTTACCCAGACTTGTTTGGAAGCTTTCTTATGATTATTTACCAGAACAGATCTTTGCTCATTAGGGGTGAGGTATGCTAACTTCTCACTAATGAGTTTAACTTGATCACTTAACATTTTAACTTGTTCTTCAAATCCTGGTTCATCTTTTCTAGGGACAAGAGTTTTGTTCCAAGGTTTTTGAGACCTAATCTGGAAACAATTTGGGCGAATATGACCAATAACACTACAGTGCTGACATGTAGGTATAGACTGATTTGCCCCTTTATCCCCACAAATAGATTGAGTATGATTATGAGACATGATAGGTTTAATGAACATGGTTCTATGAACAAACATATCATGAGAAATAGAAGTAACTTTATCCATACTCAATTTAGACATGATAGAAGTAAAAAATAACACTCAAGAAATGAATCTAACCAGAGTGTACCAAGCTCTGATACCAATTGAAAAACGGAAATTGACTTCTAAAAATAAATAGCAAGTGTGTGCACAAAGTGTCAACAAAAATAACAATGCGGAAAATAAATGACACAAGGATTTTTGTTAACGAAGTGGAAACTCAAGATGAGAAAAACCAATCTGGGGCAGCCAAACCTGATATCCACTATTCAAAAGACAAAGCTAGATACAAAGCAGTAACACTCATATACCCCTGATGCAGTGGTCGTACCTTACTCTCTAACGTGTAACCTAACACGAACGCTTCCCAACCAAATCTCCTACCTGAAGAGGTCTTCAAATGGAATCCTTTACCTTAGGGCCGACCCCTAAGATAGACTTCAGTTGTAGCACAGCAACATCACACTTGCAATGGCTTGAAAGACAAATCAGCTCCGATAATCTCACAAATAACTCTCTAAGCTCTGATAGAATTTAATACCGAATTCTTACAGTTCTCAATGCCTAGGGGCCTTTATTTATAGGCTAAGGTTCAAATGGACGACTACTGTAAAATATATGGGCGCCGTCCGGACGGTGAACATGGGCCATCCAGACGGACAACTGTGCGACTAGAAATTCTGAGATTTTTGCTAAAAATCTTTCCTATTTGAGAGCCGCGCCTGAACGGTGAGACACTGTCGTCCGGACGGTCGCACGTCCGCTGCAAGTAATTTCCATATAAGGCTTCGCGCGTCCGGACCATGGGGGATGGCCGTCCGGACGGTTAATGTTCAACAAGCAATTTCCATATTTACTGTGCGCGCGTCCGGACCATGAAAGGCAGGTGTCCAGACGGTTGAAGTCGAATCCGTAATTTCCATATCTGTTGAACTCGCGTCTGGAACATGATGACAGACGTCTGGATGGTTGAATTTGAATTGCGATTCTTGCCTTAAGGAGAAGCGCGTCCAGATAGAAATCCACGTCATCCGGACGGTTGCAGCAATCTTCCCATTTATAATTTTGGAAAGAATTGGAAGCTTGATCGAATACTGAAGGGCATCCGGACGGGCAGCTGAGTCGTCCGGACGGATGCAAGCTGGAATAGAAGCTTCTCGATACAGTGAAGGGTCCGGACGGAAATACACGTCGTCTGGACTGATGATGCTTAGTCTGTCGGGCATTTGGACGGTATGGCACGTCGTTCGGACGGATGGAATAGTGGACAGATGGGCGTCCGGACGGGATGGTACAGTCGTCCGGACGGCTGACAGGTAAGCGATTCTTCTGACTTGTACACAGTGCAAATTTTCTGAAACACTTCTAAATAGTGGAATCCCTGTTATAAAGCACCTTTACAAACAAGTGATTTTGTCCAACCAGAATGAAGCCAATTACAACCTAACAATTCGCAAAATCAATTAATAATAGAATTCAAATCTGAAAAGAAATAAAGCAAAGATTTGGGTAATAAATGGAATTCAATTATGGGGAAAAAGAATACAGATCTGGAAAATTAAAGCAAGGATTCACGTAATCAATTAAAGAATTCACAAATCTGAATTCTTGAATCAAGTACATGAGCAATCAATTGTGAAAATCACAAATATGAATTCAAACACACGAAATTAACAAGAATGAAGGAGGAATCGCAGATCCAAATGCAAGAACTAAAAAGAAAAGGAAAAAGGATAAATAAGACCTGATTTGGAGCCTGAGCTTTGATACCAACTGATGTGAACCCGTGGGATCGAACTCCCTTAAACCCACAATCAAATTGAAACCTACCCAAGAAAGCCAAGAATCAAGTCAAGAAGATCTAGACCCGTTGAAATCTTGTTTCAAGAACCTAGATTCGGTGAGAACGCCACAAAAGGTTTGCCTTTGATAAGTTCTTAGTTCAATCAAGAACAAGTAGAGAAAAATGAAAAGTTTTCTATGAAGAACAAAAACTTCATTCATGTTCAACTTGTCTAGCAAATGCGGCTGCAAGTCTTTTTAAAACCTCTCCACGAAACCCTAAACCTACTAAGGCTTACATCAATTAAAAGACATGGGTTGAACATCTTCAAGCCCAAAACATTCTAAACTACACTTCTATAGCTAATAAAAGAAGTCCACTTAATGAAATAAATAGGCCCAAAAGCCTACAACCATAGCAACAAAAAAAATAAAAAATAAATAAAAATAGGCCCACATGCCTATACTTAATGAAATAAAGAGTCTGCACTAAACCACTAGGCTATGCCGCCCCCATCTGTCGCTTGTATCACATGGATTAAAGCTGGTTCTTCTTCTTTTAAGCCCATATTGAATGTTGGAGTCTTACTCGATAAATTTGCAAACTCGGCCCAAGTGGATTGCACCAATCCTTGCATTGCTTCCTTGATCTCCTTCGCTCTTGACCTTGTGATTGGCTCATCTGGAACTTGCAAGAGAACTTTAAGATTCGGTCTACCATGGGGCCCATCAAAATATCTTTGTTTCTGCCTAAACACCTCTCTCTTAGTACACAGGAATTCAGTACCGAATTCACTAAGGAAAACATGCCTAGATACCTCTATATATATAGGCTTTAAAAGACCTAATACAATTCTGATTTGGAGTTCTCTGGGCGGCGTCTGGACCTAGACATTGGGCATCTGGATGGTCAGCAGCAACCGACTTCTTTTCACGGGGTTTCACACTTTTCTTCATTAATATTGAGTCATTGAATCCAGACGGCTTCGTCCTTGAGTCCGAATGGTTGCATGCTGTCTTCACTGTTTGCAGCCTTTAGTTTGCTATTCGGACACCTGTACGACCAGGTGGTCTCAGGAATTAGTGTCCGCTGGGTTGTCCGGACATCTGTACGAAATGAGTTCCCTATTGTTGGTGTCTACTGAGGTGTTCAGACACTTCTTCGAACACTGATGGGTGTCCAGACAGTAAAAAGGGAACTGCGTTTGCTGAGCTATACCACGCACAGAATCTTTTGACAACTTTGAAAATAGCCATTCTTGATGTTTGTGACACCTAAAACTTGTCATATTAAGGCTTTCCATGTTGGGAAAATAATCTTTGAATATTTTGTATCCAATAAACTAACAAACTCCCCCTTCAGCCATTCTAGGATAAAATTTAGTTGACCAGTTAAAAATACAATCCCGGTCCAAATAAAAAATACTCTCCCTTTTTGTCTCAAAAGGACAAAGGGTAAACAGAGTATTCAAAACCACAACAATACAAAACTAAAGTCCAAACAAGGAAAGTAGTAAACTGTAAAAAGAAAACCCAAAAGAAAGAACAACTTGTTGAAAAGATAGAGATAGAAAGCAAGGTTAGACTTTCTCAATAAGGTATGATGTTCGCTGATATGATTTAAAACAACTGAATTTTCTAAACGAGAGGAGTATTCAATGTTAGATCAGTCAAAAGTCAAACCTTATCTTACTAGGGTTTAGCCACCCTCATATAATACACTCCCTCTAAAATGCAGCATTTTTCTTTTACTTAGTTAGTGACCGTCTATTTTCACAATGATTTGGTCATTGACTATTTCTAAAGGGACAAGTTTAAAAACAAATTTAACAGCACAATAAGCAGTGGATCTATTATACACTAAAATTTACATGCTTTTATCACTTGGTGCTATAACCTAGAGAGAATGCCAGAGAGTTTATAGGTATAGGTTCAACTAGCGTGTTGGTCAATTTGACAATCTTTGCAAAAAAAAATCTCTATCATAAGAATTTCCAAAAGTTAAAAATCAGAGAAAAAAAAATGTACCTTAGGGGAGCTTTGGATAGTGCACAATTTCATTGCATGAGAAAAGTAACTATCTAGCATTTAGATGCAGTAGAAAAACATAGCAGATATCAGGCATAAACTCTCAATCAACTAAATTGAGATATTAGTATATTTAATCAATGGGCAATGAACTGAGATATATCAGGCAAAAATACTGGCGATCTCCATCTCCTTGTAGTAGTCATCCATGCTCCTATGCCTTGAGTAAGACTTTGTAATTTCTGATACAAGTCCCTGTAGTAGTGACTAGGGACAAACCACCTCATGATGGCCTTCATTTCCTCCCACGTCTCAACAGGCCTCTCTTGGTTTCTCCTCCTATTCATGATAAGTTGATCCCACTAGCATAGTCAATAAACTCAGTGGCAGCAACTTTTACCTTTTTCTCCTCGGAATAGTTGTGGCACTCAAAAATCAACTCCATCTTCTTCTCCCATTCCAAGTACGCTTCAGGATCGATTTTTCCTTGGAACGACAGTATCTTCATTTTGATGTTTCCTAGGTTTCTGTCAGTCCCATCTCGCATCTCTTATCTCTTCAGAAACCTCTACCATGCCTTTCTCCCCTTGGCACGAACCTGCCATCACCGTTCAATGAAGCTTGATCCTCTTCATCTTCGAACTCATCCTTGTGATCGTCATCAAAATCATCCACGGGCGCATGCCTTTCTTGCCTTCTAGCATTAGGGACGCTCCTCGCGCCAAGCAGCAATAACAGCGTCTTGCCCATCCATCCGATCCCGAATCTCATTAAACACCACGTCCATGTGCGCAAATTGTTGTTGCATAGCCTACAACACGAAGGATGACTCCTCCCTCCCTTCTTGGTTCGATGTGTCACCCATATTTTTGAAACTATAGAAAAATGTTGCAAATAATTCCTCACACTCATGTTTCACTTTTAAATTGGCTTTTTTCCGATATTAGTCTCACACTCTCGCCTTTTTCCACTCGTAGTTTCCCCTTTTTCATTCTTTATTAAACTAATAAACTTGATCAAGAAATTCAACTTGTAGTATTTAAACCAATGCCATTGGCAAGAAAATTTTATAGAAACAACGAATCAAAGGAAGAGGGCAAAAATCAAATTTTTTTGAGAGAAACTGAAACTACAAGTCACGATTCAAGAAAAAATTAACTTTGATAAGCATAGTGAATGAGAATCTGTTGCTTCAGTAACACTTTTTTTTCCTCCTTTTTTTCTTTTTTTTTTTGTACTTTTTTCTTTTCTCTCTCTTTTTTTTTTTTTTTTTACTTGGTGCACGAAACAAAACAAGAATAAGGAACAATGAACACAAAGGATAAAAGGATAGTAAACCTGATTTTAGAACTTGGCTCTGATACAAAATGATGCAAACCACAATTAATACGCTTTGAGACCCAACAAACAATATTTGAATATTTGCCCCAAGAAAGCTAAAATTCAGATTTTTAAAAAAAAAAAAAAAAAAAAAAAAAAAAAAAAAGAAAAGAAAAGAAAAAAGACCCGACCCAACGTTTATAAATCAAACGAGAACCGAAGGTATCAAGTAACAACCCCAACCCAATGATTATAATTAAATCCCAAACCGAAGGTATAAAATTTGAACGCCACAAGGAAGAAATCCTTGATAAGTTCACAAGTTCTCTAAAGAACCAATAGCAGAAACAAACCTCACGTTTTATTTTATTTTCATTCAATAATACCACATTACAATGAGTTTAGGCTATTTATAACATTTTTCAGCCCTACATGCCCACTATAAGGAAAATAAAACTAACGTATTTCAAAAATAAATAAAAAAGGACAAAAAAATATAAGAGCCTAAAATTTAGAACTAATAATAGGCAAGTCAATCAGCCAATTAATTGGTGTGAAATAGGCAAGTCAATCAACCAATTAATTGGTATGAAATTGGCAAGTCAATTGGCATTAATTGGTATGAAATAGGCAAGTCAATCAGCCAATTAATTAGTATGGAATTGGCAGGTCAATCAGACAATTAATTGGTCTGAAATTAGAAAGTAATCAGCTACTTTCTCCTTCTTATTCCACACCCACTCAAGCCATAATCAGTCATTAATCCACGCCATTGCTAAGGAAATTACGCCCATCAATAGCTTGGATTAAATTTATTATGCCTTCATCTTCCTTTGGGCCAAGCTTCGAATGCCCCGTTTTAGAATCACCCCAAATCTCTTGAATCAATCCATTAAGTGCTTCTTTGATCTTCTTGGATCTTGATCTAGTAATAGGCCCAACTGGAACATCCAATGGATTCTTTAATGGTGCTTGTTGATTCCCATCATTCCCCATCTCTTCAAAAGGATTCGACCTCAAATCATCACCTACATCAAAAAGAGAAAGATTAGAAACATTAAATGTAGCACTAATGTTATACTCACCTGGAAGATCCAACTTGTAAGCATTATCATTGATTCTCTTAAGGACTTCAAATGGACCATCCCTTCTAGGATGTAGCTTGGACCGCCTACGGGCTGGAAATCTTTCCTTTCTCATATGCACCCAAACCCAATCACCCAATTCAAACATGACTTGTCTATGGCCCTTGTTGGCTTTGGTTGCATATTGCTTATTTTTCTTTTCTATGTTTTGCTGAACACTTTCATGGAGTTTCTTCACCATCTCAGCCTTTTTTCGACCATCCAAACTAGTCCTTTCTCGTGGCTCCACTCTTTTTTCTTTAATCTCAGCCACCTCTCTATTTTCTTTTTCACTCTCTCTTTTTCTTGAGATTTCAGCCTCATCCTCATTTTTCTTTCTTATGTCTTGTCCTCACCCTTTCTTTTTTGCTCAATCTCACTTTTCAACTTAAGTTGGTCCTCATAAACTTGTTTTGGGGTTAAAGGAGCAAGCTTGATTGCTTGTCCATCCTTTACTGCAGCTCGATCATTTCTATCCCACTTTGGTTTCCTAGGAGTGCTAGAAACTGAAGTATACCTTGCTACCCCCTTTCTCTGTAACAGCCTTTCCAACTTCATAGTCATGTACACCATGTCTTCTACCTCCACATAATGATGCACCTCAACTACATTGGCTATGTCCCTATTCAAACCACTTAAAAATCTGGCCATTGTGGCCACCCGATCCTCCTCTACATTAGCCCGAATCATAGCAACCTCCATCTCCTTATGGTAAACCTCTACACTCCTAGACCCTTGTGTAAGGTTTTGTAATTTGTGGTATAGGTCTCTATAGTAGTGGCTAGGTACAAATCTCCACTGCATGAGAGCTTTCAACTCACCCCAAGTTTCTATAGGTCTCTCATGATTTTTCCTCCTATTGGTCACTAATTGATCCCACCAAATAATTGCATAATCAGTGAACTCAATTACTGTCAGCTTCATTTTCTTCTCCTCTGAATAATTGTGACAAGCAAAAGTCGACTCTATTTTCTTCTCCCACTCTAAATATGCTTCAGGGTCATTCCTACGTTGGAAATATGGTGTTTTAATTTTGATGCTCCCAAGGTTCCTATCTACCCCATCTTAACCCCTTGGATTTCTCCTAGGTCTTCTTTCATGCCTAACTCCTTTAGGTCTGCCCACTCCACCTATTCCAACTTCAGATGCTATGTCTTCCTCATCATCATCATCTCCTTCGTTCTCATACTCATTTGCAACGCTAGGCGCACGTCTCCTAGCAAAAATTACAGATCTGGAAAATTAAAGCAAAGATTTGCGTAATTAATTAAAGAATTCATAGATCTGAATTCTTGAATCAAGAACACGAGTAGTCAATTGTGAAAATCACATATATGAATTCTAACACATGAAATTAACAAGAATGAAGAAGGAATCGCAGCTCCAATTGCAAGACTTGATTTGGAGCCTGAGCTCTGATACCAACTGATGTGAACCCGTGGGATCGAACTCCCTTTTGAACCCACATTCAAATTGAAACCTACCCAATAAAGCCAAGAATCAAGTCAAGAGAATCTAGACCTGTTGAAATCCCGTTCCAAGAACCTAGAATCAAATCAAGAAGATCGATCTAGACCCGTTGAAATCTTGTCCAAGAACACAGATTTGGTGCGAATGCCACAAAGGGTTTGCCTTTGATAAGTTCATAGTTCAATCAAGAACTAGTAGAGAAAACTAAAAAAGTTTTCTATGAAGAAAAACTTCATTCAAATTCAACTTCTTCTTTTTTCAAAGTGTGGCTACAAGTCTTTTTAAACACCTCTAAGAAACCCTAGGGCTTGCTAAGGCCTTCATAAATTAAAAGACATGGGCTGAATATCTTCAGGCCCAAAACAACCTAAACCAAAAGCCTATAGCTAATAAAAGAAGTCCACTTAATGAATTAAAAAGGCCAAAATGCCTACAACGATAGAAACATAAAAATAGGCCCACAAGGCTATACTTAATGAAATAAAGAGTCCACTAAACCACATGGATTAAAGTTGGTTCTTCTTCTTTCAAGCCCAACTTGAATGTTGGGGTCTTGCTTGATAAATTTGTAAAATAGGCCCAAGTGGATTGCGCCAATCCTTGCATTGCTTCCTTGATCTTCTTAGCTCTTGACCTTGTGATTGGCCCATCTGGAACTTGCAAGGGATCTTTAAGATTTGGCCCACCATTCCCATCATCTCCTATGTCTCAAACCCCTCTATATGTAGATATTATCAGGATGACTTTGATTAGAGTTGGGAAGTTCACAAGGATGAGACACCAAGTGAATGATCCCTTAGTATCAGGTTTTGTTTATATTAGAATCAATATTTAGATAACTCTCGGTCTATATTTGATGATAGCATTATTTATAGTTTAATCATTTTTAGATTCTCAAATTTAATATTCTTTCGTTTTCTTCTTTTCTGAAAAATTGAAATGACTTCTAAAAACACAGTAAGTGTGTGCATGCACAAAGTGTTAACAAATAACAATGCGGAAATTAAAAGACACAAGAATTTTTTGTTAACGAAGTGGAAACTCAATATGAGAAAAACCACTCCGGGGCAGCTTAACCTAGGATATCCACTATTTAAAAAACAAGACTAGTTACAAAGCAGAAAACACTCACATACCCCAGATGCAGTGGTCGTACCTTGAACTCTAACGTATAACCCAACACGAACGCCTCCCATCCAGGTCTCCTACCTGAAAGAGGTCTTCAATGGAATCATTTACCTTAGGGCCAACCCCTAAGATAGACTTCAAGTAAGCGCAGCAACAGCACACACAATAAAGGCTTTAGAGAGACAATTCAGCTCAATACTCTCACAATATAACTCTCTAAGCACTAAGGGAATTCAATACAAAATTCTTGCTGTTCTCAAACCTAGGTGCCTCTATTTATAGGCTGAGGGTTCAAATGAGCGTCTGGCTTGATAAAACCTAGGCGCCGTCTGGACGATTCTCATAGGGCGTCCGGAAGGACAACAGTGCTATCGGCTTTCTGAAAATTTCGCTAAAATTCTTTCCTGTTTTGAGCCGCGTCCGGACGGTGGTGCCCTGTTGTCCGGAAGGTCGCACTTCCACTGCAAGTAATTTCCATACCAAGGCTTCGCGCGTCCGGACCAAGAGGATGGTCGTCCGGATGATTGATCTGATGCACGCAATTTCCATATCTGATGCACGCGTGTCCGGACCATGAGGACCATTGTCCGGACGTCTGGATTTGAATGCGATACTTGCCTTATGGATGAGTGCGTCCGGATGGGAATCCACGTCGTCTGGACGGTTGCATCAATCTTCCCATAACTGTGTTTTGGAAAGAAATCCTGAAGCTTGTCGAACACTAAGAGTCTTTCGGACGTGCTGCTGAAACGTTTGGACGGATGCAAGCTGGAGCAGTTCGAAGCTTCTTGACACAGAGGAAGGTCCGGACGGAAAGTTCTCTTCGTCCAGACGGATGATGCTTTGGACAGATAGGCGTCCGAACAGTATATCACGTCATTCAAACGGCTGGTAGGGAACCGAATTTTCTGACTTGCAAACTGTGCAGAATCTTCTGAAAGCACTTCTTAATAGCGGAATCCCTGTTAAAAAGCATATTTACAAAGAAGTGATTTTGTCCAACAGAATGTGGCCAATTACAAACTAACATTTTCTTTCACTCTGATTCGTTTGTGGAGGTGGTTGAACCAAGCAATTCCAATTAATTGTTTTAGAGATACTGCCAATAACTCTCCAAGTTAAGTAAAACCATTACCTAACTTTGGGGGCATTACACCTTATGACTGATGCTCACGCTTACCAAGGCCACAAAACATTCCGTTGATTTTTAATATGATCTATTGTATTATTCGTTCATTTTCATGATGGAAAAATGGGGATCCAAATTGTAAGGCATTGCAAGCTCTGAAAATTATATGATGTTTTAAATAACCATGAACTCAATCTTATAGATATGATCCAATGACTTAAGTTTAATCATAAAATTAATGATCATAATTGACACTCAAGATCACACATTGCACTTATTTTAGCTATATACAACCATACTAAATCATTGATACTGCTTGACGCTCAAGCTTATCGAGGCAATGACATTGTTAATTTTTAATTTGGGCCGTTAGATTATTTGTTGAAAAAATTTAAGCCATTCATGAAGGGAAATGGGATACAACTGTCATGCACATATGCTCCGAAGATTATATGGTGTTTTAAATAACCATGAGCTCACTCTTATATCTATGATCCAATGACTTTTGTTGAATCATGAAAATGATGATAGTAGTTAACACCTAGGATCACACATTGCACTGATTTCAAATATATATATATATATATGGTCATACCGGATTAGGGCATGGCCTAGGGAAAAGTAATTCAAAAAAAAAATATTAATAAAACTTTGAAAGTTCAAACATTACTTACGAAAAGAAAAAGTTCAAAGGTTGAAACACGAAAGATGAAAGGCACGCCGCACACAGGAAAATAAATGTCCAAAAAACACACAATTTTCAGTCCTTTGTTCATTCCCTCTCCGAATGGTTGAAGAGAGGTAACATTATGATTTCTAAGGAACATTCTAAAGGGTTAAGAGAGAACCCGCACCCTGGGCCTATCTTTGGTTTTTTGATTGTTGAAGAAGACTACGATCTACTAACAAGATAGTTATGTTTCAAATACTCATAAGTCCGGAACCCCCTAACTCTTTTTTGTTCTATCTCTGATGTTCATTTTATTTTTCTTTAAATTAGTAGCTATTTTTTTTTTCATTTTTTTCAAAGTTATAATGTATTGCTGATATGATTTTGGGGTAATTACTTTTTCCCTCCATGAACTACCACCCTTTGTCAGCATGCCCTCATGTACTGACAATTCGACAAAAATAGAGCATTCAACTACCAACGTTACAGGTTTTCCCCCATTCCGTCAGTCAGAGGGGTTAAATCTATCGGTCAACGCTTTACGTGACCGTCACATGCCGTTTTATAAGTTTTTCTTACTATTTTACCTTCATCTTTATTGTCAGTTCATGGGGGCATGTTGGAATAGGGTGGTAGTTCATGGGGGGAAAAGGTAACTACCCCAAAAAATTAGAATCTATAACAACAATTTTTTTTTTTTTTTTTGATAAGTAAATGCCAACAATTCTTTCTACAATTCGAATCAACTTCTTCCTACTTTTATCTTAAAATGTTTAAGTTTACGGAATTAAACTTTTATATTTAAATTATTCTTTAAAATATATATCTGAACCATGCACTCTTCACCAAAACCAATTTAATAAAATTTCAAAACACCTTCCCATTTATGGTACAGACAAAAAAAATCTCATGTGTCCAGAAATCTGTCATGGTGTTGGATGATTAAAGAGGTGGTAGCAGTTGTAAAGAGACTGCATGCATTATTTTATCGTTTTTTTTTTTTTTTAGTAATGTTTCTTGCACAAATTTCATACAGCTTTTGTATAATTCTAACAACTTTTTTTAAGATCAACCATTGGATATTTAAGGCTCACATGTAGGAAAACAGATCAAATGGTTGATTATAAAAAATAATAATAATAAAAAAAGTTGTTAGAGTTGCACAAAAGTTGTACAACAATCATTTTTTTTTTCACTTGAAATGATTATTGTACAACTTTCCCTTTCCCCTGCACATGCTCCCAACACGTAACTAAACCTTTTTGCAACGACCCGTAAATCTTATACGAACACGACACAATGTAAGCAGTGTTATGGAAAATTAAAGCATAGGTTCTCATTCTCTAAGTCATTCTTGTTAATATTTTATATTGGCAATATTATGTTTGAAAAAAACACTTTATGTAAAGGTTGCTTTTTAATAGGTTATCGATTCTTTTCAAAGTATTCATGTAATATGGACAATGTCTCATTGCATGCCATGTGTTGGTCACAAGTTTCTAGAAGATGTCCAGAAGATTCCATGCAATTATCAAGTCAGAACAACCGATTCTTGTGCAACTGTTCAGACGAGCCTTTGAAGGCAAACAGATGCCCCCCAGTGTCTTAAAGCTTCAGTGTTGCAGCTGTCTGGACGATCGAGCTACACTGTCCGGACGCTAAGTCAAGCTACTCTGAGTTCGACACAGAGTTGGATTTCAAACGACACTATTTGGAAAGGTTTTGTCAGACTTCCGAAGGACGTGGCAACACGTCCTGACGTTACCCGATGTTCCAGAATATTTCGGGTCTCCTTTACGGATGCGAAAAGGAATGACAGCGTTGACTGTTTAGACGCAGTCCTATTTTGGAAAGAATTGCACTATTCTAGAAAGGCGGTCACAGAAGACGGTCCGGACTTTACTCGCCAGAGCCCGAATTTGAACAGTATTAGGTTTTCTGTAAGCCAATAAATAAGTGGCTCTAGGCTTGTAACTTGTAAGAATTCAGTATAGAATTTCATAGTGCTTAGAGAGGGTGTTTAGGGAGAATTGAAGATCCGCTAGCTCTCTTGCCATTTCCAGTGTGTGCTCAACTGTTCGTGTGAAGTTCATCTTAGGGGTTGGCCCTGAGGTAAAGGATTCCATTGAAGACCCCTTCAAGTAAGAGACTTGGTTGGGAAGCGTTCACGATGGGTTTCTTGTCAGAGTCATAGGGACGATCGCTGCATCGGGGTGTGTGAGTGTTAATTTCTATGCACTAGCTTTGTCTTTTGAATATTGGATATCCTGGGTTTGGCTTACCGGAATGGTTTTTCTCTTCACAAAGTTTCCACTTCGTTAACAAAATACTTGTATCATTTAAATTCCGCTTTTACATTATTTTTTTAACACATTGTGCACACACACAGAGTTAAATATAAGTCTCTTTATTTTTCAATTGGCATCAGAGCTTGATACACTATGTTTAAGATTTATTTCTTGAGTGTGATCTTTTTTAATTCTATTTTTTTTTATAATTCTCAATCTCTTCATTTGATGGCAAGAACTATGGGTATTGGAAAGCTTGTATGTGCTTCTTTTGAAAATCTATTGATGTTTGGCAAATTGTAGAAACTGGTTGGATTAAACCAGAGGCTACAACTGCCGAACTATCTATTGCTCAAAATTGTGCACGACTTTCCAATGATAAAGCCCTCCATGCTCTATGTCAAGCGCTTTTCCCATCTGAATTCGCAAGAATTTCAAATTGTGAATCCGCTAAAGAAGCATGGACAATCATAGAAACAAAATATGAGGGCACCAAACTTGTTAAATCTGTCAAGCTCCAGATGTTGATTTCTAGATTTGAAGAAATTAAGATGTTAGAGAATGAGACATTCGGTGAGTTTTACACTAGGATTAGCGACTTGAGAAACTCGATGGTGAGTCTTGGGAAAAGGGTCTGTGATGTAAAACTCATCAAAAAGATTCTAAGGTCTTTGCCAGAGCGTTTCGGGATCAAAGTGACTTCCATTGAAGAAAAGAAGGACTTAGATTCTATGAAGATTGAAGAATTGGTGGGATCTCTTCAAACTTATAAATATTCCCTACCCCCAATCAAGAAAGCAAAAGAGATGGCCTTCAAAACAACTAAAAGCAGAGTCTCCTCTGATGAAGACTCAGACAATGAAGAAGAAGATAAATTAAGCATGATTGCCAACAGGATCAATAAATTGATGAAGACTGATAAATTCATCGAAGGACTGAGGGAAACTCCCAGTGAAGCTGAGCCAGAAGAAGAAAAAAAGGAGGATCCTAGAGGTCATAGATGTTGTGAGTGCTCTGGCTTTGGGCACATGACAACTAAATGTGCAAATCTTAAGCAGGCTAAGGGGAAGGCCTACATTGCAACTCTCAGCAATGAGTCTGAGAAAGAAGAAGAATCTCCTGAGAATTTTCTAGCCTGTGTGGCTCCACAGGAAGACCAGGACGATATTCACTACTCTGAGCACAATAACGAAAACCTAAAAGAGGAATATTGTGTCTTGTACATGGAACTCATGAAGCTGAGAGAGTCCAATCAAAATAAGGTGATGAAGCTAAACACTATGAAGACAGAAAGAGACACATTACTTCAGAAGATCACGGACTTGGAAGATAAACTGATGGATGCACAGTTACAGTTGGAGAAGGTCTTAGACAACAAGCTAGTTCAGATGCTGACAGGTTAGGAGTGCTCATCTGACAAAACTGGTCTCGAGTATGTAGCTACTGATTCCTTCAACATTGCTGTTGGTTTGTAATTGGCCGAATTCTGTTGGACAAAATCACTTCTTTGTAAAGATGCTTTTTAACAGGGATTCCGCTATTCAAAAGTGTTTCCAGAAGATTCTACACGGTTTACAAGGCAAAAATTTTGGTTCCATGCCAGCCGTCCGGACGACGTGTCATACCATCCGGACACACATCAGACTAAAGCATCATCCGTCCGGACGACGTGGATTCCCATCCGGACCTTCCTCTGTGTCGAGAAGCTTCGAACTGCTCCAGCTTGCATTCGTCCGGACGATTCAACAGCCCGTCCAAACAACCCTCAGTGTTCGATCAAGCCTCAGGATTTCCTTTCAAAACACAGATATGGGAAGATTGCTACAACCGTCCCGAAGACGTGAATTCCCGTCCGGATGCGCTCATCCATAAGGCAAGTATCACAATTCAAATCCAGACGTCTAGATGCCAGTCACCATGGTCTGGACCCGCGAGCATCAGATATGGAAATTGCGTGCATCAGATCAACCGTCCGAACGACCATCAGCATGGTCCGAAAGCACGAAGCCTCTATATGGAAATTACTTGTAGTGAACGTGCGACCATCCGGATGACAGGGCATCACCGTCCAGAAGCGGCTCTTGAATAGGAAAGATCTTCAGCGAAATTTTTAGAATTTCGGTCTCACAGTTGTCTGTCCGGAAGGCCTATGACCACCATCGGAACGGCGCCCAGTTTTATCAAGCCAGACTCTCATTTGAATTGTCAGCCTATAAATAGAGGCCCCTAAGCTTGAGAACAGCAAGAATTCGGTATTGAATTCCATTAGTGCTTAGAGAGCTATATTGTGAGGTTATTGAGCTAAGTTGATCTCTCTGAAGCCGTTGCTGCGTGTGATGTTGTTGCGTTTAAACTAAAGTCTATCTTAGGGGTTGGCCCTAAGGTAAAGGATTCCATTGAAGACCCCTTCAGATAGGAGACCTGGTTGAGAGGCGTTCGTGTTGGGTTACACGTTAGAGAGCAAGGTACGACCACTGCATCAGGGGTATGTGAGTGTTACTACTTTGTATCTAGTCTTGTCTTCTGAATAGTTGATATCCTGGGTTTGGCTACCCTGGAGTGGTTTTTCTTATCTTGAGTTTCCACTTTGTTAATAAAAATCTTGTGTTGTTTATTTCCGCTTTATTTTGTTAACACATTGTGCACACACACACTTGGTTTATTTAGAAGTCAATTTTTCATTTTTCAATTGGTATCAGAGCTTGGTACACTTGGTTAAGATTCAATTCTTGAGTTTGATTTTTGACTTCTATCTGTTAACATGTCTCAAACTCTTAATATTGTTCCTGCCTTTGACGGTACGAACTATGGCTATTAGAAGGCACGTATGCGTTTCTTTTTAAAATCTATTGACTGTTGGAGTATTGTTGAAACTGGTTGGACTAAACCAGCGGATATAGCACTCGAACTAGTCCCTCAGAAGAATGCATGACTTTCAAATGATAAAGCCCTCCATGTTCTCTGTCAAGCACTTTCACCGTCTGAATTTGCAAAAATTTCAAACTATGACTCTGCTCAAGAAGCGTGGCAAATCTTGGAAACAACATATGAAGGCACTAAGCTTGTAAAATCTGTCAAACTTCAAATGTTGATTTCCAAATTTGAAGAAATTAAAATGTTGGAAGAAGAGACATTTGGAGAGTTTTACTCCAAGATGAGTGACCTGAGAAACTCCATGGTGAGTCTCGGGAAGCCTGCCTCGAATGTAAAACTCATCCGAAAGATTCTAAGATCTTTGCCTGAGCATTTCAGGATCAAGGTGACTACTATTGAAGAAAGCAAAGATCTTGAAGCAATGAAGATTGAAGAGTTGGTGGGATCTGTAACTCCCCGAATTTGAGCATGCAAATTCGTAAGCAGAAACCTCTGGTTTCCACGTGACATTGGTACATCAGAGATAAACTCTCGAAGCGGAATATATTTTTTTTCTTCTAAAGACTTAGGAATTGATAGCATAACACATTAGAGCTGACTGAAATACCTCGATGCATTTATTAAAAGTTACTTAGGTTTATCTTTACATTCCATATGCACACTAGGTGCATCAAAATTAGTGCCACAGACGGCACATAAGCATATAACATAAAACATGCCAAACATGACATCGTTATAAATATTTACATGCCATAAAACAAATCACACATAACCACAACTAGTAATTTCTAAACTAGCACATAATAGTTCGTTGATCGTTTCAAAAACCATCAAAACTGGCATATGGGTCCATGCCTTCGTTCTCCAGATCTACATCAGTAACTATGCAAATATGACGTTATCATATTTACATAGACAAACAAGTGAGTCATCCATTTTCATATCTAAGTTACCATCAAATTAATAACAGTTCATAAATAATACAAATGCAAAGGTTGTATGAATGTGCATCGTAGTAACCATTTAGTTTGGTGTTTTATGATCATCTTTCTTCAGACCTCTCATTCTTAGGTATCCGAACCCGTTCATGTCCTTTGCCTCACACTTAAAGTCTTACATGTTTGCACTGGAATCCTACTGGTCCCAACATTAGTTATATATTAGGACTTTGGACTCACCCTGGGTCACTATGAACCCCCTGGATCCACTGACTAGCCTTCCTTCCACTTGCTACTACTTTAGCTTGTTGATGGCTATCTCACCAGCCGTTATATTAATTGGACACAACATGCAATGCATGAACAACCACATGCAAAAAACACACACCACACAGTCCTAATGAAACATAGAATCATTCCTCAGTAAGTACATCCATACTTACTCTCCTTGGTGTAGTTTCTTAGCTCCTTTTCTATAACAAATATATACAAAGAAGATGATATATACATCAGCCCTTTTTCCAATATTAAAAAATGTGTATATTTTTACATCACTTTACTCATCGTTTTTAGTTATCAATTAAAAGGTAATTACTTCAACATGAATCCTACAACGATTCATGAGAAAATATTACAACGTTTCATGTTTAAGCACCGAAACACAACATAATGCTCTTGGTAACATAACACTTAAACATGAATCCTAACAGGATAATATTTTTATGTAAAGGGATAGGGAAATTAGCGGCATAGCCACTTTGTAGGAATACAATAAATGATAAAATAAATATGCAAAGGAATAGGAAAATTAGTGGCATAGCCACTTTGTAGGAATACAATAAATGAAAAAATAAATATACGAAGGAATAGGAAAATTTGCGGCAGAGCCACTTTGTAGGAATGCAATAAATGATAAAATATGAGTGGTCAAACCAACTCTGTATTAATAAATAAATAATAAGATATGAGTGGTCAAACCAACCCTGTAGTAATAAATAAATAATAAGATATGAGTGGTCAAACCAACTCTGTAGTAATAAATAAATAATAAGATATGAGTGGTCAAACCAACTCTGTAGTAATAAATACACAAGAAATGAAATCAAATAGTAAGGAAGAGGTGTGAAGATTTACTTACCAATCTGATTTGGAGAGAAAAATAACTTCAAGAACACCAAAGTAGTCGTGTAATAGAAGGAGAGAAAAAGGAAGAGAAAACCAAAGCAAAAGCTTTCTTGAAAGTTGTCTATGATTTGTGTGGAAAGACTAAGACCCTTGCATGCTTATTTATAGGAGGAAAGTAGGGGTATTAAGGGGCAAAATGTAATAAAAGAATTAGCTTATTGGATAATGTCTTGCAAACTAATCCTTACTTTATTATTTATTTGGATTTTAGAATTTCGTCCAACTAGAGGGCAGCCTACTCCGAGAAATTTTTCGATGGTCAAACCTACTCCGATTAACGTGAAATTTTGAGGGTAGATAGACGACTTTAAGACAAACATTTTCTCTTTTTGATTTGACTCATTTCGAGTTCGTTTTCACTTAGTTTTGGTCAAGTCAAAATTTCTGTCTATAAAGCCAAAATATCTTTAAACCACTTTCTGCGTTCACACTTGCTTTATTGATTTTTCTTTCTTGTCATGATTACTCTTGAGATATTCTATCCTTTCATCATTACTCTTGTTTTTTATACATAATTTTTTCTAGAAGCATGGAGATATTTTTCTTTGACAGTTTTTCGTTTAATATCGACAGTTGGGTTATTTAAGCACCGGTTTTGGATAAAAAAGTCAACTGTTACTAAATTGAATTCTGACTTCACAGGATTCAAGTATAAACTATATATATACTATATTGAGTATTTGTAAGCCATAATTTTTTTTTTTTTTATCAAGCCTAAATTTAAAGGTCAAAGTTTAACCAAAAGTGCCACTTGGCACCTAAATAGTCAACTACAAATTCAAAAAGTCAACATGTGGACTTTTCACAAAATTTTACCATATGATAGATATTTCTATTGTGAGAACCACAGTCTTTGAATTAACTAAATCTGAGTCTGTTTGACCTGTTTTCAGTTCAATCAAAGTTTAAAGCTTAAATGTTACTTTTAGGTTTTTAAGGGTTTTTAGGTTTTGATCTTTTAAATTTTCAAAACAACTTTAGGTTTGCTTATAAAAACATGTGGATATTGTCTCCTCAACAATATCAATAATTTCTTAAGAGCTTGAAATTACTGAGCGTTATAGGATCTCTTCAAACATATGAGCTGTCCCTGCCCCCGATCAAGAAACTGAAGACCATTGCCCTGAAGGCTTCCAAGAAAAGGGTAGAAGCCTTATCTGGAGATGAGGAGGAAGAAAAAGTTGTGGCTATGCTGGCCAAAAATTTCAGAAGACTAATGAGAGATGACCGATTCAAGAAGAAGTTTTCTGAAAAGATGAAGAAAGCTCCCAGAGAAGCTGAACCTGAAGAAAAAGAAAAAAAGGATCCCAGAGGTCCAAGATGTTTTGAATGCTCAGGATTTGGGCACATACGGGCTGATTGTGGGAACCTCAAGAAGGGCAAGGGGAAGGCCTACAATGTGACTCTCAGTGATGAGTCAAAAGAAAAAGCTCCTGAGTCTGAAAAATTTCTAGCCTTTGTGGCTCCACTTGTTGAAGAAGAAGACTCTTATTACTCGGAGCATAGTGATAATGGGGATGAACTCAAGGAAGCATACAAAACTCTCTATGTAGAGTACAAAAAGCTGAGGGAATGATGTAAGCAGCACCTTCATGATCTAAACAGTTTACAGACTGAGAAGAGTTCATTGCAACTCAGAATTCAAGAGCTCAAGGAAAAGCTACTAGAGACGCAGCTCCAATTAGAAAGAGTCACTGATGAAAAGCTGACTCACATGTTGTCCATTCAGAAGAGCCCAACCGACAAGACTGGTCTCGGGTATGTAGCTCCTCCCACTGACACTCCCTCTACTTCCAAGACTGTATTTGTCAAACCTGCAGTCCCAGAGCCTACCCCCATTGCTGAAGATAAAGGGAAGGACAAGATTAATGATGATGTTCTAGGCACTCAGAAGCCTCATTCCATCAGAAGATCTCCTATATGCCACCACCACTGCGGTCTGAGTAGGCATGTCCGACCCCAGTGCTCCCTCCTTAAAGCACAAAAAGCGAGGGCCAAGAAAGAAGAGCCCAGACAAGCTAATCATGGCACTAGACCTCTGACCCAGCATCAGACTCCATGGTATCAGGCACCTTACCAAGCTCCATGGAGGCAAGCACCAAGGCATCAAGCTCCTCAATATCAAGCTCCTTGGTCTCATGCACCTTGGCACCAAACATCTCAGCATTAGTGACCTCAGCAGCGATTTGTACCTGCCAATCACAGTGGCAAATCCAAGATCAAATCCAAGCACTTGAAAAGGTCGCAAAAGGTGGAAGATGATCAATACTACAAAGAGCCACATATTTGAATGCAAAGCATGATGGAGTGGATGGGCCAACAAATGAAGTCCTGCCAGCAATTGTTAGGTTTTGATTGGCTACATTCTGGTTGACAAAATCACTTGTATGTAAAGATGCTTTTAACAGGGATTCCACTATTCAGAGTGATGTCAGAAGTTTCTGCAATGCTTACAAGTTAGAAGAATTCGGTTCCCTATCAGCCGTCCGGACGGCATGTCATCCATTCGGACGCCCATCTGTCCACTGTTCTATCCATCCGAACGACGTGCCATCCATTCGGACGACGACAGACCAAGCATCATCTGTCCGAACAACGTGCATTCCAGTCCAGATCTTCACTGTTTCGAGAAGCTACTGTTCCAGCTTGCATCCGTCCAGATGCCTCTCAGTGATCGATCAGCTTCAGATTCTTTCCAAGTTCAATTTAAGGGAAGATTGCTTCAACCGTCCGGACGACGTGGATTTCTTTCCAGACGTGCTCATACATAAGGCAAGAATCGCAATTCAAATATCACCGTCCGGACGACAGTCAGTCTAGGTCCGGATGCGCGTTCAACAGTTAAGGAAATTGCTTGCTCGACTTCAACTGTCCGGACGACTGCCTATCATGGTTCGGACGCGCACATAGCAGATATGGAAATTGCGTGTTGAAGTTCAGCCGTCCGGACGCTCATCCCCCTTGGTCCGGACTGAAAAATTAAATGGACTTCTAATTTTAACAAGTGTGTGTGAACAGTGTGCAACAAAATATTAAATGCGGAATTAAAGGAGACAAATATTTCATTGACGAAGTGGAAACCCAATTAAGAGAAAAACCACTCCGGGGCAGCCAAACCCAGGAATTCCACTATTCAGAAGACAAAGCTAGATACAAGATAGTAACACTCACATATACCCGATGCAGTGGTCGTACCTTGCTCTCTGATGTGTAACCCAACACGAACGCTTCCCAACTAGGTCACCTACCTGAAGGGGTCTTCAATGGAATCATTTACCTTAGGGCCAACCCCTAAGATAGACTTCAGATGTAGCGCAGCAACAGCACACTTGAAATGGCTTCAGAGGAAATATCACATCTCTGAGCAATTGTGGAATTCAATACCGAATTCTTGCAGTTCTCAATGCCCAGGGGCCTCTATTTATAGCCTGAGGTGCAGAATGGGCGACTGCAGTAATATGTACGGACACCGTCTGGACGGTAAACCTGGGCCGTCCGGACAGACAAAGTTCGACAGGATTTTCTGAAAATTTCGCTGAAAATCTTTCCTGTTTAAGAGCGTCCGGACGGTCGCATGTCCGCTGCAAGTAACTTCCATATAAGGCTTTCGCGCGTCCGAACCAAGGGGGATGAACATCCGGACGGCTAAACTTCAACACGCAATTTCCATATCTGCTATGCGCGGGTCCGAACCATGAGAGGCAGACGTCCGGACGGTTGAAGTCGAATCGGCAATTTCCTTAACAGATGAGTGCGCGTCCGGACTAATGCTGACTGACGTCTGGACGGTGGTATTTGAATTGCGATTCTTGCCTTATTTATAAGCGCGTCCAGACAGTGTATCAATCTTCCCTTATTTTGAACTTGGAAAGAATCTGAAGCTGATCGATCACTGATGGACGTCCAGACGGGATGCTGAGATGTCCGGACAGATGCAAGCTGGAACAGAAGCTTCTCGATACAGTGAAGGGTCTGGACGGAAAAATACGTCGTCTGGACAGATGATGCTTGTCTGTCTGGTGTCCGGACAGGATAACACGTCGTCCTGACGGATTAAGCAGTGGACAGATTAACGTCCGGACGGGAAGACACGTCGTTCGGACGGCTTACAGGGAATCTGAAATCTTCTATCTTTTTCGTAGTGCAGAGTCTTCTGAAAATGCTCTGAAAAGTGGAATCCCTATTTACAACATCTTTATACATACAAGTGATTTTGTCCAAACACAGAATGAGGCCAAAATACTAACAAACTCCCCCTTTGGCCATTCTGGGACAAAAATCACTTGACCGGTTTGGAAATACAATCCCGGTCCAAATCAAAAATTACTCCCCCTTTTTGTCACAAAGGGACAAAGGGTAAAACAGAGTAATGAGAAAAACCACACAACAATTACTCCCCCTCAATGTCTCAGAAGAACAAGGGTAAACGGAGTAATAATATCCACAGACAAAAACGTTCTAAAATCCAAAACAATAGGAAAGTAGAGAAACGTCTGCAAATGGCCCAAAAAGAGAGGAACATAAATCCTCCAAGTACCAAATCCTGCTGATCCACTGAAATCAAGTAACGGAGAGAAATTCGTAAAAGCTGGATTTGTACTACTTCGGCTTCTAGCTCAGGAAGCCAGGAACCACGGACTGAAAATCCTTCAATCTCTTGATTTTTCAAAGTCTGAAACTGGTTATCCGCAGATTGACATCCTCTAAGTAACTGGTCTGTAAGATAACTGAGGAGAGTCACCACTGAACCTCAAACTGATGCAGATCTGAGGGAATGCTACGGAAGGCTCTGCATGAGCTAGGGGGAAAAGCTCATCTTAATCCTGAAACCTTTGAAATTTGAATATCCAACTTCAACAACAGTCACTTTTCCAAAGGATCCATCCGTCAAACATTGTGCTGGGAGCCGCTGGATGTCATATTCCTGAATCAAAACCAACCAGAAATACTTCCAAAAATACCATTAGATCCTGTTAGTTCCAAAAATAATGTGGTATTTAAGACGGCTGTCAAATGGATGCCAAAGAGAAATATAAGCAATACAGGTACTCATAAGGCATAAATATATCAAGATCAACCCAACACTCAGACAGAGAAGGATTTTCATGCACACTATCTCAAGAAAATATCCCAACAAATATTCCAATATTCTAAAAGCACAAAAACTTAAAAGAATAACGGAAGACACAATGAAGATCATGGGGTGAGAAGAGATGTGCAAAGAATGCCAAAATCTTGGGAGAAATCCACGAGAAAAACACACAACATGACATGATAAAAATGCAAAGATGTGTGTATGGCAGAGAAAGAGAAGCAAGTCTTAAACCTATAGAGATCCTGACCGGATGTGCAATTGCTAGGTCAGCATATGGCAAGACTGCTCTCGTCTGGACGTAAGAATAAGTCCGTCCAAACACTTCACACTAAAAATCTGAAACTTGAGGAAAATTTGCAAAAAAATAATTTTTCCAAAGTCAGTTTCAGAACACGCATGTATAATCCACTGATAGCACAATCAGAGAGCATTTCAAAACTAAGCAGAGATATAAAAAAGAGTTGAGATTTTAATTAGCACAAATATTTTCCTGGACATAGAAAATTCAAATAGACAACTCAACTCATGCAATGCGTATGTGTGTGAAGACTTAACCCACAAGGTATGACTATCACATAAATGACAAAGAGCAACCAGATTTTCTAGACAAGAGAAAATCTGTGACAGATTAGCCAAAAGTCAAACCTTATAACTTACTAGGGCCTAGCCACCCTCATCTGATACACTCCCCCTGAGATGCAGCAGCTAATTGTTTTACTTGTACCATGAAGGACAAAGTAAATTTTTTACTTGCATGTAGAGGGCAAGGCATATAGCAAATTCAGCACATAAGCAGTGAATAATTAAAGCACATAATTAATATGATTTACTGCTTGATTCTTATGATGCTGCAATCTAGAGGGAATGCCAAAGTGTTTAGGTTCTAGGTTCAACTAGCATGTGGTCAATTTGGTCATCTTATCAAAAACCTCTTCTCTTATCCAGAATTTCTAGAAACACAAAGTCAGAGAAGGAAGATGTCCCTTTAGGGGAGTCGTGGATAGTGCATATTTTTCATCGCATGAGAAAAAAAGCTATCCTACTTTTGCATATACAGGAAAACACTTGGCAAATTATAGTCAAAAACTCTCAAATATATCTGAGCAAAGTAAATTAATACCCAAAGAATTGAGATATCAGGAGAAAATACATGCAATATCTGATATGCCAAGAGAAAAAAATATCCTGCATGCAAATTCTCCCCAAATAATTTTTTTTTTATTTATTAAAAAAAATGCAATATGGAAATGACATCATATGCAAGGCAAGATCAAACTTGATGATGCCAATACAAAAAAACAGTAGCTCGACCTGTTTTTTTTGTCTTCCCCAACAAGTACCTGCAATGCTCTCTCAAGAGAATAGGGGGCACAACAAACTGGTTCCTAGATTGCATAGTAAGCACACAAATATAACAAGTAAAAGTGCAAGCAATCAAATCTGATGCCTTAGGATTAGGAACCAAATCCTAGGCATGAACACCTTCTCCTGCTAGGTGCATCATTCCCCCTCATGGGGTGAATGGTCTCATCCTTCCTGACCCATACCTACTTGACTCGAGGCGGTGGCTTGTAGGTCTTGTCCATGTTGGCCATATTCCTTAGCATACCCTGAATCAGGCTCAGCAACCCTTCATAGCCATGGTTGCTAGTGGGCTTCTTTCTCTTGTAGCGCATTGATTTGTTCTTCTTTGATTTGACACTTGGTTGGTGGGACCAAACTGCTGTTGATGCCGTGGAGCCTGATGTGCTGTCGAAGGTAGAATGCCCGAAGTAGCTCTTCCTGGAAGCTCCCTTTGAACCTTCGACTTCTGAGACTGGAGCTGTAATACCCTAGATTTTAAGACAGGACGCCTTAAATAGAATTTAAGACCTGAGGTGATCAGTCGCTCGATCGACCACTTCTGCCGATCGATCGACAATATTTATCGCTCGATCGACTTGTCAATTGATAATCGCTCGATCGACTTTAAAATCGCTCGATCGACATTATCCTGATAATTATATAATTATGTGACATTTGTTCCAAAACCTAAATATTTGGTAAATTAATTGGAATAATAACATTCCTAATATTATTATATTTTGTAATAATATTATCGACATAAAATATTATTTTGGCCTAATATTATTTGATATAATAATATTATTAGTTTAATGATGTTATTTAAAAATTAACATTATTTATGAAACGAACTGGACTCAAAACAGATTTAAAATTACACCCTAGTGAGTCATTAATGAAAAAGATTTTATATAAAGATACTCATGATAATTAGTGATTTGTTTTTATTTAAAAAGGTAACTCTAGTTAATTTAACTAGATAAAAGTTAACCATAGGTTAACTAGATATTTTTAAGGTTAACTAATGTTAGTCTAACTAAGGTAAAATTAACCATGAGTTAAATCCGATATTTTACTTTTAACTCGTGTTAATTTAACTGAAGTAAAAATTAACCATAGTTTACTACCTCTATAAATTAAACCTCCAAACTCTTCTAAATTCTCGCACCACTCAGTTATAGTTACTCTGTTACTGAGATTCTTTCTCCTTCTCTGTTTGGTCTTCTTTCTTCCTCCTCTTTTCTCTTTTCTTCCTTTTGCTCTTCTTTTCCTGTTTCCATCCGAGTCTCCGGAAGGGGACGATCGTGGGAAAAGGGAGAAGTGAGAGTGAAGTTGAGGGAGAAAATCTGAGAGTGAAAAGAGAGGAGAGACCCGGTCCCCTTTTCTTCCCCCTATCTCCTTTCTTCTTCCTTCTCCTTTTCGGTCTTCTTTTCTGTTTCTCACCAAGAGAGAGACCGAGAGGCCAGAGAGAGAGAGAGGTCGACTGAGGCAGAGAGATCAGAAAAGAGAGGGAGAGATCGTGAGAGAGAGAATAAGAGATCGAGAGATTGTGAGAGAGCATTAGAGGGAGGAACCAAAACCCGTCAAACCCGAAAGAAGCCCGACCCACCGACGAGACCCAGAGGCGCGATTTTGGCCGGTCCCAGTGACGATTTCCGGCCAATTTCTGATGGGTCAACTCCGGTGGAACGTGGGACACGATTTCCAGCGGTTCTGGCCGAAATTCCGGCTGCTCCCAATAGCGAAATTCCGGCGACTTCCAGTAGCTTTTCCGACGACTTCCATAGGCGAATTCTGGCGGTCCTAGCTCACTGATTTTCGGTGGGTTTCTTTGTAATTAAATGAAAATTCTCTAGTTGAATTTTGTAGTTTAGTTTTGATTTAACCAATCTATTATGTTTGATTTTCCTGTTGGTGGTTCTTGATCGGTTATTGATGATTCCTCTTCTCTGTTTTGTGTGTTGACGATTTTTGGTTGATTTTCAGAATGCCCAACAAGGATCCCTTAGTGTGGATTCAATTGATTGATTGTGTGTGTGTGTTTTGGAAAGGTTGGCCGTGTGATGTGATGTTTTTGGTTGTTAATCTTTGGGTATTTCGGTAGTGATGGATTTAGGAATTGATTTTGGGTATTTATGGGTTTGTGGTTGGATGTTGACTGAGTTGTAGCTTTGAAGTTGGCCGGATGGGATATTTTATGGAGCATTGAGACTGAATTTCTATTTTGAACTGATTGGGGCTGTGCGTTTGTAATTTTGGGTCTTGACCGGTTTGTTACAATGGTGTTGTGAATATTGAGTGATTTAGTTAGGTCTAGAATCGGGTATTTTGGTAATTGTCTTATTAAAGTATATTACGTTTATAATTCTAACCGATATTGGGTGTTTAAATAATATGTGAAATGATATGGAAAATTGATAATTTCTTGAGAAAGAGTTTTGATATTGGGAATTAACATCAAGACAAACATATTATGTTAAGTAGCTTTCCAACTAAAAAGATTAGGTACGAAGATAAGCCTATAATTAATATTTACAAGTAATGATGCTAATATTTTATATACAAATATATATTTATTGCAGAGAATAAGCTATTATGAGAACTGCACCAAAAGGCTGTAAGTATCTCTATACTTACTGAGGACGAAGCTGGTTGACTTTCCTATAATATTATGTTTACTGTTTTATTTACTTGTTTGTGCATGTGATTTTGCATATGTTATTATTTTAATAACCTGTCTAATAACAAGCTGTTGGATCAAGATCCACGGTGGGTATGCGAGGCTTCACATGAGTTCCAAGGTTCTCAGTGAATGAGGAGATACCTGAAAAGAATAATAAATACAAAAACTGGTGTACCAAGGTCACCAGGGAAACAAAGGTTTCCAGGAGCCAAGGCTCCCAAAGATTATAATTAAAAGTTAAGTGAGGAAACCAAGGTTTCAAATAACACGCTAACCGTGCCAAGGCCAACAGAGTAGTGGAAAAAGGGAAACACCTAAAACTCTACATTTAAAACTATCACATTATTGCTCTATGGTTATGTTTATATTCAATATATGACTATGATTAGCTACCATGGTTCATATATTGCGCATAGATGTGATTATAAAGCTATTGCATTATGTTGCATATATTAAATAAACCAGCATTCATATTATTATTGGAAACAGTGGACTCACTTTAGTGTTTTGTGTTTTGTTTCTATATATATATGTATACTGGTGCAGGTCTATAGACAAGGAATAAAGCTCAAGAGGTTTTAAAGCTAAGGACGCATAGTTTGCATTTGTTTATAAGTTTTCTATGTTTATAATGTTTTATGTTGACAAGATTGCTAATAATTTCCATGTATTTTCTTGTGTCACTATTGACACATGTTTACATGTATTTGTTTAAATATTTTCTTTATGAACGTCTAGAGGTATTCCAGTTAGAAGCTCTGTCGTGTTATTTATTCCAAACCAGTTGGATACCTTTTTATTCTGCTGCCAAATCTTAACTCTGAAGAGGTTGTAGTAATGTCACGTGGAAATTCGAAAATTTTCACTTACGCCTTTTTGCAAAAGGCGGGGCGTTACAGGAGCTATGGACATTTGGGTCGGATGTGACCGGTGATGCCACAGTGATGACAGGTAGGCAAGCTTCTTTTGTTTGAATGCTTCTTTGTAGTCTCTGCAAAATTATGATTAGCATTCTTACAAACAACATTGCCTTTACCTTTTATATGTCTCCTATGAGGAGGGACATATTTTGATGAGGAAGAATCTTCAGCTTCACTTTTCCTCAAAGCATCCTGCTTAATCCAAGGCCTGTGGGATCTCAACAAATAACAATTTGGTCTAATATGACCAATCTTCCCACAATTATGACAAGTAAGGACAAACTTACCATGAGCTTGTGTACCTGTATCTTTGGATTTTGGCATCACATGATTAGTTAAGTAAGAATTTTCTAAACAAGCTATATCTACTATCACAGGCTTAATATCAATAGAATCTATTTCAAAATCAGAAGCATGTGAAGTAGAAGTACTCATATCAACAATTGAAGCAGGCTTGTTAGAAATATCTGAATGAATACAAAGCATGCTTTTCAAATTATCACTTGAGAAATTTTTCAAGAGATCTTCAGATTCTTTTAATTTATTCTCAAGTGTATCAATGATGTTAAATAACATGGTATTCTCATATCTCAAAGAGTCAATCAAAGCATGTGATTCAGATAACTGAACAATCAAAGACTCTTTTTCTTGCTTCACTTTTTTGAGCTCTTTTGGACAAACAATTTTATCTATTTTAGCAAAAACTTTAGAGAGCTCAATATCATGATTTTCTTCAGATAACCGAGAGAAATCCATGATAAAAGGTGTAATCAAAAAAAAGAAGTCACAAGAGATGAGGATCACACTCAGGAAATAAATGCTTTCAACGGAGTGTGCCGGCTCTGATACCAATTGAAAAATTAAATGGACTTCTAATTTTAACAAGTGTGTGTGAATAGTGTGCAACAAAATATTAAATGCGGAATTAAATGAGACAAATATTTTTGTTGACGAAGTGGAAACTCAATTAAGAGAAAAACCATCCGGGGCAGCCAAACCCAGGAATTCCACTATTCAGAAGACAAAGCTAGATACAAGATAGTAACACTCACATATACCCGATGCAGTGGTCGTACCTTGCTCTCTGACGTGTAACCCAACACGAACCCTTCCCAACTAGGTCACCTACCTGAAGGGGTCTTCAATAGAATCATTTACGTTAGGGCCAACCCCTAAGATAGACTTCAGATGTAGCGCAGCAACAGCACACTTGAAATGGCTTCAGAGGAAATATCACGTCTCTGAGCAATTGTGGAATTCAATACCGAATTCTTGCAGTTCTCAATGCCCAGGGGCCTCTATTTATAGGCTGAGGTACAGAATGGGCGACTGCAGTAATATGTACGGACGCCGTCCGGACGGTCAACCTGGGCCGTCCAGATAGACAACAGTCCGACAGGATTTTTTGAAAATTTCACTGAAAATCTTTCCTGTTTAAGAGCGTCTCGACGGTCGCATGTCCGCTGCAAGTAACTTCCATATAAGGCTTTCGCACGTCCGAACCAAGGGGGATGAACGTACGAATGGCTGAAATTCAACACGCAATTTCCATATCTGCTATGCGCGCGTCCGAACCATGAGAGGCAGACATCTGGACGGTTGAAGTCGAATCGGTAATTTCCTTAACAGATGAGCGCGCATCCAGACCAATGCTGACTGACGTCCGGACGGTGGTATTTGAATTGCGATTCTTGCCTTATTTATGAGCGCGTTCGGACGGGAAACCACATCGTCCGGACGGTGTATAAATCTTCCCTTATTCTGAACTTGGAAAGAATCTGAAGCTGATCGATCACTGATGGACGTCCAGACAGGCTGCTGAGATCTCTGGACGGATGCAAGCTGGAACAGAAGCTTCTCGATACAGTGAAGGGTCCGGACGGAAAAATACATCATCCAGACAGATGATGCTTGTCTGTCTGGCGTCCAGACGGGATAACACGTCATCCGGACGGATTAAGCAGTAGACAGATTGACGTCCGGACGGGATGACACGTCGTCCGGACAGCTGACAGGGAATCTGAAATATTCTATCTTTTTCGCAGTGCAGAGTCTTCTAAAAATGCTCTGAAAAGTGGAATCCCTATTTACAACATCTTTATACATACAAGTGATTTTGTCCAAACACAGAATGAGGCCAAAATACTAACACGGACGCGCGAAGCTTTATATGGAAATTACTTGCAGCGGACGTGCGACCGTCCGGACGACAGTGTCTCACCGTCCAGACGCGGCTCTTAAACAGGAAAGATTTCTCAGCAAAATTTTCGGAAAAATCTGTCGCATAGTTGTCCGTCCGAACGGCCCTTGTCCGTCCGGATGGCACCCGCATATATCACTGCAGTCACCCATTCTGTTCCTCAGCCTATAAATAGAGGCCCCTAGGCATTGAGAACTGAAAGAATTCGGTATTGAATTCCACAAGTGCTCAGAGAAGTTATTTTTCCTCTAAAGCCATTGCAAGTGTGCTGTTGATGCGCTACATCTGAAGTCTAACTTAGGGGTCGGCCCTAAGATAAAGGATTCCATTGAAGACCCCTTCAGGTAGGAGACCTGGTTGGGAAGCGTTCGTGTTGGGTTACACGTTAGAGAGCAAGGTACGACCACTACATCGGGTATATGTGAGTGTTACTATCTTGTATCTAGCTTTGTCTTCTGAATAGTGGATATCCTGGGTTTGGCTGCCCCGGAGTGATTTTTCTCTTAATTGAGTTTCCACTTCATCAACAAAAATCTCTGTGTCATTTAATTTCCGCATTATTATTTTTGTTGACACTTTGTGCACACACTTGCTGTTTATTTTAGAAGTCAATTTCAATTTTCAGCAACCACCCACTGAAAGGCAAGCTTGGGTCAAGAAGAAGAATAACATTCACCCCATGAGAGGGAATGGACGCACCTAGCAAGAGAAGGTGTTCATGCCTAGGATTTGGTTCCTAATCCTAAGGCATCAGGTTTGATTGCTTAACTTTGACTTGTTATATTTTGTGTGCAATCTAGGAACCAATTTGGTTTTTGCCCCCTATTTCTCTTGAGAGAACATTGCAGGTACTTGTTGGGGAAGACAAAAAAGCAGGTCGAGCGACTGCTTTTCTATATTGGCATCATCGAGCTTACACAGGTTTGATCTTGCCTTGCATATGATGTTATTTCCATATTGCTTTTTTTAAAAAAAAAAAATGAGAAAAGAAATTTTCCTTTCTTGGCATGTCAAAATATTGCATGTGTTTTCACCTGATATCTCAATTCATTATGCATTAATCTACTTTGCTTAGATATGATTAAGAGTTTATGACTATATCTACCAAGTGATTTTCTTGTATATGCAATTGTTGGATAGCTTATTTCCTCATGCGATGAAAATATACACTATCCAAGACTCCCCTAAAGGTACATCTCTCCTTCTCTGACTTTTTGTTTCTAGAGATTCTAGATAAGAGAAGAGGTTTTTGATCAGATGGCCAAATTGACCAGATGCTAGTTGAACCTAGAACCTAAAAATTCTGGCATTCTCTCTAAGTTGCAGCATCAAAAGAATCAAGCAGTTACCATCATGAATTTTGTATTATATATGCATATTTGCTGCTTATATGCTAAATTGTCTTGCCCTTCATGGTTCAAGTAAAATATTTACCTTGTCTTTCATGGTACAAGTAAAACAATTGGATGCTACATCTTAGGGGGAGTGTATCAAATGAGGGTGGCTAGGCCCTAGTAAGTTATAAAGTTTGACTTTTGACTAATCTTTCACTAATTTTCTCTCTTGTCTAGAAAATCTGGTTGCATTTTGTCATTTCAGTGATAGTCATACCTTATGGGAAAAGTCTTCACACACACACACATTGCATGAGTTGAGTTGCCTATTTAAATTTTCTACCTATGGGAAAATCCTTGTGCTGATTGAAATCTGAACTCTCTCTTATATCTCTGCTTAGTTTTGAGATGCTGTTTGATTGTGTTATCAGTTGATTATACATGTGTGTTCTGCAGCTGACTCCAACAAAATTAATTTTTGCAAATTTTTTCCTCAGTTTTCTACATTTTCAGTGTGAAGCGTCTGGACGGTCTCTCTTTGCGTCCGGACGGGTGTAGATCAGACTGTCGTACAGTACTCCTGTACGTCCGAACGCGCGCGGCTCAAAAGGCTGGACAATAAGGTTAGACGTCCGGACACGAGCGACCTGTCTGCATGTTTTCGAGGCAGCGCGCATCCGGATGGTGTAAGCCGTCCAGACGGGGACCCCACAGGCTCTATAAAAGCCCCTGGCCGCCGCATTCTCACCCTACCCCACCAAAAATCTCTCTTTTGGCTTCTAGTGAGTGATTTCTCGCGAGTTTTTAGCATTATCTCACCCTTTCTTGTTTTTTATGCATTAATCTCTCATTCCAGGTATTTTTCTAGCCGTTTTCTTTTCAATTTATTTTTTAAACTATTAGAATTTTGATTATTTTAGGAATGTTGTTGAGATTATTACATGCATAGTTGTGACATCTATTGTGTTGGGATTCTTGGTTTGGCTTTTTTTGTGGGTTGTACTTTCTGCCGTTATAATGCCGAATTTTCTCTGTACACTGACAAGATCATTTCTTTTGGATTATTTTTGGCAAATCTTGTTGGTCTCTATTGCAGAATCATGTCTGCAGGCAGTCCACAGCGCAGAGTTCGCCAGAGGACAGAAGGAGATAGAGCAGCCCTCAGAGCTAAGATCATGGACCGACCTGTTATTGCTAAGAGGAATGTGATCCATTCCGACATCATGGTGTCTCCTCTGGACAGTATCCATGACACTATCCAGACATATCATTGGGGATATCTTCACAACTGCGCCTGTGTTGTCTACACCAAGCTAGTTAGACTTTTCTATGCGAACCTCGAGGTGGTGTAGGACGATGACCAGGGGCTAGTACTTCAGTCCACTGTTGGCAAGCATATTATCACTATTGATCCCCAGATCATCAGTCAATTCATAGGAGTCCCTATTCTCCAGTTGTCTTCGAGCCCTTACAATGAGGTGGTACTGCCTCCATCTATGGATGATCTCCGAGAGTTTTTCCATGCAGTTCCACAAGGAGAGGAGCGCGCCACCACCATCAGGATCGGTGCCTTATCCGCTCCTCAGCGCATGCTGGCCAAGATTGTTCAGCACAACCTATGGCCAGTTGTCAGGCGCAGTGACCTAATTTTGAAGAGAGCTCAGTTCGTCTATGCCATTCATCTTCGCTTGCCTTTCTGCCTATGCAAGCATATTTTGGGCGTTATTCTGGAGGCCTGTGATGAGAGCAATACCGATCTTCCATTCGGCTTCCTACTCACTCAGATTATTCTACAGTCAGGCATAAGTATTGCTGGCGAGCCCTAAATGAAGATCCAGGATCCACTCAACGAGTAGACACTGATGAAGTCAAATGCTCAATTAAGGAGAGATGATCCGGATGACGATGATGTGCCCCCGCCTCCTCCTATTTCTATAGGCATACCGAGTGTGGCTTTCTCTTCCTAGACTGCACCGCCACCTCAGCCAAATGTTAGCTATTCTCAGATTATGGAGGCTCTGGCCTATCCAGGGGGCCATGAGTTCCATGCAGCTGTCTATGTCATCCATGCAGCAACCCATCTTTACCATGCAGTAGGAGGTTCACTCCATCAACCTCCAGGTAGAGCAAAACTAGTTGGACCTCCGGGAGTGCCTCAAGTTCCACCACCCGTCCAGCATTGATGACGAGGATGATGCGCCGATGGCCGAGGATGCTTGAGCTTCATTTTGTTTTGTAGTTGTCTTATCTGTTTTTGAGACATTTGTGTTATATTTTGCTACTTTTGTTAAACTCTTGGACGTTATTACTCTATTTACCCTGGTCCTTCTGAGACTTTTAGGGGGAGTAATTTTTGTTGTGGTTGATTTTTATTACTCAATTTTACCCTTTGTCCCTTTGTGACAAAAAGGGGGAGTAATTTTTATTTGGATCGGGATTGTATTTTTAACCGGTCAAGTGATTTTTGTCCCAGAATGGCCAAAGGGGGAGTTTGTTGGTTCACTTCTTTTTAAAGATGCTTTTTTACAGGGATTCCGCAATTCAGAAGTGTTTCCAGAAAATTCTGCAAAGTTTGCAAGTCAGAAATTTCGGTTCCCTGCCAGCTGTCTAGACGACGTGTCATACCGTTTGGACGCACATCAAACTAAAGCATCATCCGTCTGGACGACGTGGATTCCCCCTCCGAACCTTCCTCTGTGTCGAGAAGCTTCGAACTGCTCCACTTGCATCTGTCCGAATGATTCAGCAGCCCGTCCCGACGACCCTCAATGTTCGATCAAGCCTCAGGATTTCTTTCCAAAACACAGATATGGGAAGATTGCTGCAACCGTCCGGACGACGTGGATTCCCGTCAGGACGTGCTCATCCATAAGGCAAGTATCATAATTCAAATCCAGACGTCCGGACGCCAGTCAGCATGGTTCAGACCCGCGAGCATTAGATATGGAAATTGCGTGCATCAGATCAACCGTCCGGACGACCATCAGCACAGTCCAAACTCGCGAAGCCTCTATATGGAAATTACTTGCAGCGAACGTGCGACCGTCCGGACGATAGGGCATCACCGTTAGGACGCGGCTCTCGAACAAGAAAGATCTTCAGCGAAATTTTTGTAATTTTGGTCTCACAGTTGTCCGTCCGGACGGCGCCCAGTTTTATGAAGCCAAACGCTCATTTGAACTGTCAGCCTATAAATAAAGGCCCCTAGGCTTGAGAATAGCAAGAATTCGGTATTGAATTCCACTAGTGCTTAGAGAGCTATATTATGAGGTTATTGCGCTAAGTTGATCTCTCTGAAGCCATTGATGTGTGTGTTGTTGCTGCGCTTAAACTGAAGTCTATCTTAGGATTGGCCCTTTGGTAAAGGATTCCATTGAAGACCCCTTCAGGTAGGAGACCTGGTTGGGAGGCGTTCGTGTTGGGTTACATGTTAGAGAGCAAGGTACGACCACTGCATCAGGGGTATGTGAGTGTTACTACTTTGTATCTAGTCTTGTCTTCTGAATAATGGATATCCTGGGTTTGACTGCCCCAGAGTAGTTTTTCTCATCTTGAGTTTCCACTTCGTTAACAAAAATCTTGTGTTGTTTATTTCCGCTTTATTTTGTTAACACATTGTGCACACACACACTTGCTTTATTTAGAAGTCAATTTTTCATTTTTCAATTGCTTCTACTTCCAGAACTGTGTTTGTGAAGCCCTCAGGTTTAGAGCCTCAGAATGACAAAGGTAAGGCTATTATGGTTTCTTGTGAGAATAATAATATTACACCTGCAAAATTTGAGCATTCAACAGAGATAAGCCTACCTACATGTCATCATTGTGGGATGGTGGGACATATTAGACCAAATTGTGGTCAGTTAAAATTCCCAAGAACTTGGAATAAGAAGAATGCTCCTAAGAAGGAAAAAGACGTTGAAGAACATTCCAAGACAAAATATGTTCCTCCACATAGGAGACAACCCACTCAAAAGTTTGTCCCTATTTGCCATTATTGTGGGTTGAGCGGTCACGTTCGACCCAAGTGCCCACATGTACTTGTTCAGAGGTCTAAAGTGAAGAAGGAGTTGCCAAAGAAAGATTCTGCTAGCACCAGACCTCCTAAGAAGCATCAGGCTCAGAGGAAACTATCAAGGTATGATCCACCAGTGCACAAAACTCCTATATGTCACCAATGTAGAGTTAATAGTCATGTCAGACCCAGGGGTCCTCAGCCTCAGAAGGACCCACCTAGAAAGTCTAGACCTCATGCAAGATATCCTGCTCCAAGGAATCAATGACAACAACAAAGGTTTGTTCCTGTAAAACAAGCCTGGTTGCCAAAGAAGAACATATCTCAACATCATGAGGAAAAGCCGCAGATGCCTAAAAATGATCCATCCTATGAAGAATTTCCCATTGCTGGCAGCTTTATGCAGAGCTTGATTAGATATATGAAACTGCAGACAAAGGATGGAGGACAGGATAGGCACAGTCACTTCCCAAGGGGGAGCGGACTCACTTCGTAGGTGAGGTCACATATACCTAGGATTGTGGTTCCTAAATCCTAGTGCATGTCAGGTACACTTGAATTGCATCTTTTATATTGTCATATCCTGTGCATGCTTTGCATAATTGTTATGGAACCATTTTGTCTATCTCTATATAGTTTCTCTTGTTGTCTTGAGAAATTTCTGCAGGTATTTCATAGGGATGATAGATAAAGCATGCCAGGCGACTGCTTTTCTATCTTGGTATAGGTAAACCTCTCTCCCTGAGGTCAGGTTTGCCCTTACCCTACATGCTTGGACTGATTGCTTTTCTTTTCCTTTTATGCATGTTGATTTTTTTTTTTTTTTGTAAAAAAAAAAAAAAACAAAGTAAACCAAAATAAAAAAATAAAAAAAAATAAAAAAATAAAAACAAAGGGGTAAAGTGCAAGGTTTTTCTTCTTAGTCTTTCAGCTATCTTAGTTATTTGTGCTTTGATAGAATATGCCTACATATTATTGAAATTCTAAGTCTGATTTGTGTTAAGTTTTCCTGTTGCATATGAATTAGATAATTGCTTTCCTCACACGATGAAAATGTGCACTATCTAAGGCTCCCCTAAGGTACCTTTTTTTTTTTTTTTTAATCTCTAATTTTCTACTTCTGAAAATTCTTCTAAGAGAGATTTTTTTGCTAAGATGGTCAAATTAACCAACTCACTAGTTGAACCTAGACCCTAGAAATTCTAGCTTTCTCTCTAGGTTGCAACACCAAAAAAATACAAGCAGTTATACTTCTGAGCTTATTGTTATATGAATAAATTTATTGCTTCTGTGCTGACTCAGCTATTAATCTTGTCATTCATGGTGCAAGTAAAAAGAATTATAGTGCTGCTTCTTAGGGTGAGAGTATCAGATAAGGGTGACTAGGCCCTAGTAAGATAAGGTTTGACTTTTGACTGATCTAACTATGAATTGCTCTCTTATTTAGAAAATTCAATTGCTTTAAATCATATCAGTGAAGATCATACCTTATTGAGAAAGTCTTCACACACACACGCATTGCATGAGTTAATTGATTATTGAAAAATTTCTATCTGCAGGGAAATTTATGCTCATTGATTACTTGACTTTTCTTTATATGTTTGCATATTTTTGACGAGCTATCTGATTGTTTTCTTAGGTTTAGATACATGTGTGTGCTGAATTCTTGTTGAAGCCCTAACCTTGTTATCTTCCTTGTTTGTTTCTTTGGAAATGTTTGGTTATGGTTTTTCTCTGAATACTCTGTTTAACCTTTGTCCCATTGAGACAAAAAGGGGAAGTATTTTTTATTTTTAGACTAAGAATGTATTTCCAAACCGGTCAAGTGATTTTTGTCCCAGAGTAGCCAAAGGGAGGGTTTATTAGTATTTTATATTGGCAACATTCTGGTTGACAAAAACACTTTATGTAAATGTTGCTTTTTAACAGGATTATCGGTTCTTTTCAGAGTCTTCATATAATATGGACAGTGTCTCATTTCATGGCATGTGTTGGTCAGAAGTTTCTAGAAGATGTTCAGAAGATTCCATACAATTATCAAGTCAGAACAACCGATTCCTGTGCAACCGTCCGAACGAGCCTTTGAAGACGTCCGGACGCCCCTTAGTGTCTAGAAGCTTCAACGTTGCAGCTATGTAGATGACCGAGCTACACTGTTCGGACGCTAGGTCAAGCTACTCCATGTTCGACACGGAGTTGGATTTCAGACGACACTATTTGGGAAGGTTCTACCAAACGTCTGAATGACGTGGCAACACGTCTGGACACTACCCAGTGTTCCAGAATATTTTGGGTCTCCTTTACGGATGCGGAAAGGAGTAACAACATTGACCGTCCGGATGCTCGGTCAAGCTGTCCGAACGCGGTCTTGTTTTGGGAAGAATTGCACTATTCTGGCACAGAAGACCGTCCGGACGCAGCTAAGTGACCGTCCGAACGTTACTCGCCAGAGTCCAAATTTGAACAGTATTAGGTTTTCTATAAGCCTATAAATAGGTGGCTCTAGGCTTGTAACTTGTAAGAATTCAGTATAGAATTTCATAGTGCTTAGAGAGGGTGTTTAGGGAGAACTGAAGATCTGCTAGCTCTCTAGCCATTACAAGTGTGTGTGCTCAACTGTTCGTGTGAAGCCTATCTTAAGGGTTGACCCTAAGGTAAAGGATTCCATTGAAGACCCCTTCAAGTAGGATACTTGGTTAGGAAGCATTCACGATGGGTTCCGTATTAGAGTTATAAGACGATCGTTGCATCGGGGTATATGAGTGTTAATTTCTATGTACTAGCTTTGTCTTTTGTGTTAGTTTGTAATTTGCTACATTCTGTTGGACAAAATCACTTCTATGTAATGATCCATTTAAGACAGGGATTCAACTATTCAGAGTTCTTCTAGAAGATTCTACAGTCTTCAAGTCAGAGAAATCGAATCCCTTGCAGCCGTCCAAACGCCCAACTGTCCAAAGTATCATCCATCCGGACGACGAGAACTTTCCGTCCGGCCCTTCCTCTGTGTCAGGAAGCTTCGAACTGCTCCAACTTGCATCCGTCCGGATGTTTTAGCAGCACGTCCGGACGACACTCAGTGTTCGACTAGATATGGGATTTCTTTCCAAAACACAGATATGGGAAGATCACTGCAACCGTCCGGACGATGTGAATTCCCGTTCGGACAAGCTCATCCATAAGGCAAGTCACTCATTCAAAATTCAGACGTCTGGACGCCAATCTTCATGGTCCAGACACGCGAGCTACTTATATGGAAATTGCGTGCATTGGATCAACCGTCCGGACAACCATTCCCTTGGTCTGGACGCCCGAAGCCTTGATATGGAAATTGTGTGCAACTAAAGTGCAACCGTCCAGATGACAGGGCAACACCGTCCGAACACGGCTCAAATCTAGAAAGAATTTCAGCGAAATTTTGGAAAGCCGATTGCACAGTTGTCTATTCGGACACCTTATGTCTACCATCCGGACGGCGCCTAGGTTTTTCAAGCCAAACGATCATTTGAACCTGCAGCCTATAAATAGAGGTCCCTAGGCTTGAGAACTGCAAGAATTCGGCATTGAATTCCTTAGTGCTTAGACAGTTATATTTTAGAGTTATTGTGTTGAGTTAGTCTCTCTCAAGCTGTTGCTGTGTGTACTGTTGCTGCGCTAATCTGAAGTGTATCTTAGGGGTTGCCCCTAGGGTAAAGGATTCCATTGAAGACCCCTTCAAGTAGGAGACTTGATTGGGAGGCATTTGTGTTGGGTTTTGATGAGTGCCAAATATTGTATATTTGGACTGCTTAATTCACATTTGTTAAACCTTTAACTTTGTTATTTTTTAATGTTTTTGGTTTGTTTTTGTATTTTGGTATTTTGCAAATCATTAAGAGAAAATGGTGGTTTTAAAGTGAAAAATGCAAATTTCGGAAGTCAAAATCGGATTGGATTAAATTTCAGGTTCTGCATAAGTCATAATATTTTGACCATAACTTTCAGTTCAAGTATCAGATTAAAGTGAAATTAGCGGCGTTGGAAATCTAATTCAAAATTATACAAATCATTATGAATAATTTCCCTAATTCGAATGTATGCTATGTCATAAGTGCCCCGTAATATAAAAATGCGAATTTCCTTGTTCCTAGCGGCTGCAAACACTCCAAATCCTAGCATTCTTTTCTCTTATTAGGGTTTTTGAGGGGTAGAGGTGCCATTTTGAAAATATGGCCTTAAACCCTAGCGTTCTTTTCTCCTATTAGGGTTTAGAGGGATAGATGTGCCATTTTGTAAAAGTTAGGTTTAACCTAATCTTCTACTATAAATACCCCATGCTAGGCACCACTTAGGACACATCCCAACATTATACATAGCAGCAGCTGGGTTCTTTGGCTTCTATTATTTGTAAGTTTTTATTTTTATGTTCTTAATAAAATTTAGTATTTTCTTTTTAGTGATGAGTAGCTAATTTTTCAACTAAGGCTGAGGATGAAACCTCACCTTTGATAATACTTTCATTCTTGTTATTTTATCTTATGCAACTCCAATATTTATCAAATTATTGTTCAAGTCCAATATTCAATTAATTGATTTATGTCTTTTGATTGAATGATTATTTATGAAAAAGTTGGATATTCAATGTGTTTCAACCGATTGATACATCGAATGATTTGGTTGAAAGAGGATATCCATTGTGATTTGTTTGTCAAAACGAATACATTAGGTAATTTGATTTCAATTGGGTATTCGTTGTGATTTGTTATTTAGTTGGATTCATTGAATGATTTAATATAATTTTTACGGAACCTTGAACAATGAATATGTCTTAATTGTTTATCAAGTGTACAAATAAAATACAAGAATATGTTATTTGATATGGTGAGGTGAATCTAAAACCTTAGTGTTTTTTTTTATTGATTGTTTTTAATTCAGTTTTTATTTAGTTTATTATTTTACATTATAAAATCCCAAAATTCGGAACTAGGTTAAGATAAAATTAGTTTATATAGAAATTAATTTTTGCAACGCAATTCCTTGTGGATTCGACCTTGCACTTGCACATACACTATATTGCAAACGATTCGTACGCTTGTGTGTATTAAAATTTGCACATCAAGTTTTTGGCGCAATTCCTTAATGCTTAGAGTTATATTTTAGAGTTATTGTGCTGAGTTAGTCTCTCTCAAGTTGTTGTTGTGTGTGCTGTTGTTGCGCTAATCTGAAGTCTATCTTAAGGGTTGGCCCTAGGGTAAAGGATTCCATTGAAGACCCCTTCAAGTAGGAGACTTGGTTGGGAGACGTTTGGTGTTGGGTTACACGTCAAAGTTCAAGGTACGACCACTGCATAAGGTTATGTAAGTTCTATTGTTTTGTAACTAGTCTTGTCTTCTGAATAGTGGATAACCTGGGTTTGGCTGCCCCGGAGTGGTCTTTCTCTTAACTGAATTTTCACTTCGTCAACAAAATATCTGTCTCCTTTAATTCCGCATTTTGGTATTTTGTTGCACACATTTTTTCACACACTTGTTTATATTATAAGTCATTTAATTTTTCATTTTGAATAGTGGATATCCTGAGTTTGACTACCCCAGAGTGGTTTTTCTCTTCACAGAGTTTTCATTTCGTTAACAAAATACTTGTGTCATTTAAATTTCGCTTTTACATTATTTTGTTAACACATTGTACACACACACACGGTTAAATAGAAGTCTCTTTATTTTTCAATTCTCTACATTGTGTGGAATGGCTGGTGTACGTGTTGGAGATAAGTATGCGACTCCAACACACACTAGGTTATTTTTTGGTACTTATAAACTGTGTTTCTTTTCTCCTTGTCAGAATGTATATGACCCATTTGTTTTCACTTCTTTAATGCATCGTCGTCAAACCAATGTATTTTCCATCCCATTTCAAGCCTTAGGCCTACATCTTTTCTACACTTGACCCTTTGACCCACAAACTAGCAATGTTTTCAGGTTCATATCAGCCTACTTAATACCATTTCAAGTAAAAAAAAAAAAAATTGATTGTTGTATAACTTTCATACAACTCTAACACCTTTTTTTTTTAATTTTATTTTTATTTTTATGATCAACCATTGGATCTGTTTCCCTACATGTGGGTCTTAAATATCTAATGGTTGATTTTAAAAAAAGTTGTTAGAATTGTACAAAGGTTGTATGAAATTTGTGCAAGAAACATTACTCAAAAAAAAAAAAAAAAGTATAAAAAAATGCATGAAGTCTCTTTACAACTGGTACCACCTCTTTTGTCATCCAACACCATGGCAGATTTCTGGACACATGAGGCTTTTTTGTGTGCACCATAAATGGGAAGGTGTTTTGGAATTTTATTAAATTGGTTTTAGTGAAGCGTGCATGGCTCAAATATATATTTAAAAGAACAATTTATATATAAAAGTTTAATTGCGTAAACTTAATAGGAAGAAATTGATTTGAATTGTAGAAAGAATTGTTGGTGTTTACTTAAAAATAAAATAAAATTGTTGGCATAGATTCTAATTTTTTGGGGTAATTACATTTTTCTTCCATGAACTACCATCATCTTCCAACATGCCCCCATGAACAGACAACAAAGGTGAGGGTAAAATAAGAAAAAAAAACTTATAAAACGGCATGTGACGGTCACGTGAGGAGTTGACCGTCAGATTTAACCTCTCTGACTGACGAAAGGGGGGAAAACCTGTAGACATGGTAGCTAAATGCTCTACTTTGGTCGAATTGCCAGTTCATAGAGGCATGTTGACAGAGGGTGGTAGTTCATGGAGAAAAAAGATAATTACCCCTATGATTTTACAGGGGATGACCATTCAGCCTCTATCCTCTTTGATTCCATGTTTTTCGATTCTACAAGTTACAAACCCAATCTTGACTCTAAATTTCCTTTTTCTTTTTCCTTTTTTTAAAGAAACAACAATTTGTTAATTTATTTGTTATTTAAATTTTAAAAAATGAAATAACCCGACTTAAACCGAGTACTTAAGTTCGAACTCGGCCAAAACACTCAAACTCAAGCTTGAGCTCACATAGAGATTTCACCCTGGCAAGCTGAGCTCGAGCACAAAGTGGAGGCTTGTGTCGAGCTTGATCCAGACAAATAAATAAATAAAATCGAGTCGATCTCGAACAAGGGATATCCGCTCAAGATCGACTCATTTACTAGTGCTGATCAATCAAGGCGTAGTGGAGTCATCTCTTCTTGTTTAGATTTTATTTTATTTTATTTGGAGATAGCCTCAAGCCACCTCTTTTTTCTTTTCTCTCTCTCTTTTTTAAAAATAAAAATGAATTTTTTTAAAAAAAATTAATTGATTAATATTTTCAGTTTATAAGCTTATTAATTTTTTTAATTTTCATGAGTTTTGTGGGCATGTGTCATCCCTTCCATTGGCCACGTGGATTTTTATTAAATTTTGGACGAAATGTTGGACAGATGGATCATCTCAATTTTCGGCTACAAATGAGATACCATCTTCGATACAAAATAGAATCTTGAGGGAAAAAAATAAAATCTTTAAATCAGATGGGGTGATGAGTGTGTTTAACCATAAATTTTAAATTGAAAACTTTTGTTTTGAATTGAAATTCTGTGGAAATTTAGGAATTTAATTAATTAATTATTATTATTATTATAAAAGGTGAATCTATTCTTTCGACCGTGGACATGCCACCACAAGATTGCAAACTAACCACGTAAATTCCACCACTCCCCCACGACCACCTGTGTGGTGAGCGTTCTCTCCCTCTCTCCCACAAACCCACGAAACTGGTAAGCCCCTTTTCTCGCTGCTGTCAGGTTTCTTCAATCGGTTAGAGACATTTTTGTTTTGTTTTTTTTCGGTGTACTTCTAATGAATAATCACAACCCCAGATGCACATAAAGCGCATGATTCTCACTGAGTTACAAACTAAAACTGAAGACTGCTTAGGTTGAATTTGCATGTGGGTTTTCTATATACTCATCAAGTCACTGAACCCAAGTCGAATTCACTAGTTTTCCTTTGTGGGTTTTCAGTGTTTGGATATATTCATGGCTTCTGCAATGCTCCATGGAGCAGAAAACCTCACACTCATCAGAGGAATAACCCCAAATGGGTTAGGTTTTATGGGGCCAGGTTTTCGTGTGAGGAACTTTCCCAAGCTGGGTTTGGTGTCTTGTACTAGGATTTCGAAGGGTAGAACCATAGTGCCCAAGTGTAGTGTATCGGCTCCGAGGCCGGCTTCACAGCCTAGGTTCATTCAGCACAAGCAAGAGGCATTTTGGTTCTATAGATTCCTATCAATTGTGTATGACCATATCATAAACCCTGGGCATTGGACTGAGGACATGAGGGAGGACGCACTTGAGCCTGCTGACCTCAGTGACCGGAATATGATAGTCGTAGATGTCGGTGGTGGAACTGGGTTTACCACTTTGGGGATTGTTAAGCACGTTGATGCCAAAAATGTAACAATTTTAGATCAGTCGCCTCATCAGCTTGCTAAGGCTAAGCAGAAGGAGCCCTTGAAGGAGTGCAAAATAGTTGAGGGCGATGCAGAAGATCTCCCTTTTCCTACTGATTATGCAGATAGATATATATCTGCGGGAAGGTATATTGTGCAATCTTCTTATTTGGTCTTACTCTACCTTTTCCTTACACTTTATCCTGTCGGGTATACTTTGATAGTTTTCTGTTCACTGTTTCAATTCTTTTAATCATGTCATGATTTTTTGTGATTGGAATTGTGGTCTTGATTTTAGATGATACTTTACTTGGTCATGTTTGTTAACTTTATGGGTTGCTTTGAGGTAAATATCTCTCTCCACATACTTGGCATTTTACCCTTGTGGCCAAACTCACTCATCCTGGGGAAAAAGAAAAAGATAAGTGCTTGCTTAGCCAGACAAATAATTGATCAAAATTGTGCTTGAGCTTGATTTTGAAGGAAAAAATGTAAAATGGATTCTCTTGATTGAATATGTTTCGGTTTGTTTTAAAAATACATGCAGATAAATGTGTTTTTATTTGTATGGGGTATGTGTAATGCACATGAAAATGTTAAATGCGTTGTACATGTAACATGAGAAAGGATATAAAATACTAATTCTCTTGTACTGGACCCATTTTCTGCCAACCCCTTTGGTCAATTGGATTTTATACAGATTTTGGTATTTCAATGTAGAGATTATAATGATAATAGAGGAAACATATAATTGCCTCTTATATTGGGATTATATGATTTCATTCTCAGTATTGAGTACTGGCCAGACCCACAGCGTGGGATCAAGGAAGCATACAGAGTGTTAAAACTTGGAGGAAAAGCATGCTTAATTGGTCCTGTTTATCCTACGTTTTGGCTGTCTCGCTTCTTTGCAGATGTGTGGATGCTCTTCCCTAAGGAGGAAGAGTACATTGAGTGGTTCCAAAAAGCTGGATTTAAGGATATCCAATTGAAAAGGATTGGCCCAAAATGGTATCGTGGGGTTCGTCGCCATGGGTTGATCATGGGATGTTCTGTTACAGGTGTAAAACCTGCATCTGGGGATTCTGCTTTGCAGGTAACTGTTCTTTTTAACTCTTGAATCTTTATTATGTTGCTCGTTGGCCAATCTATCAGGATTACATTTCGTTGTGTTTAAATAGCATTTGGAGTGGTGCATGTATGTGTATTTTGTTATCCCATCCCCATCTGTGAAAAAGTTGATCACTGTCAAATCAATGATAGGATTTAGTTTTGGAATCAACATTAAGACAAACATGCTGATGATACTGTTGGTGATATTGTTAGAAAGTTTAACATAGAAGTTCTGTTTACACCCTTTTCACATGCCACTTGTAATGGGTCTATTTTAGTGCATGTGAAGGCTTAATTCCATCAACAAGTTTCTTTAAATGTATAGATGTTTGTGTCCGTTGAAAACATGCGTTTTGGTTCTATCTTGATGCTTGGGCCATGTGTAATATGTAACATATTCTGGTTATATATGCAACTATATTTCATTTTATTGTGTGATCCTTTTCCTTCTCTACTTTGACTTGTTTGGGCAATTGCTGTCTAAGAGTTAGACCATATACCAATTGTCTCAACTGTATTGGCTCAATCTTTGATTTGTATTCTGTAAGAGATGTATAGTTGTTCATATTTTTGACAGAGACAAGAAATGTCGTGTGCCAACATCTAAAGCAACATAAATCCCTAAGTTACCATAAACAAAAAAAAAATATAAATAAGAATGATACTGAATTACTGATAACAACTCTAACTATGGGTATTATTTAGAATGATAGATACAATAGGAAGAATGGAATGAAGTAAAGCACTGACATCTTTAGTTTATTATGAGTTTTTAATCATGCATATTATTCTATATTTCTAGATGGTTGGGCATTATGATCCACAAGTTTGGCTTAGAGAATTGGACAGATGGAGGCTTGCTAGTGTGGAATGATTTGAAAAATAAAATATTATTAAGAAGAATGATTGAATAAAAGAACTCTTGTTGTTCTTACCTCATAAATAGTTCTGCGTGGTTGGGTGAAGGTTTTGTGTCTGTTGCATATGATGGACTGAAGCTTGTCTTAATTGAGTTAGTTTGGTCCCATAAGAGAATATGCCATTGGTTTGTTTGTAGACAGAAATAGAAGCTTGAGCTTCTATTAGTTCAAGCTTTCATAATACATGAATTTTGGGAATGGGTCCTGGAACCCTTCTGTTTTAGTATTGGATTGGGCCCTTTAATTTCAATATTCGATTTTTAAAGGATCTGATTATTGTAGTTTAAGAGAAAATATTCCAATATTTGGAATTCTGGAAAGCCTATAGGTTTGGGGTATAAGGGAGGGTTCAATTAACTAAAGAGGTTTTTTTTTGCTGTCAGGTTTCTGTTTCATTGCCACTGTCATGTATCCATTCTGCTATTTCCACCACTAGAAGCACTAATATCCTTTTGCAACACACAAATGTCAGGCTGTCTTGACACAATTAATAGTGAAAAAAAAAAAAAAAAAAAAATCATCCTATATTCAAATATATCGAAGACATAATTCAAGAAATATTTTATACTTTTATTGAAGACCTGCTACCATTCGGTTTTTGCTGGATGACCAAAAAAGGTTTGTGCAGCTGACAGCTTTTGCTCATGGAGCTATATTTTTTATTAGAGTACAATCCGGAACAAAAATGTTTGGATCTTAATCCTACCAATTTTGGTTTTCCTTGGTTAACAATATTGTAGAATGGTGACCACAAAGTTCCATACTAGCGACAGCTTCTTTCTTTTTTTCTTTTTTCCTTGTCCCTATTTTCTCTTGAGATTTATGAGGTTTTCCATTTTCATGCAGCTTGGTCCAAAGGTAGAGGATGTAAAAGAGCCTGTAAATCCTTTTGTGTTCCTCTACCGCTTCATTTTGGGTGCCATGGCAGCAACATACTATGTCCTTATTCCTATTTACATGTGGCTCAAAGATCAAATCGTACCCAGGGGTCAACCAATCTGAGAGGAGGAGATTTCTGCTTGGCAGTTGAAGATGATTTGGGATACTCTTCTATATCGATGCATCTTCTCTTATTAACAAAATAAATTGTGCCTTAGTATCCAGTTATGTTTCTCATTTCATTTTCATGTTTTTTTAAGTCCTTTCAAGAGGATGGCATGGTTCTGTTTCCACCAGACTTTCATTTTTATGTATCTACTGTTCAAAGTTTTGTTAGTACCAATGTTAAGATGCAAGCTTTCTGATAAGGAATGCTAATATATAGAATTCCTCTTGATATGCATCTGAACAAAGACACCGAGAGAAAAATGCAAATACATTCTGTTTATTCTCTTAATACATGTACTCATTTTCTTTTTTTCTTTTTGGTTTAAGGCAAGTATTTCTGTTGCTACTCTGTGTTTTTATGCATCCTATAATAATAATAATAATATTTTTTTTTTTTTTTTAAAAAAAAAAAAAAAAAAAAAAAAAAAAATGGCTGTATGGTTCCAGAGAAAGAGAAAGAGTTGTCTGTTTAGGCCAATAAACATAGGGCTGTGTTTCAGTTAAAATACAATATTGTGTATTTTTCGTCCAAATATAACAGTAATCATTCAAAGGTTCTTGAGTTACAAAGTTTGATCCTCATATGGATACAAGGAAAAGATAAGACTGGGAAAAAGCCTTGCTGTTTTTTTTTTTTTTTTTTGGGTCCTCGGTCGCTCAGATATCCTTTGTAATTTTGTGATTTCCCGGCTCGTTACCAATCCAATGTCCAAATGTGGGGAAGCATTAGATTTCCAATGTCTTTTCCCTTTTTCTATTTTTTTTTTTTTTTTTCCTGCTGAGATTGGGATGATTAATGCTACATTTCCCAAATTTTCTCTTCAAAAGTTGGTTACCAAGTCCATAATATTTCTATTTTCCAAAACAATAAATTTCATAAGACGATGATACATCGTTTGAGAACCAACTTTTAAAGAGAAAATTTGGAAAACATAGCATTTCTCTTTCGGAAAATTGAGAATGTAATGCTCAGACAAACTTCTGCCCGGTTGTCTTTTTTTCTCTTCTTTGCTTTCGGTTTTAGAAACAGGATACTGTTTATCAGAAAATTAATCCAATCAGCCGCTAGTAGATATCCAAATGTCAAAACGTTGTAGAGAGAACTATTGGACAGAATTAGAGCAGATGAACAGGCCTGTGCGATATTGCAAAATTCATTAAGAAAATCGTTCCATAGCAGTTGTCACCCAAGTTTTCTAATAGAGCATGTTATTGAAATTGATAAGGCTGAAAAAATATGACAATGCAAACCCGAGCGAATTCAAATTACAACGTAAAAAAAAAAAAAAAAAAAAAATACAAAACAAAACAAAAAGGTCGAACTCTCAATTGGTTTCATAAGGCAGGTTTACTGAGATTAGATCCTAACCACTCCACCATGACTAAGATGGCACAATAAGTTATCTAGACCCTGAATCAGGACTGGCATCTCCGTAGGAAACCAACCCTCTTTGGCCAGATGGGGAACTTGATCTTGACCTAATAGACCTGATGGGAGATGCAGAAGTCATTCTGCCATTATGCTTTGGAGGTGCACCATCAGGAGATCTGGACTGAGGGGAGCCGCGACTCCTGGAACTGGATCTCAACCTTCCTCTAGATGGAGAGCGCTGATCATCAACTCGAGGACCAAGACGAGATTTTAATCTCTCGCTCACAGGAGGCCAATTATCTGTTGGACTCCGGCTGCGGTTATGGGTCCTGTAATCACCTCGATAACCACCTGGACTGCGAGACGTGCTCCTACTTCGACTTCTCCTGCTACTGTATCTATATAGTAAAGAAAATATAGATTAATCTACTTACCCAGTCTGCCAGGGCAAAAAAAAATATAGCACAATCTACAACATGAAAGGACAATACATATCAAAATCAAGAGCTTTTTACTTTAGAAAGGATTTCATTTGATTAAAAATATGCTTTCAATTGTTATGATTGCACTGGAAACATTGATGTGAGCGTCTATTCATATATAAATGCTTCTTAGGTCAGGCCACTTATATACATTCTGCCAGTTGAGCTCCAGCAGTTCAGTTGCTAGACACTGGACAGCCATGGAACTAAGAGAGACACTGAACATCCAGAAATAATCAATTATTTTTCTATTTAAAAAATATGGCGAAAGTTCAAAATTTGCTATACTTATTTAAAGTTGAAGTGATATTTGTTTTTTGAGTAATGTTACACACACTCCCACTTCTCCACATCCATTTCTCCACATCCTTAGATAGCCTTTTAAAACCACTATTGAATTAAAATCCAATAAAGATTCATATCAAAGCTAATGGTGGTTTTAAAAACCACCTAAGGGTGTGGAAAAATGGGTGTGGAGAAGTGGGAGCGTCTATAGCACTACTCTTGTTTTTTAGGTTTGGTTTAGAATTAGACTGAACCAATTTTGCAGCTTGCCAAACACTCCAAATGCTTCCATTTAGTTGAGTAATAATGTATAGATGAGAGTTCCAAAAAGGGGCACCACCCACGTACACAAGTAAGCATACAAGAGGGTACTCCAAGGCACTCGGCTTACCTGTCCTCTTTGCAAGAGTAAGGTTGCTACATCACAATAAAATTATGCAGAAACACTTAAAAATCATAGGATAGATTCTGACTATAACAAAGTTCACAACCTAACATCCACGTGTCTGTGTGCGTTTGCATGTGAGAAGAGAGAGAGAGACAGAGAGAGGGAGAGAACCTTGGAGGGCTTCTGCCTCCCCGTGTGCTTCGGTCACGTCCACGAGGTGAGCGCTCATAATACCTTCTGTAGCTTGAATACCTTCACACACATAAAAATGAATAAACTTTGGAAGAGATAATGGAAGCCCTCATCTTAATTTACTTCCATTACATTGAGATTACCTATCCCGGTTCCTTTCATGAAAATTTCTTCCACCATAACTGTAGGAACTTCGAGGTGAACGGGCTGGAGATGGAGTACGGTACCGACGTGCAAATGAGTACTGCTCAGTGAAGCCACGCCCTTTTCTAATGCGCTTTGGAGAGCCATCCAGAGAAGGACTTCTTGACACAACCCGGCCATGGTTTGAGGTAGAAGGTTCAGGGGCTCTGCGTGCAGGATTACCCAGCGCACTACTCGAAGCCCTTCCCTGATTTTGCTCAACAGACTTCCTAGCAGGACTTTTACTAGGAATTCTTTTTGGACTTGTGCTTGGACTGCTCCTTGGGCTGTGTCTTGACCTTCTTTTGGGAGTCAGACTTCTGCTAATTAAAAAATATTAGAAAATTTGTCAGCACAATCACAGAATTGTAAAGAACCCAGTATCTATGTGACAATCAAATTCAAATAAAACGTTAAGAGTCAAAACAAACATATATTAGCCTGTCATGAGAAAAAACCTGGATTTACTGGAGTCATCTGAATAGGAATGCTGCTTAGCATGTTTATCAGATTTAGCTTCTTTGCCATGGCCATTGTTTAAAAGTTCATCATTCTTTGGAGACAGTTCGCCTTCTTCATGTGACAAGTTGTCCTCAGTGGTCTTCATGAGATCCTTCCGTTGCGCTACAATAGTTTCTTTTACCGAGACAAGGGTTGAGGATTCCTTTCGCGTATCTGTAATATAACAAGCAAGGAGTTTAAGTTGTGCAATATCAACAAAGATGAAAGAGTGATGATGAAATCAACTCAAAATCCCACTATATCACATATATATATATATAAAACACGCATAAACTATAAGCCAGTAATGAGATGCGAAAAACAGATTGCATACCAAGATTCCTTGGTAGTTTATTTTTCACATGTTTTGAGTTACTGGTTCTCCGAGCAGAAACACGATGATCAGTTTTTTCATCATCAGAACTACTTCTGCTAGTACTAGTACTATCACTATCTGTACTCGAACACTCCAAACTCCTGACAATAAGGCCGTTATCAATATATGGGAAAATCAATCAGGACATTGTAATGGAAAGAAGAAAAGCTGCGCTTAATTAACCATAGACCACACCTTTTGGACCTGTGCCTTGATCGTTTGTCACGGCGGCCTCTCTTCCTCTCTCTTTGCCCATTCTTCCTTTTCCTCCCACGCTGGTGTTTATCTCCTTTTATGGACCTCCTCTTCCTATGCCTTCCATCACTTGAGTTACTTGAATCAGATAGCGATGAATCTGAGTCAGTATCTGAAGAAAAAGAATCAGATTCCGTGTCAGAGCTATATGAATCAGATAAAGAATATCTCCTTTTTCTTTTCTTTCTTCTGTCCTTCAGAGATTTCTTGTGTCTTCCTTTCACTTTCTCATCAGAAGATTCAGAACTATCCGCAGAAGATGGAGCCTTCAACAATTTTTTCTTTTTCCCTGAAAGAAAAACCATGTCATACAGAATATACTACAACCAAAAACCCAGTATGCTGTTTAATAATGCGCAAATTGGATCATGAAATCCTTGCGATGGTACCCATGACAACAGTAGGATTACCTTTCTCTTTCCCAACTGCATCCGGAATCTTACTTTCAGAAGTTTTACCACAATCTACAATTTTCACAGGTCGACCAGGTTTCCCTTCAGCTGTTCCCGCCTGCTCAATTTTCTTCAAAATCTCTATTCCCTTCACAACTTTTCCAAAAACAACATGTTTCCTGCCAAACGTGCATTATTATTGGAGAATAAAAATCTCAATATTACAATGTATGAAGCATCATCACAATACAGTATGAAGTTTTCAAGGACTGTGAAGAGCAGGAATGTCAAGTAAGGTTAGGTCGTAACGGGCAAGAGGTGGTAATAGGAAACAAAAATATGAGTAAAAAAAGCATATATATCAAATACCCATCAAGATGGGGTTGGCGCTTGAAGGTTATAAAGAACTGGGACCCATTTGTGTTCAAACCACAATTTGCCATAGAGAGAAGACCAGCTTCATCATGCTTCAGCCTAAAATTCTCATCTGCAAATAGGATGCTAATTTGTATGATTCATCATGAAATTAAGACATCAGACATGCATAAAAGTGGTCTACCACAGAAAAATTACCAGCAAATTTTCCTCCATATATACTTTCTCCACCAGTGCCTGCAAACCAGTTAAAGGTCATTCCTTACAAATCTGGGCATACATATAGAAGTCACACAAAGAATATGCATTAATCAAAAGATATTAATTATGGGAACAAAAAGCATACCATCTCCCCTTGAAAAATCACCACCCTGTAAGGACATCAGAAGAAATTGAACAATTTATTTGATCAGATGTATGGTTGAGAAGAAATTTGTGTACAATCACATATATCTTTACGTGTCCTTTTGGTTAAGCAGTTTTAAAACGTGCAGTTTGAAAAAAAAAATAGTGATTTCAAAACGCAGTTAAGCATTGGTAAAATCGAAGTTTACCCATTAAAATTGGGAGTCACATTTTCAAACCTTTATTTTTTTCAAACTCACTTCCAAATGGGATACTTTCCACAATTTTGTTTAAAAACGTGTGTTTAGCCTGCGAATCGCTGAGCCAAACATACTCTAAGAAGAAAAAAACACAACCTGCCCCGTGGTGTAGAGATAGAAAGAACGGATGAATTCATCCTTCTCTATTTTATGAAACTCTAGTAAGATCATTTTTCTCTACAATTTTAATTTAAATAATTCAATGAAATTTACTTGTCATCTCGCAGATAAATAGATTCACACGAGATTAATGCAGTTGTAGTACAGGACACTAACTATGTGGTACTGCAATTCAAAACAAACATAGTGCACTGTTGAAACAGCTGTAGGATGCAAAGAACTGTAAAATCAGGAAACAAGGAGACAGGAATGCATGTCTCTCATAGGAAACATGATCTTTAAAACATATTAAACATATATGTGGATCCATACTCTGTTCTTATCGAAGAACCACTGAGTGTCATCTTAGAAAGTCATAATATTATGCAAAACAGAGCTAAGACAACATTAGGTCCAAAGCATCAATGCATCATACGCACAAATAAGATATTGCTTAGTTGTGAGTGTCAGGTAACTGAGCTGGTTAAGTATTTTGTCATTATGCGAGAGATTAGGGATCAACTCCCAACTAACCTAGGAATGACATGTAAAGGATGGAAAATTGCTACCTCTCATTCCTAGCCCTTACGCCCAATAAGCCTTCAACAGATCCAAAAAACAAAATTAATTCCTCTTTGGTTTGTAACAATAAAATCCATGACACCCAATCAATTTCCAAGTAAATTAAGGTGACTCATTTTAGAGTCCAGACTAGTGTTGGACATGTGTGGAGACAGGCTATGGTAACAAATAACAAGGACACCTTTTCACATGGCAAAGACTACCTGATCATTCAAAAAACAACTGCAGTAAAGGGATAGTTAGGATTATCCATTCCTAACCAGGTCTATTGACAATCATCCTTTTATGAGACCGATATATATGATTTCCATCCCCCTAAGATACACTTGCTGCCAAATGTAAGGAAAACGGATGATTGTCCTTATGTGCAAAGATCAGTAATCTGAAAAATCAAGGCACATGAAAAACTCTTAACATTAAGCATCAGTGGGATAGTGTTCTAAAGATTGCAAGCCTTACTCTTTTAATGATATCTCAATTTCTTATAATAAAAAAAAACACTAAGGAGCATATTAAATGAATTTACTGCTAAATGTTAATGGAAAAGTATTATTTCAAGATGACCCAAATGGTTTTATAAAGAAAAGATATGACATACTTGGGCCATGAATCCTTTAATTATTCGATGAAGATATGATCCCTTGTAGTGCAAAGGTTTCCCAGTGGACTTTCCAATGCCCTTCTCTCCTACAATACAACAGCACGATACCAAGACTCAAAAAAAGATTATTCAAATATTTCATTTCCATAATCCATTAACCGTTGTCATTGAGAACATAATCCAAGCCAATTATTTGTATAACATAAATAAAATACTAACAACAACAATAATGATAATATAATTAAGTACATGCATAAAACACAAACATGAGAGGTGTGTGGGATAATAGCAAGACCCACAATTGGAAGTAACAACCAATTAAAAAAATCACTTATTAAAAAAAAAAAGAATTAATTGACAGATTATTTGCCTCCATAGATGACTATGGAATGAGCGCTTCAGATCATAATCAATAGTTAAAAATTGAATGATACCTGTACAGAGTGCCCGAAAATTCTCTGCCGTCTTAGGGACAACATCAGCAAAAAGCTGCACAATTCACAACATAATTTTATTACCTTACTTCATCTGAAATTGAAAAAGCTTCAAGTTCCAGTAAAAGAAAGAGAAAGCTAAAGTTGAAGCAAAAAAGAGAAGTCTATGACATTTTGTTACCTCGATCACAATTCTTTCCACAGGATCCCCATCAATTGACAGATCTACGAATACAAAGGGATTTTTTTTCTCACTCATGTCTCCTCACCTAAGGATGCTGGGTACAAAGGAAAAAAGATAATAATAAGTATTTGATGCAACACTACACAAACAAAATAATGCATTTTTTATGTTTGGCCATGTTGCCACTTGATTTCAATATGTCAACTACACTAGATTTTTACACAGAAATCACTGTCAAATATATATTCATTGGTGGACTACCGGTAGCACTCGGAATGCTACTATGTGAAATAGGTACATACATGCCTATTGTGGTGTCTACTGTCAATGGAGGGAAATGAATGATAGAAGTTTTGAGAATCGTGAGAAGACATTGGAAGAGCTTAAGTCTTTTTTTTTCCTTCAATACTCTGTATTTTTGGACAGCTACTTTTATTTCCCCCTTGTACTACTGTGTGGAAGATGATATCTTCATGCCTATTGTAGTGTCTACTATCTATGAAGAGAAAGGAATGACAGAATTTTTGAAGACCGTGAGAATACATTAGAGGAGCTTAAGTCTTTTTTCTTCAACACTATATATCTTTGGACAACTGCTTTTATTTTTCTTTTGGTGCTTAGTTATCATGATTTCCTTCTTCTTTTTTTCTTTTTTTTTTTCTTCTAAGTTAAATGTTTTCTCTAGTAACTTCCTATGTACCTAGGGGCGCCTAATACTTCTAATGATATTTCGATTAATTATTTTTAAAAAAAAAAAAAAAAAAAAGTTCAAGGCGAAATTTAAATATAATTTTCCCACTCAATACTTGAGTAAATGTTAATCTGGAATGGTTCCGCTAGATAGGCTTTTAGACATTTAAAGGATGAGTTTCGACCAAAATCTGAGTTTGTTTCCAATGGCATTTGGAAGTCACCACTCAAGTAACACTTCAAAGATAACATTCACTTCCACAAAAACCAACACATTGTCTCAAAGACAAGAAAATGCGATAGAAAATAAAATATCCACGTACAAGAATGCAAACAGAGATTCTACTAAAAAAAAAACAGTCATAGATATCTATATAACACAGTCTCAATCAATCCAATAGCAAATTATACAGATTCAGAAATACTGCTAAAGATTGGAAACTACGTAATTATTAATTGCATTGAACAAAATCTGCAAAAATCTTTATTCAAGCTAAAGAGACTTCATTATCATAAAATTCATTGAAGCCTAAGGTTCTCGTGATTGATTACCGCATTGGAAGAAAACCCACAAAACCCTAAACCCTAGTTCTTCATTGAAGGCAGTATATCAACAAGAAACTTCATTTGCATAAAAATAATTCATTCACATTCCAAAATTTCTCAAAACAACAGTAAAAACTTCAAATATATGTTATTAATATGTGCATCGCAGCAGAACCCCACAAAACCCTAAACCCTAATTCCCCAACCAAGCAGTGTCTCAACTCAAAGAAACTCAATTTGCACAAAATTTCACCGAAATGGATCGAACTCAAGCCAGCAAAATCAAATACAAAAACTAGAAAAATTAACATACAGAGATTGAAAAACCCTGGAACTTTGCACAAGAAGAAGCAGACGAATATACAGAAACAAATCGCAGACACTACCTTGGCTTTGATTGATTGCTTGTGATTCGGAGCCAGTGAATTCGGTTAGATCTCGGAATCGAAATCGGCGGCCAAAACGATCAGCTTCGTAAAGAGTGAAAGGCTCACCGGCTTAGATCCGTTAATGAGAGATTTTTAACTATTAAAATTTGCGTTCTTTCTTTCTTTCTTTCTTTCTTTGTGTTAATTGATTCTATGTTTGCCACATGTAACACCAGTATCTTTAGTCTTTACCAATTGTAAAAGCGAAGAAGAAAAACAACTGACGTGTAGGCTTGAAAATCAATTTCTTACCCACGACGATTTAGGCTAGTTTGGCAACCTAATGTTATTCTCCCTCAATTTCTTTTCACTTCTTTTAAAAATATCAAAAAGCAAAAACATTTTAACATTTTTATACTTTTTATATCACATCAACTATATTTTATTATTATTCAAATAAAAAAATCCACTACAAAACAAAATTTTTTCACTTTTCTATAAAACATTCTCAAATTTTATATCACATCAATCACTTCTTATTCTACAACACACAAATATTCTACAACACAATTACTTACCAAATAAGCCTTTAAGTATTTATAGGATTCACATTTTTCTTAAATTTAAAAAATAAAAATACTTTTTTCTTCTCTATTTAAATATATTTCACAATATCTTTCCTTATCTCAATTAAATATTTTTTCTTTACAAATATAAGTTCATACTTATGTTCACCTTTTTGACAAAATTCCAACACAATCCTTAATAAAAGACAAAGAGATGAGAAATGAAAGAGCAAAGAAAAATATTTTATATTAAAATAATGAATAAGAAAGCTATTTTGGTTCTCTACACATTGGGTAGAACTTTAACATTCCCAATGCTTTGGGTACTAATAGAGTTATTAATAAAAGACAAAGAGATGAGAAATGAAATAGCAAAGAAAAATATTTTATATTAAAATAATGAATAGGAAAACTCTTTTAGTTCTCTACACATTGGGTAGAACTATAACATTCCCAATGCTTTGGGTACTAATAGAGTTATCTTATCTACCGTTGAGAATGCTATTAAGTTCAACTTTGTCGCCTAAATAAGTTCGAAAAGAATTTTAACACTTAATTTTTCTTTTCTTTTTTTAACAAATGAGTCGATTTCCGGCGGTTCAGTGACGGGTCGAGGCAGTGGCGAGGTCCGATGGCCTAGAACGTGATTTTCTAGCGATCCATTCTGTTGCCGATTTCACTATTTTTCCCTTGTAGATTTTCTGTGAAAATCCTTAATGTGAGTTATTCTGTAAATTAGGTTAATTTATTGGTTTAATTTGATGACTCATGGTAGATTGTGTATATTGTTTTTGGGGTCCTTGATCGGCCAGTTATGATTGTGTAATTTTTGCTTTGCTAAGCCAACCAATCTTAAGAATGTGTATTATGGGTTTAAATTTTGGATTTGTGATGTTCCACTATTTTTGTGCCGGCTGGATAGGTGTTTTGTGATGTGTAACTGTGTTTGGCTGTGTATGGGTAATTCGGGTGAGCTTTGTGTGAGATGTGGGAATGATTTTTCTGTTTGGCTGAATCCCTGTGGTTTTGGAGTTTAGTCTTTTGGTTAAATATGCCTTGGGATGACTTGTGATTCTCTGTTTTGGCTGATGGGTCTATGTTTTAGGATGTGGGTATCTATGTTAACAATAGATTTACCAAAGTGTTAGATCAAGCTCTATGTTTTAAGTGTGTTCTGATTTGGTGTTGGGGTAGAACCTGTGGGTTTGGATCTTGGTGCCCTCTATGTTGTGTGATTGTGGATGACCGAATATGGGTATGGGAGATTTTGGCTGGACAGTGATGTGTGTGTGTGTGTGTCACGGCTGAGCCTTGATGGGTGATATGTTTGGTTTAATGTTTTGGGTGAAAACCATGTATAGTTAAGCTAGAAGATAATTCCTGTTCAGATATGTAAATCCATGCGTTCACTGTTTAGGTATGCTGGCCTTGTAGTTTTTAAAACTGAAGTTTATTTCCTTAAATTTTAGTTACAACCCGTTTGTCTTGTGATGTGATAATTGTGTGATATGCTGAGATTGGGTATTTATTTTGGTCTGTTTTAATTCAACAGAAATCTGGAGTTGTATGATGGTGTTTTCTGCCTTATAGTGATTTGGATGAATAAATGTGAGTTGTTTTGACTGAAGTGACAGATTGGGAATTAAGTTCTTGATCCTTTAATATTTATAGTCTTGATGGATTAATACCTAAATTGATTATGAGATTTGAGTATCTTGTGTTGCTATAATCTTAATTAGTACTGATTCAGTTAAAATGATGAATTGAATTGGAGTTTCTATAGTTCTATTTATAAAGATAAGAGGTTATAAATTAATATGTTTTAAATGGTGAAGGGCTAGAGAATTATTATACTCTATCAATATTATGGATTATGTTTGGTTGTTGATAATTAATATGTGATATTGTACCCGGTTTCTTGAGATGTTCTAGAATTGCATATTATTTTAGGGTATTAATTTTGTTGAATTCGGTTATTGATTTATAGTTGATTGTTGTCCATAGAGTTATTAAGTTAATTAATTTATGGTAATAATGTGGTGTGATTAAGGTTCATGTTTAAGCATAAATTTCTAAAAGTAATGATATTGACCTTCTATGCACGTATGTATTATTTGTTGCGGATGATGAATTGAGACTGCACAAAATGACTGTAAGTATAAATTACTTACTGAGGATAGTACTGGATTTCAATAGTGTTATGTTTATGTTTTATTTAGGGTCCGTTTAGGTTTACGATTTTCAAAAAGTGCGATTTAAAATAACGATTTTAAAATGTGCAATTTGAAAAAAGTGATTTTTAAAAACGTAGTTAAGTGTTAAACAAAATCGCAGTTTAGCCTTTAAAATTCTGCGTTTTCAAAAAAGCACTATCTTACCTGCGATTTGAAAAAACAGATTTTCTGTGTTTTTAAATCGCAATTTTTAAAAACGCAGTTCCCAAACGATTTATGTACTATGATTTGATTTAAAATCGCACTTATTGTCTACAAAATCGCAATATCAAACGCACCCTTAAATTGGATGTGTGTGAATGAAAATTGCATTCTGCGAATAATGAATCTATTAATATTGGGAATGAACGGATCCCAAAGGTTCAGGATAGGAATAGTGCTTGAACCGAAAACCATAATAATAATCATATTGATTGGAATGGCTCTCAAAGTACTAGAGGATGAAGGTCTTTGATAGTACGAAAATATGTTAATAAAAAGTAATGTAGGGAGAACGACCCCGAGGATAGCAGCTAATTGAGGAGCAGCCCATGCGAGTGGAGTGAAATAATTATATTGAACTGCTTAAGACTTTGCATATAAAACTGTCATTAGATGTATGTGACACGAAAATTCCTCTAGACATTCATTAAAAGTCCTTTAATTTCAATCAGCTCAATGTATTGTGTTATAATTGCCAAGTCTTTTATGTAAAAATTATTTTCTGAAGTTATTTTATAACTCTGATAATGTTGTAACGTCACATGCAAAATCGAAATTTTCATTTACGTCTTTTTGTAAAAGGCGGTCATTACAATAGAGCAATTACTTTGAAGGACATTTTGTTCGACAATATAGAAAAGGATCTCATGATCATGAACCGATCTTACCTGGGATCGTAAATCCAAATTTTGTCTTCGAGGAGCATATCTAATTAAAAAACGTAGCATGCTTCTTTTGAAAATTAGATACTTTTGTTAATGTGTTTTAAATGGTGTTTTTTTTTTCCTTTTTTTTTTTTTAAGAATATATATATATATATATATATTGATGTGACATATAGATAAAAGCATGTTTTGTTCTTTGTATTTGTTCTCAAAGTAGAAAAGAAAAATTTTAAAAAACATAATGGACTACGGAGTTCTAAAGTTATGATATATTTATATCTACAACATTGAATGAATAGCAGCACCCAACAGTGGCCAAGCAACCTATCCATTCGGTCATGGATCAGGATCCCCTCGGATTTTAAAAGATTTGAGATTCTTAGACTCTCAAATATTGGCCGTGCTTTACAGCTAATGGTCCAATTTTCAAATTTTAAATTCCCTAAAATTATCTTTTACTTACTGATAGAAAGACATTCCATTTTCGTCCCTCTTTCCCTCTCTCCATTTTTGTCGATACTGAAGCCAACCCACCGCGACAAGAAATTCTGCAGATTTAGAGTCCTCCACCACATAGAAGTCTTCCACATCCTAGACTTCTATTCACTCAAGAACATCATGATGTCCAAATTTATTTAACTCCTAAGCGCATGAATCGTATTTAGCATAGTACATGTAAGTACGAGGTCAAATCTACGAGAAAGTGTGTAAAGAAAAGAAAATCAATTTCTATTCAAATAAATACTGTTTTAACCTAGAGCCAAAGATTTGAAATTTTTGTGAAACAAAATAATAAACTCAAATGACACTAAATAAGAACGATTAATAAAAGCACTAAGATTTTAGAATTCACATTGCCAAATCAAAAACATATTCTTGTATTTTACTCATACACCCGATAAATAAATAAGTTTTATTCACTGTTTAAAGTTTCATAAAAATTATGTTAAATCATTCATTGAATCCAACACAATAACCAATCACAACGAATATCCAATTAAAATTAAATCATCCAATGTATCTGTTCAATGAACAAATCACAATGGATATCCTCTTTCAATCGAATCATTCGATGTATGCGTTTTGTTGAAACACATCAAATATCCAACTTTTAATAAATGAATATTCAATCAAAATACATAAATCAAATAATTGAACTTGGACTTGAACAATATAGTGGTAAAAGAATTTCGGGATTATATAAATAAAACAACAAGAACGTGCTTTATCAATGACGAGGTTTCATCTTCAACTTTAGTTGAAGATTTAGCCTCTCATGATTAAAGACAAAAGAATAACTAAAATAGAAAACATAAGAAAATAGAATTGAATTGAATGATGAGGAAAAGATAAAGAAACAAAATAAATTTAAGGCGATAAAATTGAAATAATGAAGAAAAGAAAGAAGAAATGAAACTAAATAACGGTAAATAAACTAAAGCGATAAATTAAAATGACAATAAAATGAAAGAAGAACTGAAAATTAAATAACTTTAAATTAAAAAAACTATGAACGAATTATCAACTTACAAAAAAAAGACAAGAGTTAAGACAAGTGTTTTAAAGAAAATGTGATGATGCTCTAAGTAGTGCTTAGCATAAGATATTTATAATAGAAAATTAGGTGAAAATCCGATTTTTTAAGAAAATAACGCTTCTACCCCTTGCTTTAACATTCAGCCGCCTCTCTTCACTTTCTAGGGACAAAAAAAAAAAAAAAGACATGTAGGCGCTGGTGCTGAAACGTGTGTGGTTGGTGCCTAAACAAAGAAATCTGGTGGGCCCCTCCACATATCCACGTGCTGTCATGTAAAGGAAAATTCGTGTCAAGGAAAAACAGAAGAGTGCCTCCAAATCTGCAGTGTTTGTTGCTGCCCAGCTTTGGAAATAAAAGCTACTTGCCGCACGTTCTTGGAGAGTATTCAGTAAATGTTCCTGCAGTTATGGAAATATACAGAACGTGTCTTGTTGCTGCTGCTCTTCTTGTAGAGGATCACTGATTTGGTGCTGGATTTTACGCGATTTCAGGAAAGCAAAACATTGCAACTCTTGGTGCTGCCATGAAGAAAAATCTATGCAGAATTCAGTCCTCCTTTTGCGCCGCACGTCATGCATGTGTCTTAGGTACGTGCCGCATGACTTCTTCCATTCCCTTATTTCTTTCCTTTCAGTCCTAGGATTTGGTTCTGCAGAATGTGGCTCTTTTGGAAAATGCTATCCAGGTCGCGCGTGGAAAGAATCACGTGTGTTTCAGTCGGTGCTGCAATCCTGGAGCTGCCAGCTATGGAAAAATCGTGTCCTGCTTGGAAAGAAGCTTCCAGGTGTCTTCCATTTGGTCCTCCAATCCTGCAGTTTTTATTTCGGCTACAAGGATTTTCGGTGCTGCAGGTCCGGTGTTCCCTTCTTTCCTTGTTTACTGCACTGCCAGGTCTTGGGTGCTGCTTTTCTCGGAGAGAAAACGTGTGCTGCCCAGCTGCTCCTTCTTTGGAAATAAATCATGCTGCCTGGAAGTCTCTTATTGGAAAGAATTGGGCGTGATTCTCTGCTGGCTTGGGGAAGAAAACGTGTCTTCTTCGGTTCTCCTTCCAGGTGTGCGTGTTAATTTCCTTCCCTTATGCAGTTATGCGGTGCTGCCAGGTTTGGAAGTTTGGCTGCTGTAGTAATTCTTGCAGAAATCACGGCTGGCCTCTTCTGTTGGAAAGAATTAATCAAGTGTGTCGGTGCTGTCTCCTTTTGTTGCCAGCAACACGTGCATGGGTAAGATATCTTCACTGTCTTGATGCTGGCTGTATGGGAAGGAAATCTGTGCTGCCAGGTATTGCATGGATTCGGCTGCTCTTGCAAAGGAAAGACGTGTACACGCATGTGGCTGTTGCTCTTTATGGAAGGAGACTTCGGTGCTGCCTTTCATTTGGAAAGAAATTCTGAAATCATGACAGCTGCCTTGCTTGTGTTCATGGGCGCACAACTTGTCCGAATTATTGTCTTCTCAAAATCATCTTAAGGACGTGTTTGTTTGGTTTTTCATCTTCAAGAATTGTTTCTTTTTTCCTATTTCAATAATAGTTCGAAAGACCAAAAAAAAAAAAAAAAAAAAAAAAAAAAATGAAAAAAAATTTCAAAAAAAACCAAAATTTAAATAATTACTTTTGCCTTAATATGGAATTCGTAAAGAGAGGGTGTTTGCAGCTAGGGTTTAGGGTGTCTGCAGCTTTCAGGAGCAAGGAAATTCACATTCTTATATTGCAGGATACTTATAACGTAGCAGACATTCGAATTAAGAAAATTATATTTCACAATTATTTCTAGCATTTTGAATTAGATTTCCAACGCCGCTAATTTCACTTTAATCTGATACTTGAGTTGAAAGTTATGGTCAAAATACTATGACTTGTAGAGAACCTGAAATTTAATCCAATCCGATTTTGACTTCCAAAATTTGCATTTTCACTTTAAAAATATCATTTTCTCTCCATGATCTGCAAATTACCAAAATACAAAAACTAACCATAAACATTAAAAAAATAACAAAGCTAAATTTTTAACAAATGTGAATTAAGGGGACCAAATATACAATATTTGGAATTCATCAAATACCCCCAAACTTACATTTTGCTAGTCCCTTAGTAAAACAAAATGAAAAATAAAATCAAAGTAAGAAACATAAATCCCCTTTCGTGGGAGAGACGATTGCATTTAGGGTATGCAACAAGCCTTTTAAACCCCTAGTACTCCTTCGAGGACGAGTGAAGTCTCGTGAGGGTTTGCTAGAAATGATACCCACAAACATTGAAGCACTATGTTGTCAACAAGAAAGAATTTTCACACGAAGTTCATACGTCATTTGCATGCTTAAAATGACAAACACCATCATCAATATCAACAAGGGATCCAACATCAAATTACTCAAAAATGGACAGTTAAGACATCACCTGATCTCAAAAGTGTAGAGTGAAATTAACATACAATCATGAGGTTTCATTTTAATCTCAAGATAAGTATCTCAAAAATCATTAGAATCCCTATAAAATGAAACAACCAAGGCAAGATATTATTTTATTTATTTATAGTTTTTTTTTTTTTTTTTGTAGGTTGTGCAATGCTCGACTCCCTTAAGCTTTCTAATTGACCCATGTAACGAGTGTTGGGCCAGTGACTCCCAAACCAGATGGTCTTAGGGCACTAAATGTAGAAACATCCCTAAGGACTTAATTACTCAAGCTAAAAAGGTTACGAAGTCAAACTAGTCATACAATCAACTAAATTGAAATTCTCACATTTTGACGCAAACACTTAATACTTAGTGAGGTAAGAGGCCTGGTTACTCAGTGAAAAACTCAAAATAATCTTATTTTATTTTATTTTTTTAATAAATGTAAATATATCTTCCAAGCTAAGGTTATTTATCAATAGGTCATTCAACAATTCTCAAAATACACAATGATTAAGCACAAATTCATATCCCACAAATTGCATGCTAATGTGCTCGTGATAATTCAACTCAAACAAGTGAAGTCTTACTAGCCCAAAAATAAGTCAAAAGACTCAGATTTCTAATGACATAATGCGTTCAAAACTTTAAGCAAGCCAATGAAATGCAAACTGCAGTTACAGTTTAACTCAAACTTGACAACAATTTTTTTTTTTTTTTCAAAATTTTAAGAACAAAAAGACAACTAAAAATAAACAAACAAACAGACAGAATGTTTTTCCATACCCCAAAACTTGAATCACACATTGTCCACAATGTGTAGTATAGAAATACATTACCAGAAATAAGGAAACATTAAAGTGTGAAAGGTCAAGGCGTCCTCCAAACTTAAACATGAGCACACCTGTCACCAACTAACAGCAATATTTATCACATAAACACACATCATAAGGTCAGTTGCTGTTAGAAACAAAAAAAAAAAATGACACAAAAAAAAAAAAAAAAAATTGCAAAAGAACTCAGAAATTAAATGACAATTTTTTTTTTGGTTTTTTTTTACAAGATAAAATAAACAAAAATAAATAATAAAAAAATGAAAATTAACACAAAAGCATAAACAAATAGACAAAAAATTTAAAACTAAAACTTAAAAACTCGACCAAAAATAATGTTTTTTTTTTTTTTTTTGGCAAAGTTTCAGTTACTGATCTGCCGCAGATGGTGCTCTTTGCGTTGGTGTGCTTGAGCACAGTTCTGTGGATTATCTTACTAAAGCTGCAAAACAATGACAAACTTTTTTTTTTTTTTGGTTAGACAATAAAGCAAAAACAAATAAAAAGAAAAAGAAACAAAAATTGGAAGAAGAAGAAGAAAAAAAAATCTACCTAAACTAGTAAAAAAATAAAATCAATTTAAACAAAAATCAATTTCTACAAACAAACAATTCTCCGGAAACGGCGCCAAAAACTTGATGTGTAAATTTATTTATTCGTAAGCGCATGAATCGTATGTAACATAATACATGCAAGTGTGATGTCGAATCCGCAGGGAAGTGTGTGTAAGAAAAGAAAAATCAACTTCTATTTAAATTAACTTTATTTTATCCTAGAGCCAAATATTTGAAAGATTTGTCAAGCAAAATAATAAACAAAAATAAATAAATAAATAAATAAAACTAAATAAAACAATTTATAAAAAAACACTAAGGTATCGTAATTCAACAAATCAAATCAAACACCCTACTCTTACATTTTATTCATAAATTCAATTCAATAAGCTCGATATTCAAATTCTTGAGTAACAAAGCATGAAAATATTTGAAGAATTCAACTAAAACAAATCACAACGATTATCCATTTTTAATCAAAATCATCTATTGTATTCGGAAATCACAATAGATACCCCATCTCAAAGAAATCAATCAATTGAATTACAACAAACATCAAATAAAAATTATCAATCTGAAGAGTATGATTCAATAAATTGACATGGAATTTGAACATATATATAAGAACATTGAATTTATGAATATCATGACAAAAGCATAGGTGTTGTCATTGATGAGGTTTCATCCTTAACTTTAGTTGAGGATTTTAGCCTCTCATGATTGAAAACATCAAAAACTCTTGAAATAAAATCATGAAATAATAAAAGTGAAAAAGAAAAGAAAGAAGAACATAAATTTAATAAAAGTAAAAAGAAAACAATAATTTAAAACTAAGGGAAAGAAAGGAAGAACGGAGACGAAATAACAATAAACAAAAGATAAGTAATAAATAAAAAAAAATAAGAACAATCGAAAATTAAGTAACTTTAAATTAAAGTGATGAATTAAATAACAAAGAAAATAAAGAAGAATAGAAAATTTAAATTAAAAGAACTAAGAACAAAGTAACTTACAAAAGAAAAGAAATAAAACTAGTGCTTTGAAGAGAAAGATTGATGCTCTAAGTGGTGCCTAGCATGGGGTATTTATAACATAAAATTAGGTTAAACCTAATTTTTACAAAATGGCATATCTACCCCTTTAAACCATAATAGGAGAAAAGAACGCTAGGGTTTAGGGTATTTGCAGCTGTCAGGAGCAAGGAAATTCGCGTTCTTCTCTTGGGGGACACTTATGACGTAGCAGACATTCGAATTAGGAAAATTATATTTCACAATTATTTGTAGCATTTTGAATTAGATTTACAACGCCATTGATTTCACTTTAATCTAATACTTGAGCTGAAAGTTATGGTCAAAATACTACGATTTATGCAGAACCTGAAATTTAATCCAATCCGATTTTGACTTTTAAAATTTGCATTTTTCACTTTAAAAACACCGTTTTCTCTCTATGATCGGCAAAATACCAAAATACAAAAACTAACCAAAAACATTAAAAAAATAACAAAGCTAAATTTTTAACAAATGTGAATTAAGGGGTCCAAATATACAATATTTGACATTCATCAAATACCACCAAACTTACATTTTGCTAGTCCCTTAACAAAACAAAATGAAAAATAAAATCGAAGTAAGAAATATAAATCCGCTTTCATGGGAGAGACGATTGCATTTAGTGTATGCAACAAGCCTTTTAAACCCCTAGTACTCCTTAGAAGACGAGTGAAGTCTCGTGAAGGTTTGCCAGAAATGATACCCACAAACATTGAAGCACTATGTTGTCAACAAGAAAGAATTTTCACACGAACCATGGTTCATACGTCATTAGCATGCTTAAAAAGACAAACATCATCATCAATATCAACAAGGGATTCAACATCAAATTACTCATAAATGGACAGTAAAGACATCACCTGATCTCAAAAGTGTAGAGTGAAATTAACATACAATCATGAGGTTTTATTTTAATCTCAAGATAAGTACTTCAAAAATCATTAGAATCCCTATCAAATGAAACAACCAAGGCAATATATTATTTTATTTATTTATAGTGTTTTTTTGTTTGTTTGTTTATTTGTTTTTGTGTAGGCTGTGCAATGCTCAACTCCCTTAAGCTTTCTAATTGACCCATGTATTGAGTGTTGGGCTAGTGACTCTCAAACCAGATGGTCTTAGGGCACTAAATGTAGAAACATCCCTAAGAGCTTAATTACTCAAGTAAAAAAGGCTACGAAGCCAAACTAGTCATATAATCAACCAAATTGAAATTTTCACATTTTGTCGCGAACACTCAATGCTTAGTGAGGCAAGAGGCTTGGTTACTCAGTGAAAAACTCAAAATGCTCTTTTTTTATTTTTATTTTTTTAAAAAAATGTAAATATATCTTGCAAGCCAAGGTTATTTATCAATAGGTCATCCAACAATTCTCAAAATACACAATGATTAAGCACAAATTCATATCCCACAAATTGTATGCTAATGTGCTCGTGATAATTCAACTCAAACAAGTGAAGTCTTACTAGCCCAAAAATAAGTCAAAAGACTCAGATTCCTAATGACAAAATGCGTTCAAAACTTTAAGCAAGCCAATGAAATGCAAACCGCAGCTACAGTTTAACTCAAACTTGGCAACAATTTTTTTTTTTTCAAAATTTTAAGAAATAAAGACAACTAAAAATAAACAAACAAACAAACAGAGTGTTTTTCTATACCCCAAAACTTGAATCACACATTGTCCACAATGTGTAGTATAGAAATACATTACCAGAAGTAAGGAAACATCAAAGTGTGAAAAAGGTCAGGGTGTCCCCCAAACTTAAACATGAGCATACCTGTCACCAACTAACAGCAATATTTCTCACAGAAACACACATCATAAGGTCAGTTGCTGTTAGAAACAAAAATAAAATGATACAAAATAAATAAATAAATAAAAAAATGCAAAAGAACTCAAAAATTAAATGACAATTTTTTTTTTTGGTTTTTTTTTTTACAAGATAAAATAAACAAAAATAAATAATAAAAAAATGAAAATTAACACCGAAGCAAAAACAAATACACCAAAAATTAAAAACTAAAACTTAAAAACTCACAAAATCGTCCAAAAATTTATTTTTTTGGGCAAAGTTTTAGCTACTGATCTGCCGCAGGTGGTGCCCTTTGCGTTGGTGTGCTTGAGCACAATTCTGTGGATTATCTCACCAAAGCTGCAATACAATGACATAAACTTTTTTTTTTTTGGTTAGACAATAAAGCAAAAACAAATAAAAAGAAAAAGAAACAAAAATTGGAAGAAGAAAAAAAAAACTACCTAAACTAGTAGAAAAATAAAATCAATTTAAACAAAAATCAATTTTCACAAACAAACAATTCCCCGGCAACGGCGCTAAAAACTTGACGTGCAAATTTATTTACTCGCAAGCGCACGAATCGTATGTAACATAGTACATGCAAGTGCGATGTCGAATCCGCAGAGAAGTGTGTGTAAGAAAAGAAAAATCAACTTCTATTTAAATTAACTTTAATTTAACCTAGAGCCAAATATTTGAAAGATTTGTCAAGCAAAATAATAAACAAAAATAAATAAATAAATAAATAAATAAATAAATAAAGCTGAATAAAACAATTTATAAAAAACACTAAGGTATCGGAATTCAACAAATCAAATCAAACATCCTACTCTTGCATTTTATTCATAAATTCAATTCAATAAGCTCGATATTCAAATTCTTGAGTAACAACGCATGAAAATATTTGAAGAATTCAACTAAAACAAATCACAACGATTATCCATTTTTAATCAAAATCATCTATTGTATCCGGAAATCACAATAGATACCCAATCTCAAAGAAATCAATCGATTGAATTACAACAAATATCAAATAAAAATCATCAATCTAAAGAATATGATTGAATAAATTTACATGGAATTTGAATATATATAAGAACATTGAATTTATGAATATCATGACAAAAGCATAGGTGTTACCATTGATGAGGTTTCATCCTCAACCTTAGTTGATGATTTTAGCCTCTCATGATTGAAAACACCAAAAGCTCTTGAAATAAAATCATGAAATAATAAAAGCGAAAAATAAAAGAAAGAAGAACAGAAATTTAATAAAAGTAAAAAGAAAACAATAATTTAAAACCAAGGGAAAGAAAGGAAGAACGGAGACGAAATAACAATAAACAAAAGATAAGTAATAAATAAAAAAATAAGAACAATCGAAAATTAAGTAACTTTAAATTAAAGCGATGAATTAAATAATAAAGAAAATAAAGAAGAATAGAAAATTTAAATTAAAAGAATTAAGAACAAAGTAACTTACAAAAGAAAAGTGCTAAAACAAGTTCTCTGAAGAGAAAAATTGATGATTTAAGTGGTGCCTATCATGAGGTATTTATAACAGAAAATTAGGTTAAACCTAATTTTTACAAAATGACACCTCTACCCCTCTAAACTCTAATAGAAGAAAAGAACGCTAGGGTTTAGGGTGTTTGCAGCTGCCAGGAGCAAGGAAATTCGCGTTCTTATATTGTGGGTCATTAATGACGTAGCAGACATTCAAATTAGGAAAATTCTATTTCACAATGATTTGTAGCATTTTGAATTAGCTTTTCAACGCCGCTAATTTAACTTTAATCCGATACTTTAGCTGAAAGGTATGGTCAAAATATTATAACTTGTGTAGAACCTGAAATTTAATCCAATCCAATTTTGACTTCCAAAATTTGCATTTTTCACTTTAAAAATACTGTTTTCTCTCCATGATCTGAAAAATACCAAAATACAAAAACTAACCAAAAACATTAAAAAAATAACAAAGCTAAAGGTTTAACAAATGTAAATTAAGGGGTCCAAATATACAATATTTGGCACTCATCAAGCCACGTCCAGACGGTGTTGCCCTAGCGTTTAGACGGTTGCACTTCTCCTGCACCCAATTTTCATAATAAGGACCAAGTTTCCGGACAGTGTAGACTTACGTCCGAATGGTTGAGCCTCTTCTGCACGACTTGCCTTATCAAGGATAGCGTCTGGACGGAATAACCACGTCGTCCGGACGGTAGCTGTCTTCCCATATCTGTGTTTGGAAAGGAAATCCTTTTACTTGTCGAACACTGAAAGGTGTCTGGACCTGTTGTTGAGATGTCTGGACGGATGCAACTTGGAACAGTTCGAAGCTTCTGGACACAAAAGGGAGTTCGGATGGAAAGTTCTCGTCGTCTGGACGGATGTTGCTTGACTGATGAGCGTCTGGATGGAATACCACATTGTCTGGATGGATGCAAGGGATCTGAACTTCACTGTCTTGAATTTTGCATCAAACTCATAGTCGCCAATAGCTGAGCATAACCTGCATTATACTAAGGAGGAAGAGCAGTCTGAGATGATGAGGCTCCTGTAGGTATCTCAACTTGGACTGGAAGAAGCTGAGGTGCTTCATCGTGACCTTTGAACAGCAGTTGGACATTAGACTTCATGAGAGTCTGACCATTAAGAGGGTCCTAAATCTGCATCACCGGCTCGGTAGAGACATTTATCCCAGACTGAACAATGAGCTTCGTGATCAAGCACACAAAAGGAAGCCCAGTAGTGTGCTCATCTATGGACTCGAGCATAATAGAGAGGATGTGCTTGCACAAGCAAAAAACCTCATAACTAAGGCATAAACGAATTGAGCCCTCTTCAAAATAAGCTCACTTCTGTGGACAGTAGGCTAGAAAATTGTGCAAGACAATTTTTGCGAGCAGGCAGTGTGGGGGAGAAAAAGCACCTATCTTGATGTGATCATGAGCTCGCTCAAGACTCTATGGATGAGCATGAAAGAAGTCCCTGAGCTCCTCTAAGGTGGGAGGTTCCACAACCTCTGTGAAGGGACTGGCAGGAATAGGTAGTACAGGAACATCAATGATATCACTGATAACCTGAGGATCAATCTGAATGACGTGCTCCTGAACCTTAGTATGAAGGATGATCCCAAGGTTCTCATCTTGAACCATCTCCAGATATCCATAGAACTCTCTCACCAGCCTGGGATAAACTATGTAAGCACAGTTATACAGATGTTCCCAATGATTGTTCCTGATGATCTCAGCAATGAAATCTAAAGGAGCCACACTAACGTTAGCTCTGGGCACATTCCTCTCTGGAATAGCCTGCTTGCTCTCCACTTTTGCTAAAGTGGCATTTATAGCTTCCTTTATCCTCTGTCGAACCCTGCGCTGAGAATTGTCTGCATACATGATTCTGCAAAAGAGTATTCAACCATTTTCCTAAAAAAAATAACACCAATGAAATTAGTTCTTGATAGTAAAAAAAAAAAATGGCATTATAATGGCAGTAAAATGGTCTTTTCCAAAAATTTCAAATAAGCAATAATGTGAGGGATGTAGCGGCTAGAGAAAGAGATGCGATTTTAAAACCTGTAGGGAAACCGTCTGGACGCATCACTTATCCCGTCCAGACGCGGGCTGCCATGTCATCTTCGGCAGAAGCTTGCACGTCTGGACGTGTCACTGGACTGTCCGGCTGACAAAATTGCACCCGTCCCGATGAATGATGAAAATTAAAAGACTTCTAATTTAACAAGTGTGTGCAATAGTGTGCAACAAAATATCACAATGCGGAAAATAAAGAGACAGATATTTTGTTGACGAAGTGGAAACTCAATCAAGAGAAAAACCACTCTGAGGCAGCCAAACGCATGATATCCACTATTCAGAAGACAAAGCTAGTATATAGACAGTAACATTCACATACCCGATGCAGCGATCATATCTAGCACTCTGATGTGTAACCCAACACGAATGCTTCTCAACCAAGTCACCTACTTGAAGGGGTCTTCAATGGAATCATTTACCTTAGGGCCAACCACTAAGATAGACTTCAGTTTAGCACAGCAACAACACTTGGCAACGGCTTCAGAGAGAACACTTCAGTACAATAATCCTCACAATAAACTCTCTAAGCTCTACAAAATTCAATACCGAATTCTTATGATTCTCAAGCCTAAGGGCCTCTATTTATAGGTTACAGGTTCAAATGAGCGTCTGACTTGAATTACCTAGGCGCTGTCCGGACGGTAGACATAAGGCCTCCAGACGGACAACTGTGCGATCGACTTTCCAAATTTTGCTAAAATTCTTTCTAGAATAGAGCCGCGTCCGGACAATCACACTTTCGCTTCACGCAATTTCCATAACAAGGCTTGGCGCGTCCGGACCATAATGACTGTCGTCCGGACGGTTGAACTTTGAATACACGACTTGCCTTATAAATGAGAGCGTTCGGACAGGAATCCACATCGTCCGGATGGTTGCAGTTATCTTCCCATATCTGTGTTTTGGAAAGAAATCCCATAGCTGATCGAACATTGAATGGCTTCTGAACGGTATAACCACATTGTTTGGACGGTCTCACTTGAACCCTGGATTCTTCTCGAACTTAGAAGAGTGGCCGGACGATTTGCCATTACGTCCAGACGGATGTAACCTTGAACAATTCAAAGTTTTTAGATGCTGATGGGCATCCGGACGGTATTGCCACATCGTTCGGATGGATGTTGCTGACTGATGAGCATCTAGACAGTTTACAGGGACGTTTGGACGGATTCTGGGGATCCAACTTTTCTGAGTTGGAATCTGCACATAATCTTCTTGGAACTTCTGAAATAACCTTCTTCATACTTGTGACACTGAACTTGTCATAATAAGGCTCATTCCATCTTAGAGAAAACAACAACATTACATGACAGTGATTTTGTCAACAAAATGCAGCCCATACAAAACTAACAAACTCTCCCTTTGGCCATTATGGGACAAAAATCACTAGACCAGTTAAAAATACATTCTCGGTCCAAACACTAACCTACTCCCCCCTTTTTGTCTCAAAATGACAAAGGGTAAACAGAGTATAGAAAGATCACAGTAATAAAATACTCCCCCTTAATGTCTTAACAGGACAAAGGTAAACAGAGTATACAAAATCCACAGACAAAAACGTTCTAAAATCCAAAACAATAGGAAAATAGAGAAGAGTCTGCAAGTTGCCCAAAAGAGAGGAACAAAAATCCTCCAAGTACCAAATCCTACTGATCCACTGAAATCAAGTAATAGAGAGAAATCCATATATAAAGTTGAATTTGTACTACTTCGGCTTCTACCTCTGGAAGCCGGGAACCATGTACTGAAAAACCTTCAGTCTCTTGTGTTGGTTTGCAATTGGCCACATTCTGTTGGACAAAATCACTTCATTGTAATGATGCTGTTTAACAGGGATTCCGCTATTCAGAAGAGTTTTAGAAGATTCTGCCTGCAAGTTAGAAAATCTCTGGTTCCCTTTCAGCCGTCCAAACGATCATGTCATCCAGTCCGAACGCCCATCTGTCCACCGTTCCATCCGTCCGGACGATGTGCCATACCATTCGGACGCCCCACAGACCAAGCATCATCCGTCCGGAGGACGTATATTTTCGTCCGGACCTTCACTATTTTGAGAAGCTACTGTTCCAGCTTGCATCCGTCCGGACGTCTCAGCAGCCCGTCCGGACGCCTCTTAATGATCGATCAGCTTCAGATTCTTTCCAAGTTCAATTTAAGGGAAGATTGCTTCAACCATCCGGACGACATGGATTTTCGTCCGGACGCACTCATACATAAGGCAAGAATCGTAATTCAATATCACCGTCCGGACGAAAGTTAGCCTAGGTCCGGACGCGCGTTCAACAGTTAAGGAAATTGTCGATTCGACTTTAATCGTCTGGACGACTGCCTATCATGGTCCGGATGCGCGCATAGCAGATATGGAAATTGCGTGTTGAAGTTCAGCCGTCCGAACGCTCATTCCCCATGGTCCGGACGCGTGAAGCCTTATATGGAAATTACTTGCAGCGGACGTGCGACCGTCTGGACGACAGTGTCTCACTGTCCGGACAACAGTGTCTCACCGTTCGGACGCGGCTCTTAAACAGGGAAGATTTCTCAGCGAAATTTTCGGAAAAATCTGTCGCACAATTTTCCGTCCGGACAGCCCATGTCCACCGTCTGGACGGCACCCGCATATATCACTGCAGTTGCCCATTCTGTTCCTCAGCCAATAAATAAAGGCCCCTGGGCATTGAGAACTGCAAGAATTCGGTATTGAATTCCACAAGTGCTCAGAGAAGTTATTTTTTTCCCCTGAAGCCATTGCAAGTGTGCTGTTGCTGCGCTACATCTGAAGTCTATCTTAGGGGTCTGATCTAAGATAAATGATTCCATTGAAGACCCCTTCAGGTAGGAGACCTGGTTGGGAGGCATTCGTGTTGGGTTACATGTTAGAGAGCAAGGTACGACCATTGCATCGGGGGTATGTTAGTGTTACTATCTTGTATCTAGTGTTGTCTTCTGAATAGTGGATATCCTGGGTTTGGCTGTCCCGGAGTGGTTTTTCTCTTAATTGAGTTTCTACTTTGTCAACAAAATATTTGTCTCCTTTAAATTCTGCATTTAATATTTTGTTGCACACTGTTCACACACACTTGTTGCACACTGCATCAGGGGTATGTGAGTGTTACTATCTTGTATCTAGTCTTGTCTTCTGAATAGTGGATATCCTGGGTTTGGCTACCCCAAAGTGGTTTTTCTCTTAATTGAGTTTCCACTTCGTCAACGAAAATCTCTGTGTCATTTAATTTCTGCATTATTATTTTTGTTGACACTTTGTGCACACACTTGCTATTTATTTTAGATGTCAATTTCAATTTTCAATTGGTATCAGAGCGGGTACACTCTATTAAGGATTTATTTCCTGAGTGTGATCCTCATCTCTTGTGTCTTCTATTTTTTTATTATACCTTTTGTCATGGATTTCTCTCAGTTATCTGAAGAAAATCATGATATTGAGCTCTCTAAAGTTTTTGCTAAATTGGATAGAATTGTTTCTCCAAAAGAGCTCAAAAAGGTGAAGCAAGAAAAACAGTCTTTGATTGTTCAATTATCTGAATCACATGCTTTGATTGACTCTTTGAGATCTGAGAATACCATGCTATTTGACATCATTGATAAACTTGAGAATAACTTAAAAGAATCTGAAGATTTCTTGAAAAAATTCTCAAGTGATAATTTGAAAAGCATGCTTTGTATTCATTCAGATATTTCTAACAAGCCTGCTTCAATTGTTGATGATATGAGTACTTGTACTTCACATGCTTCTGATTCTGAAATAGATTCTATTGATATTAAGCCTGTAATAGTAAATATAGCTTATTTAGAAAATTCTTGCTTAACTAATCATGTGATGCCTAACTCCAAGGAATCAGGAATACAAGGTAAGTTTATTCCTAAGTGTCATAATTGTGGGAAGATTGGTCATATTAGGGCAAATTGTTATTTGTTGAAATCCCATAGGCCTTGGATTAAGCAAGATGCTCTGAGGAAAAGTAAAGATGAAGATTTTTCCTTAGCAAAATATGTCCCTCCGCATAGGAGACATATAAAACGTAAGGGCAATGTTATTTGTAAGAATGCTAACCATAATGCTTCAAACAAAAGAAGCGTGCCCACTTGCCATCACTGCAAGTGAACACAACAATAGCAGTTCGACAATGGCTTAAGAGCAAACTAATCAGCACAATAACTTCTATGGAATTCAATATAGAATTCTTACAAATTACATGCCTAGAGGCCTCTATTTATAGGCTATAGAAGACCTAAATCGAGTCTAAATCGATTTTCTCTAGGTGGCATCTGGATGGTAGCTGAGGGTGTCTGGATTGGACAACTATGAAATCGGCTTTCCAAATTTACTGAAATTCTTTCTTGAATAGAGCTGCGTCCGGACGGTGTTGCCCTAGCATCCGGACAGTTGCACTTTTACTGCACGCAATTTCCATAATAAGGACTGAGCGTCCGAACAGTGTAGACTGAAGTCCAAACGGTTGCACATCTTCTGCACGACTTGCCTTATCAAGGATAGCATCCGGACAGATGCAACCTAGAACAGTTGCAAGCTTCTGGACACAGAACGGAGTCCGGACGGAAAGTTCTCTTCGTTCGAATGGATGTTGCTTGACTAACGAGTGTCCGGATGGAATACCACGTCGTTCGGATGCATGCAAGGGATCTGAACTTCGCTGTCTTGAATTCTGTACAGAGTCTTTTTGAAGCTCATAATTGAAGTGTAGACTCTGAATATAACAGTATCCCTGATTAAAAAGCAACATTACATAGAAGTGATTTTGTCCAACAGAATGTAGCCAATCACAAACTAACAAGCGGCAATTTATTTCTACCAATCAAAATGGCAAACCCAAAAAGAACAAATCAAAGCACTACAAGAAGAAGCTGCAGAAGATCGAAAGCGACCAATCTTATGAGGGGTTGCCAATTTTGATGCGGAGCTGGCTAAGATGTATGGACAACTAGATGAAGGCTTGCCAACAACCACCAAGGGTAAGGCAGGTATGGGTCAAAAAGGATGAAGTCATTCACCCCTTGAGGGGTAGTGGACTCACCTAGTTGGTGAGGTTACACATGCCTAGAATTTTGGTTCCTAATCATAGAGCATATCAGGTTTGATTACATTGCATTTTTTCTTTCTTCATATCATATCTTCACATATGCTTTGCAGTCTAGGAACCATATATTTTCTATCTCCATGTTTTCTCTTGTTCGCCTTAAGAAAAATTTCTGCAGATATTTAATGGGGATGACAGAATAAGCACGTCAGGCAGCTGCTTTTCTGTCTTGGTATTTCTAAATCTCTCTCCAGAGGACAAATTTGATTTTACCTCACATGCTAGGACTAGATATTGTTTCATATCCTTATAGCATGTCTTTTGTTGTTTTTCTGTCTTATTTTTTTTTTCAACATAAAAAAAATAATTGGGGGAAAAGATGTAGGGCCTGTTTGGTAAGTAATTTTGTTAGAGAATATTTGTGTGTTGTGTAGTAAGAAGTGATTGATGTGATATAAAATTTGAGAATATTTTATAGAAAAGTGAAAAAGTTTTGTTTTGTAGTGGGTTTTTTTATTTAAATAATAATAAAAAATGATTGATGTGATATAAAAAGTGTAAAAAAGTTAAAATGTTTTTTTTTGAGAAGTGAAAAAAAATAGAGGAAAAGTTTGAGTAGTTTGCCAAACTAACCCGCAGAATTTTATTTTCTTTTGCTAGCTTTTCAGATATTGTATGTATTTTTGCTTGATATCTCAGTTCATTATGCAGTGATTGAATATACTTATATACTATTGAAAGTTTATACCTAATATCTGCTAAGTTTCCAGTTGCATCTTAATGCTAGATAGTTACTTTTCTCATGCAATGAACAATGGTGCACTATCCCAAGCTCCCCTAAGGTACATTTTTTTTTTTTACTTTGATGATTTTTAGCTTTTGAAAATTTTGATGAGAGAGATTTTTTTTTTTTTTTTTTTTTTTTGTTTTTTTTTTTTTTGTTTTTTGCAAAGATGGTCAAAATGACCAGCTAACTAATTGATCCTAGAACCCATAAATTCTGGCATTCTCTCTATGTTGCAGCACTAAGTGATAAAAAACATTTAAATTTCAGTAAATATAGATAAATAAAAAGATCCACTACTTATTGTGTTATAAATCTGTTTTTAAACTTGTCCCAATAGAAATAGTCAGTGACCAAATTATTGCGGAAACAGACGGCCACTAAAGGATTAAGTAAAAGAAAAAGTGCTCATCTTAAGGGGACTGTATCAGATGAGAGTGGCTAGGCCCTAGTAAAATAAGGTTTGACTTTTAATTGGTCTAACATTGAATTTCTCTCTTATTTAGAAAATTTTCAATTGTTTTAAATTATATCAGCAAACATCATACCTTATTGAGAAAATTTTCACACACACACACACACACACACACACACACACACACACACACACACACACACACACACACACACACACAGCATGAGTTAAGTAAGCTATTTAAAATTTCTGTCTGTAGGGGAATTTACGCTCATTAAATACTTGTCTCTCAATTATATCTTTGCATATCTTTGAATTGCTATTTTGACTGTGTTATTAGTTGTTTATTCATGTGTGTTCTGAAGTTAACTTTAGGAAAAATTATTTTTCTGCAAATTTTTCCTATGTTTTCAGCTTCCAGTGTGAACCGTCTGGACAGATCATTCATGAGTTTGGACACGCATGGCTCTGTCGATCGATGGTCTGACAGTATGCTGTCCCGAAGTGTAAGTAACAAGTCCAGACGCGAGCCTTTTGCTTTCTTTGCCATCGCATAGCACAACAGTGTGTTTCTCTCGCGGATTTCTCTGGAGATTTTGGCATTCCCTGCACATATCTTCTTATTCCATTATATTTTCTTTGTTTTCCTTTGTTCTTTTAAGTTGTTATCCTTTTTAGAACAATGGAATATTTATTGACTGGAATTTTTTTGAGATATTGTGCATGAAAATCCTATTCTGTCTGTGTGCTGGGTTGTTCTTGATATATCATTGCCTTATGGATTGCTGCATTACTTGAGTGAATTATTTTGGCATCCAATTAACAGTTGTCATAACATCACATTGTTTTTGGAACTAACAGGTTCTAATCTTTATTGGTGGTGGTATTTTTGAAAATATTTCTGTTTAAATCTTTTAGGAATATGTTAGCCAGAGGCTCCTAGCACAACATTTGACAGATGGATCCTTTGGAAAACAGATTGTTGTTGAAGTCAAGATTTAGATGAGCTTCTTCCCCAGCTCATGCAGAGCCTTTCGTAGCATCTTTCTTCAAATCTGCACCAGTTAGAGGTTTAGTGGTGAATTTTCTCAGTTGCCTTATGGATGATCAGTTTCAAGCTTTGCAGACTCAATCGATTAAAGGTTTTCAGTCCATGGTACTCGGCTTCAGGAGCTAGAAGCCCAGCTTAATGTACAGATCCGTCTCCGTCACTTGCTTTTAGTGGATTAGCAAGATTTGGTACATGGAGGATTTTTGTTCCTTTCTCTATCAATTGTTTTACAAACATTTGATTATTTGAGCTACTTCTATATTATCCCTTTTATTTTTGGATTTTAGAACTTTTTGACTATGGTTTAGATACTCTATTTACTCTTTGTCCTTTTGAGACAAAAAGGGGGAGTATTTTTTATTTTGGGCTGGGATTGTATTTTTAACCGGTTAAGTGATTTTTGTCCCAGAATGGCCAAAATGGGAGTTTGTTAGTTTTATTGGCTACATTCTATTGACAAAAATCACTACCATGTAAGTTTGCTGTTGAAACAGGGATGCCGTATTATTTCAAAGTCTTCAAAATATTCAGAGTTTAATTCACAACCATGGAAAGGGCCTTAATATGATAAGTTTCAGTGTTACAAGTATCAAGAAGGCAATTTTAGAGTTCCAGGAAGATTCTATGTAGTTGACAACTCAGCAAAAGTCGAATCCCTTGTTTCCGTCCGAACGGGCCAGTGAAGCGTCCAAACGCCCATCTGTGTGGAGAAGATTCTACATAGCTTTGCATGCATCCGTCCGAACGAGAAGGCAACACCGTCCGGACACTAGTCAGTGTTCGAGAAGAATCTGAAATCCTTTGCAGACAAGGATTGAGAAGACAGTTTGTAACCATTTGGACGCCAGGGCAATACCGTTCAGACGCGGCCTTAATAAGGAAACACATGATGGGCGTTATGAAAAGGCGGTTGCAGTTTACCGTCCGGAAGCTCTCCGCCTAAGTCTGGATGCCGCCCTATAATACCCGGAGAAGTACTACGCTTAGGATAATAATGCATGAATAAAAATATGTGCATATGTATGCATAAGTATAAAGCTTAATTATTATTATTGTTAGTTTAAATAAAATTGTATATATGTATAGAGAAATCGGATTACTAAAGAAATTACAAACCAAAGCCGATCTAGAGACTCTACAGTAGATCAAGCGACTTTGGGAGCGAAGTCGATCGATCGGGTATTAGATCGATCGAGCGACTTAAAATTTATGGGTAAATAGAATCGATCGAGCGACCGAATGGTCGATCAAGCGATTCTTGGTCGAAGTCGATCGAGCGACCGAATAGTCGATTGAGCGACTTAATTATCCAGTGCGGTGCAGTTTACGTTGAAATAGCGATGAGCAATTTTCAACCCTTGATTCTTGTACCCACACCGTGTTCTTAGTTCCAGACAACCATATCCTCTTCTAGTTAGTCTAGTTAGCCCAATTTAGTTCAAAGCCAACTAGATTTTCATAGATATTTAGTAATTATTACCTAAAGAAATGAAAATCCTATTCTAGAAGATATGGGAGATTTGGGCTGTGGATTTGGAGGATTATTTGGCTCAAATCTGGCCTTTGAAATGTTTTCTTGTTGGCTTGATCTCAGCCATTCAAGATTTCTATATATAGCATGCATGGGTGACTGAATTTCAGCTACTCTTCCTCTCTATATCTCACGTAAACCTGTTGTTCATCTTTTCTTTTAATGCAGTAGTTGGAGCATGAAAATTCCCCTAATTTCACCTTACTTTTATACACCTAGCAAGCTAGAATTAAGCCTCAAATTATCTTCAATCCATCATAAAACCAGTAGGGTTTAGAGCAGAAACTTCTCTGTTTCAAACCCAAAATCAGAGCACAATTTCTGATGTGAACCTCGTCAAGAATCACGAGACCCAACAACGAAAGGGAACCCAAGATCGTTCTATGGACAGATTCGAATGGAAGACCTCAACCCGTTGTTTATGACAAACAAGAACCTCGGTATAAGGAAGACGCCACAAATGGTGGTGGAAACTCTGTTTGATAAGTCGAGAAGAACGCCACGGGAAATCCTGATAAGTTCGCGTAGTTCTTCAAAGAACCAAAGAGAATAAACCTCACAAGTTTTATGAATAATCAATGTCTCATTTTCCATTGCTTATGCACCTATTTAAAGGGCTGAACATTACAAGGAAAAAAACCAAACATAGAAAACCTAATTAAAGCCGAAAATGGGTAAGGAAAGAAATCCTTACCTTCCTAAAACACACAAGACATATAAGGCAATAAAGGCTGGACGCCCACCCTCCTAATCAAAGCTAAAATAAATCCCTACTTGCCTAAAAAAAAAGACGCTAAAATAGGAAAGAAGAGCTAGACGCCTAGAGTCATATAGAAGGAAACAAAAGACAACATAAAAGGAAAGAAAGTGGCGCCTAGAATAGCCATGCAATCCGATCCTTCTAGAATGGACCCAAAATATTTCTTGCCAATTCTTAGCCTTGACTGGATCCTTCTAGAACTTGAATCAAGGTGATGATTCTTTGTTGCCCACGTGCATCATGCTCATTGGGCCTCCACGAATTAGCTTGAGCCCATAACTCTTGAATGAGTCCGTTGAGTACATCCTTGAACTTCTTTGCTCATGCTCTCGTAACCGGCCCAATTGGTACTTGAACGAGATCCTTCGAAGCGGTGCCTTGATCTCCATCATTCCCCTCCTCTTGAAAAGGATTTGCCCTCAAATCATCACCTACATCAAAAGGACTCAAATCAGTAACATTAAAAGTGGCACTTACATTGTACTCACCAGGTAAATCTAGCTTGTAAGCGTTGTCATTGATACGCTCGAGGACTTGGAAAAAAACCAGCTTGTGACGTCCCTTTTTGGCTTGTGTGGCATATTGCTCCGTTCTCCGCTCAATGTTGAGTCTTGCTTTCTCATGAATCTGCTTAACAAAGTCAGCTTTCTTTTTGCCATCTAAATTAACGTGCTCTGTCAAAGGTAAAGGAGATAAATCCAATGGAGTTAAAGGATTAAACCCATACACAATTTCAAATGGCAAAAATTTGGTAGCAGAATGAACAGCTCTATTATATGCAAACTCAAAATGTGGTAAACATTCTTCCCATGTTTTGATGTTCTTTCTAATGATTGCCCTCAATAGAGTAGACAAAGTCCTATTTACTACTTCAGTTTGACCATCAGTTTGTGGATGACAAGTAGTGGAAAACAATAGCTTAGTACCTAGCTTACACCACAAAGTCTTCCAAAAATAGCTCAAGAACTTAGCATCTCTATCCGAAACAATTGTCCTAGGCATGCCATGTAATCTCACAATCTCTCTAAAGAACAAATCAGCAACATGCGAAGCGTCATCTGTTTTGTGACATGGAATAAAATGTGCCATTTTAGAAAATCTTATCCGTTTTGTGACAAAACTAAACAAGATAAGAAATTCAACTCTGTCGGCAATAAAATATTATTGAAAGAACGAATCAAAGGAAGAAGAAAAAAATCATATTTTTTTGAGAGAAACTGAAACTACAAAAGTCACGATTCAAGAAAAAATTAACTTTGATAAGAATGGTGAATGAGTATTTGTTGCTTCAGTAACACTTTTTTTTTCCTCTTTTTTTTTGGTACTTTTTTTTTTTTTTTACTTGGTGCATGAAACAAAATAAGAATAAGGAACAATGAACACAAACGGAACAAGATAGGATGTGAAAAATTGAATTGACTTCTAAAAATAAAGTGTGCATAAGTGTCAACAAAAATTAAAGCACAGCGGAAAGTAAATGACACACAGATTTTTGTTGACGAAGTAGAAACCCAGTTAAGAGAAAAACCACTCCGGGGCAGCCAAACCCAGGAATTCCACTATTCAGAAGACATAGCTAGATACAAGACAGTAACACTCACATGTACCGATGCAGTGGTCGTACCTTGATCTTTGACGTGTAACCCAACACAAACGCTTCCCAACCAGGTTCACCTACCTGGAGAGGTCTTCAATGGAACTCCTTACCTTAGAGCCGACCTCTAAGATAGACTTTAGTTGTAGCACAGCAACAACACACTTGAACATGGCTTCAGAGGAAATATCACGTGTCTGAGCAGTTGAGGAATTCAGTACCGAATTCTTGCAGTTTTCAGTGCCCAGGGGCCTCTATTTATAGGCTAGGGGCTCAAATGAGCGTCAGGAAAAATATACCTGGGCACCGTCCGGATAGTGGACATGGGCCGTCCGGACGGACAACTGTGCGACAAGATTTTCAGAAAAATTCGCGGAGAAATCTTTCCTGTTTAAGGTCATCGTTCGGACGGGATGGCACATCGTCCGGACGGTCGCACATCCGCTGCAAGTAATTTCCTTGTAAGGCTCTCGAGCTTCCGGACCATGGGGGATGAGCGTCCGGACGGCTATTCTTCAGCACGCAATTTCCATATCGGTAATGCGCGCGTCCGGACCATGATAGGCAGTCGTCTGGATGGTTGAAGTCGAATCGGCAATTTCCTTCTTTGATGCATGAGCGTCCGGACCAAAGCTGTCAGACGTCCGGACGGTCATATTTGAATTGCGATTCTTGCCTTACGGAGACGCTCGTCCAGATGGGATACCACATCGTCCGGACGGTTTATTGATCTTCCCTTTCTTGGAACTTGGAAAGAAATCAGAAACTGATCGAGTACTAGGAGGCGTCCGGACATGCTGCTGAAACGTCGGGACGGATGCAAGCTGGCACAGAAACTTCTCGATACAGTATGGGGTTCGGACGGAATGAATACTTCGTCTGGACGGTTGATGCTGGTCCGTCTAGCGTCCGGACGGTATGACATGTCGTCTGGACGGATGGAACAGTGGACAGATGGGCGTCCGGACGGGATGGCTCGATCGTCCGGACGGCTGACAGGGAACTTGAATTTCTTCTGACTTGCAGACTCTGAATAGTGGAATCCCTATTTACAACATCTTTACACTTAAGTGATTTTGTCCAAACACAGAATGAGGCCAAAATACTAACAAACTCCCCCTTTGGCCATTCTGGGACAAAAATCACTTGACCGGTTTGGAAATACATTCCCGGTCCAAAATAAAAATTACTACCCCTTTTTGTTACAAAGGGACAAAGGGTAAAATAGAGTAATAAAAACTAACTGTCATAAAAATTACTCCTCCTAACGATCTCAGAAGGACCCGGGTAAACAGAGTAATATTATTCACAAACAAAAACGTTCTAAAATCCAAAACAATAGGAAAGTAGAGAAACGTCTGCAAATGGCCCAAAAAGAGGAAAAAAATCCTCCAAGTACCAAATCCTGCTGATCCACTAAAATCAAGTAACGGAGAGCAAACCGTATAAAAAGCTGGATTTGTACTACTTCGGCTTCTAGCTCAGGAAGCCGGGAACCATGGACTGAAAGATCTTCAATCTCTTGATTTTCCAAAGCCTGAACCTGGTTATCCGCAGATTGACATCCTCTAAGCAACTGGTCTGGAAGATAACTGAGGAGATTCACCACTGAACCTCTGAATGATGCAGATCTGAGGGAATGCTACGGAAAGATCTGCATGAGCTAGGGGAAAAAGCTCATCTTAATCCCGAGACCTTTTGATTTTGAATATCCAACTTCAACAATAGTCAGTTTTCCAAAGGATCCATCTGTCAAACATTGTGCTGGGAGCTGCTGGATATTATATTCCTGAATCAAAACCAACCAGAAATATCTCCAGAAATACCATTAGATCCTGTTAGTTCCAAAAATAATGTGGTATTTAACACGGCTGTCAAATGGATGCCAAAGAGAAATATAAGCAATGCAGCTACTCATAAGGCATAAATATCATGATCAGCCCAACACACAGACATAGAAGGATTTTCATGCACACTATCTCAAGAAAATATCCTAACAAATATTCCAATATTCTAAAAGCATAAAGACTTAAAAGAATAACGGAAGACACAATGAAGGTCATAGGATGAAAAGAGATGTGCAAAGAATGCCAAAATCTTGGGAGAAATCCATAAGAAAAACACACAACATGCTATGATAAATCAATAAAAGTGAAAAGATGTGTGTATGGCAGAAAAAGAGACGCAAGTCTAAAACCTGTAGAGATCCTGTCCGGATGTGTCACTTAACCATTCGGATGACAACTGCTAGATTAGCATATGGCAAGACTGTGCTCGTTCGGATGTAAGAGTAGGTTCATCCGGACGCTTCACACTGAAAATCTGAAACTTGAGAAAAATTTGCAGAAAAATATTTTTCCCAAAAGTTAGCTTCAGAACACGCATGTATAATCAACTGATAAAGCAGTCAAATAGCATTGCAAAAATATGCAAAGATATAAATGAGAGTTAAGTATTCAATAAGCACAAATTTCCCTGCAGATAGAAATTTTAAATAGATTACTCAACTCATACAATGCGCGCGTGTGTGTGTGAAGACTCTTTTCCCACAAGGTTTGAAAAATCATGACAAGAGCAACCGGATTTCCTAAAGAAGAGAGAGAATCCGTGACAGATTAGCCAAAAGTCAAACCTTACTCTTACTAGGGCCTAGCCATCCTCATCTGATACACTCCCCCTGAGATACAGCACCGAATTATTTTACTTGTACCATGAAGGACAAGATAAATTTTTACTTGCTCATAGAGGGCAAGGCATACTGCAAATTCAGTACAGAAGTAGTGAATAGACAATTTTAAAGCACAAAATTCATATGAATAACTGCTCAATTCTTATGGTGATGCAAGCGAGAGGAAATGCCAAAATTTATAGATGCTAGGTTCAACTAGCCTGTGGTCAATTTGACCATCTTATCACAAACCTCTTCTCTTATTCAGAATTTCTAGAAGCAAACAGTCAGAGAAGGAATGATGTACCTTTAGGGAGTCTCGGATAGTGCACTTTTTCATCGCATGAGGAAAGGAGCTATCCTACTTTTGCACAATCAGGAAAACTAACTTGGCCAAAATAATCATATACTCTCAAATGTATCTAAGCAAAGTAAATTAATGCTCACAGAATTGAGATATCAGGTAAAGATACAATATCTAATAAGCCAAGAAGAAAAAGTCCTGCAAATTCTCCCCAAAATACCCTTTTTTTTATTATTAAAAAAAACAAACAAAACATGCAATATGGAAATGACATCATATGCAAAGGTAAGATCACACCTGTAACTGCTCAAAGATGCCAGTACAGAAAAACAGTCGCTCGATCTACTTTTTCTGTCTTCCCCAATAGAAACCTGCAAAGTTCTCTCAAGAGAAACAGGGGGCACAACAAGCTAGTTCCTAGATTGCATAACAAGCATATAAATATAACATAAAAAGTGCAAGCAATCAAACCTGATGCCTTAGGATTAGGAACCAAATCCTAGGCATGAACACCCGAATCTGCTAGGTGCGTCGGTTCCCCTTCCTGGGGTAATTGCCTTTCTCACCCCAAGTCTGCCTTCCAGTGGGTGGTTGTTAACAAGACTGCATCATCAAATCCATCATGTTTTGCATCCAGACAGGAGGCTCACCAGAGTATTGCTTTTGAGGCCTTCTCAAATGCTTGGGTTTGCTTTTGTAAGTGCCACTGTAATTGGCTTGTACAAACCGCTGCTAAGGCCGTTGATGCTGAGAAGCATGAGACCAAGGGGCTTGATACTGATGCCTTGATGCTTGTCCCCATGGTACTTGATAGGATGCCTGATGCCAGGGAGTCTAATGCTGAGCCATAGGTCTAGCGCCATAATGAGCTTGTCTGGGCGCTTCTTTCTTGGCTTTGGCCTTTTGAGCTTTCAGGAGGGAGCACTGAGGCCGAACATGCCCACTGAGACCGCAATGATGGTAAATAGGAGGTCTTCTGATGGAATGAGGCTACTGAATGCCTGGAACATCATCATTAACCTTTTCCTTTTGTTTATCTTCAACAACGGGAGGAAGCTCTGGGACTATAGGCTTTACAAATACAGTCTTTGAGGAAGAAGGAATATCAGAAGAGGGGGCTACATACCCGAGACCAGTCTTGTCATTAGGGCTCTTCTGGATGGACAGCATGAGAGTCAACTTCTCATCAGTGACTCTCTCTAGCTGGAGCTGTGTCTCTAGTAGCTTTTCCTCGAGCTCTTGTACTTTGAGCAGCAATGAACTCTTCTCGGTCTGCAAACTGTTCAGATCATTCAGGTGCTGCTTTCGGCCTTCCCTCAGCTTCTCAAACTCTTTGTAGAGTGTCTTGTAGGCCTCCTTGAGCTCTTCCTCATTTTCACTATGCTCCGAGTAATATGTGTCTTCTTCTTCAACATGTGGGGCTACAAAGGCCAGGAATTTTTCAGACTCTGGAGCTTCTTCTTCTGACTCATCACTGAGAGTCACATTGTATGCCTTCCCCTTGCCCTTTTTGAGATTTCCACAATCCGCCCGAATATGCCCAAAGCCTGAGCATTCAAAACATCGGGGTCCCCTAGGATCTCTCTTCTCCTCTTCCTCTGGTTCAGCTTCTCTGAGAGGTTTCTTCATTTTGTCAGAAAACTTCTTCTTGAACCGATCATCTTTCATCAGTCTTCTGAAATTTTTGGCTAACATAGCCACAACTTTGTCTTCATCCTCAAAGTCATCTTCAGAGGAGGCTTCTACCTTTTTCTTGGAAGCCTTTAGGGCAATGGTCTTCAATTTCTTAACCGGGGGCAGAGACATCTCATATGTTTGAAGAAATCCAACTAGCTCTTCAATCTTCATCTCTTCAAGATCATTGCTTTCTTCGATCGTTGTTACCTTGATCCTGAAACGCTCGGGCAAAGATCTTAGAATTTTTCGGATGAGTTTTACATCCGAGATAAATTTCCCAAGACTCACCATGGAGTTTCTAAGGTCACTTATCTTGGAGTAAAACTCTCCAAAAGTCTCTTCTTCCAACATCTTAATTTCTTCAAATCTTGAAGTCAACATTTGAAGTTTGGCAGATTTAACTAATTTCGTGCCTTCATATGTTGTTTCCAAGATTTACCATGCTTCTTTGGTTGATTTGCAGTTTAAAATTTTGGCGAATTCAGAGGGAGAAAGTGCTTGGCATAGAGCATGGAGGGCTTTATCATTGGAAAGTCGGGCGTTTTTCAGTGGGACTGTTTCAGGAGTTGTATCCTCTGGTTTAGTCCAACCAGAGTCAACAATACTCCAACAGTCAATAGATTTTAAAAAGAATCGCATCCGAGCTTTCCAATAGCCATAGTTCGTACCATCAAAGGTAGGAACATAATTAAGATTTTGAGACATAACAAGATATAAAAGTCAAATATAATAACACTCAAGAAATTAATCTTCTCAGAGTGTACCAAGCTCTGATACCAATTGAAAAATTGAATTGACTTCTAAAAATAAAGTGTGTGCATAAGTGTCAACAAAAATTAAAGCACAGCGGAAAGTAAATGACACACAGATTTTTGTTGACGAAGTGGAAACTCAGTTAAGAGAAAAACCACTCCAGGGCAGCCAAACCTAGGAATTCTACTATTCAGAAGACATAGCTAGATACAAGATAGTAACACTCACATGTACCGATGCAGTGGTCGTACCTTGATCTCTGACGTGTAACCCAACACGAACGCTTCCCAACCAGGTTCACCTACCTGAAGGGGTCTTCAATGGAACTCCTTACCTTAGAGCCGACCTCTAAGATAGACTTCAGTTGTAGCACAGCAACAACACACTTGAACAGGGCTTCAGAGGAAATATCATGTGTCTGAGCAGTTGAGGAATTCAATACCGAATTCTTGCAGTTCTCAGTGCCCAGGGGCCTCTATTTATAGGCTGGGGGCTCAAATGAGCGTCAGGCAAAATATACCTGGGCACCGTCCGGATGGTGGACATGGGCCGTCCGGACGGACAACTGTACGACAAGATTTTCCAAAAAATTCGCAAAGAAATCTTTCCTGTTTAAGGTCATCGTCGGGATAGGATGGCACATCGTCCGGACGGTCGCACGTTCGCTGCAAGTAATTTCCTTGTAAGGCTCTTGAGCGTTCGGACCATGGGGGATGAGCGTCTGGACAGCTATTCTTCAACATGCAATTTCCATATCGGTAATGCGCGCGTCCGGACCATGATAGGCAGTCGTCCGGACGGTTGAAGTTGAATCGGCAATTTTCTTCTTTGATGCACGCGCGTCCGGACCAAACCTGTCAGACGTCCGGACGGTCATATTTTAATTACAATTCTTGCCTTACGGAGACGCGCATCTTGATGGGATACCACATCGTCCAGACGGTTGATTGATCTTGGAACTTGGAAAGAAATCAGAAACTGATCGAGTACTGGGAGGCGTCCAGACATGCTGCTGAAACGTCCGGACGGATGCAAGCTGGCACAGAAACTTCTCGATATAGTATGGGGTCCGAACGGAATGAACACTTCATCCAGACGGATGATGCTGGTCTGTCTAGCGTCCGGACGGGATGACGTGTCGTCCGGACTAATGGAACAGTGGACAGATGGGCGTCCGGACGGGATGGCTCGATCGTCCGGACGGCTGACAAGGAACTTGAATTTCTTCTGGGTTGCAGACATTGAATAGTGGAATCCCTGTTTACAGCATCTTTACAATTAAGTGATTTTATCCAAACACAGAATGAGGCCAAAATACTAACATGATGATAACAAGAACAAGGAATAATGAACACAAACGGAACAAGATAAGATAAAAAAAAAGATAAAATGATAGTAAACTTGATTTTTGAACTTGGCTCTGATACAAAATGATGCGAACCTCAACCGACACGCTTTGAGACCCAACAAACAATATTGGAATATTTACCCAAGAAAGCTAAAATTCAGATTTTTTATAGAAAACCCCGACCCAACGTTTATAAATGAAACGCGAACCGAAGTTATAAAGTAACAAACCTCGACCCAATGATTATAATTGAATCATGAACCAAAGATATAAAATTTGAACGCCAAGACGAAGAATCCTTAATAAGTTCACAAGTTCTCTGAAGAACCAATAGAGGAAACAAACCTAACGTTTTCTTTAATTTTCATTCAATGATACCTCATTACAATTAGTGGAGGCTATTTATAACCTTTTAAGCCCTACATGCCCACTATAAGGAAAAAAGAAAGAAACGTATTCCGAAAATAAGAAAATAAATAAAAAAGGACAAAAAACATAAGAGCCTAAAATTTAGCACTAATAATAGGCAAGTTAATCAACCAATTAATTGGTATAGAATTGGCAAGCCAATCAGCCAATTAATTGGTATGAAATAGGCAAGTCGATCAACCAATTTATTAGTTTGAAATTAGAAAATAATCAGCAAATTTCTCCTTCTAATTCCACGCCCACTCAAGCCATAATCAGTCATTATTTCACACCATTGCTAAAGAAATTACGCCCATCAATAGCTTGGATTAAATTTGTTAGTATTTTATGTTGGCTGCATTCTGGATGACAAAAATACTTTATGTAATGGTTGCTATTTAAACAGGATTATCGGTCTTTGTTAGTTTGTAATTGGCTACATTCTGTTGGACAAAATCACTTCTATGTAATGATGTTTTTAAACAAGGATTCAACAATTCAGAGGTCTTCTAGAAGATTCTGCACTGTCTACAAGTCAGAGAAATCAGATCCCTTGCAACCGTCCGGACAACTTAATATATTGTTCGGATGCTCATCTGTCCAAAGCATCATCCATCGGACGACGAGAACTTTCCGTCCGGACCTTCCTCTGTGTCGAGAAGCTTCGAACTGCTCCAACTTGTATCTGTCCGGACGTTTTAGCAGCATGTCCGAACGACACTCAGTGTTCGACCAGCTATAGGATTTCTTTCCAAAACACAGATATGGGAAGATCGCTGCAACCGTTCGGACAATGTGGATTCCTGTCTGGACGCGCTCATCCATAAGGCAAGTTACGCATTCAAAATTTAGACGTCCAGACAATGGCCTTCATGGTCCAGACGCGCGAGCTACTTAAATGGAAATTGCGTGTATTTGATCAACCGTCCAAACGACCATTCTCTTGGTCCGGATGCGCGAGGCCTTGATATGAAAATTGCGTGTAGTTGAAGTGCGACCGTCCGGATGACAGGGCAACACAGTCAGGACGAGGCTCAAATCAGGAAAGAATTTCTGCAAAATTTTGGAAAGCCGATCGCACAGTTGTCCGTCTGGACCCCTTATGTCCACCGTCCGGACAGCGCCTAGGTTTTTCAAGCCAGAGGCTCATTTGAACCTGCAGCCTATAAATAGAGGTCCCTAGGCTTGAGAACTGCAAGAATTCGGTATTGAATTCCTTAGTGCTTAGAGAGTTAAATTTTAAAAGTATTGTGCTGAGTTAGTCTCTCTCAAGCCGTTGCTATTGTGTGCTGTTGCTGCGCTGAATTGAAGTCTATCTTTGGGATTGGCCCTAGGGTAAAGGATTCCATTGAAGACCCCTTTAGGTAGGAGACCTGGTTGGGAGGCATTAGTGTTGGGTTACACGTTCGAGTTCAAGGTATGGCTACTGCATCAGGGGTATGTAAGTGCTACTCCTTTGTAACTAGTCTTGTCTTCTGAATAGTGGATATCCTGGGTTTGGCTGTCCCAGAGTAGTTTTTCTCTTAACTAAGTTTCTACTTCGTTAACAAAATATCTGTCTCCTTTAATTCTGTTTGTTGATATTTTGTTGCACACATCTTTGCACACACCTGTTTATATTAGAAGTCATTTAATTTTTCAATTGGTATCAGAGCTTGGTACACTCTGTTTAGATTCAATTCTTGAGTGTTAATCTTTCCTGTTTGACTTCTATTTGATAAAATGTCTGAAAGTCTTAATACTGTTCCTACCTTTGATGGTACGAACTATGGCTATTGGAAAGCTCGTATGCGGTTCTTTTTAAAATCTATTGACTGTTGGAGTATTGTTGAAACTAGTTGGACTAGTCACTAAGAAAAACGCGCGACTTTCCAACGATAAAGCCCTCCATGCTCTGTGTCAAGCACTTTCACCATCTGAATTCGCAAGAATCTTAAATAGTGAATCGGCTAAAGAAGCGTGGCAAATTTTGGAAACAACATATGAAGGCACCAAACTTGTCAAATCTGCCAAACTTCAAATGTTGATTTCTAAATTTGAAGAAATTAAGATGTTGGAGGATGAGACATTCGGAGAGTTTTACTCCAAGATGAGCGACCTAAGAAACTCAATGTTGAGTCTTGTGAAAACCGTCTCGGATGTAAAACTCTTCCGTAAAATTCTAAGATCTTTCCCTGAGCGTTTCAGAACCAAGGTTACTACAATTGAAGAAAGGAAAGATCTGTAAGAAATGAAGATTGAAGAGTTGATGGGATCTCTTCAAACACATGAGCTGTCCTTGCCCCCAGTTAAGAAGTTGAAAACCATTGCTCTAAAAGCTTCCAAGAAGAAGGAAGAAGTCTCATCTGGAGATGACTCTGAGAATGAAGAAAAAGTTGTGGCCATGCTGGCCAAAAGTTTCGGAAGATTAATGAGAAATGAACGGTTCAAGAAGAAGTTTTTCGAAAAAATGAAAAAGGTCCCCAGAATAGCTAAAAATGAGGAAGCTGAGAAGAAAGATCCCAGAGGCCTAGATGTTTTGAATGCTGAGGGTTTGGGCATATCCGGGCTGATTGTAGGAATCTCAAGCAGAAAGGGAAGGCATATAACGCAACTCTCAGTGATGAGTCTAAAGAAGAAGAGGCTCTTGAGCAAGAGAAATTTCTAGCATTTGTGGCTTTATATGTAAAAGAAGAAGATTCTTACTCAGAGCACAGTGATGATGGGGAAGAACTCAAAGAGGCTTATAAAACCCTCTATGTAGAGTTCGAAAGCTGAGGGAAGGTCGCAAGCAGCACATTCATGATCTGAACAGTTTGCAGACTGAGAAGAGTTCATTGCTGTGCAAAATACAGGAGCTAGAGGAGAAGCTACTAGAGACACAACTCCAATTAGAGAGAGTCACTGATGAAAATATGACTCACATGCTATCAATCCAGAAGAGCCCAATCGACAAGACTGGTCTCGAGTATGTAGCTCCTCCTTCTGATACTCCCTCTACTTCCAAGAATGTCTTTGTTAAGCCTGCAGTCCCAGAGCCTCCCCCCACTGTTGAGGATAAAGGGAATGAAAAAATTAATGGAGATGTTCCGAGCACACAGAAGCCCCCTTCCATCAGAAAATCTCCCATATGCCATCACTGCAGTCTAAGTGGGTATTTCTGACCTCAGTGCTCCCTTCTCAAAGCACAAAAAGCGAAGGTCAAGAAAGAAGTGCCCAGACAAGCAAATTACGGCACAAGACCTCTGGCCCAGTATCAGGCTTCTTATCATGCTCCATAGAATCAAGCACCAAGGCATCAGGCCCCTCAATATCAAGCCCCTTGGCCTTATGCACCACGGCACCAGGCATCTCAGCATCAGCGGCCTCAGTAACGATTTGTACCTGCCAATCATAGTGGCAAATCCAAGATCAAATCCAAGCACTTTAAAAGGTCGCAGAAGGTGGAAGATGATCAATACTGCAGGGAGCCACCTATTTGGATGCAAAGCATGATGGAGTGGATGGGTCAACAGATAAAGTCCTGCCAACAACCACCCATAGGAAGGCAAACTTGGGTCAAGAAGAAGGAAGACATTCACCCCATGAGGGGGAATGGATGGACCAAGGAGGAGAAGGTATTCATGCCTAGGATTTGGTTCCTAATCCTAGGCATCAGGTTTGATTGCATGAATTTTTATGTGTCATATCTTATACTTGTTGTGCAATCTTGGAACCTAAGTTATTTGCCCTCTATTTCTCTTGAGAGAATATTGCAGGTATTATCTGGGGAAGGTAGAAAAAGCAGGTCAGGAGAATGTTTTTCTATATTAGCAACATCAAGCTTACACAGGTTTGATCGGGCCTTGCATGCTTGTTGTATGATGTTACTTCCATATAGCATGTTTAATATATATATATAAAAAAAATTTGGGTGGAAAATGCAGGAAATTTTATTTTATTTTCTTGGCATGTCAAATAGTGCTTGTGTTTTTGCCTGATATCTCAATTCTTTATGCATTAATTAACTTTGCTCAGATATGATTGAGAGTTTATTACTATATTTCTGCCAAGTCTTTTCCTGTATATGCAAAAAACAAAAAAAATTGGATAGTTTATTTCCTCATGCGATGAAAATGTACACTATTCAAGACTCCCCTAAAGGTACATCTTTTCTTTTTTGACTTTTTGCTTCTGGAAATTCTAAATAAGAGAAGAGGTTCTTGATAAGATGGTCAAACTGACCAAAATGCTAGTTGAACCTAGAACCTAAAAATTCTGGCATTCTCTCTAGATTGCAGCACCAAAAGAATCAAGCAGTTACTCTTATGCATTATGTGCTATGTGCTTATATTCACTGCTTATGTACTGAATTAGCAATATACCTTGTCTGTCATAGTGCAAGTAAAATTTTACTTTGTCCTTCATGGTACAAGTAAAACAATTAGGTATTGTATCTTAAGGGGAGTGTATCAGATGAGAGTGGTTGTTAGGCCCTAGTAATTAATAAGATTTGACTTTTGACTAATCTTTCATTGATTTTCTCTCTTGTCTAGAAAATCTAGTTGCTTTTTGTCATATCAGTTAAATTCATACCTTTTGGGAAAAGTCTTCACTCACACACGCATTGCATGAGTTGAGTAATCTATTCAAATTTTCTGACTACAGGAAGATTCTGTGCTAATTGAATTCTGAACTCTCTTTTATATCTCTGCATAGTTTTGAAATGCTTTTGGATTGCCGTATAAGTTGATTATACATGCGTGTTCTGAAGCTGACTTTAGGAAAAATATTTTCTGCAAATTTTTCCTCAGTTTTTGTCTTTTTAATGTGAAGCGTCCGGACGGTCTGTCCTTGCATCTGGACGGGTGTGGCTCAGACTGCCGGACGGTAAGGTTACACGTCCGGACGCGCGCGGCCTGTCGCATCTTATGTTGTAACGCGCATCCAGACGGGTTAATGAGTCGTCCGGACGGGGACCCCACAGGTTTTAAAAACCATAGCTGCCGCATACCGCACTCATTTCTCTTCAAAGTTTGTCTTTTTGTGATTTTCTCGTGGGTTAGTGCAAAATCTCCTCTCTTTTTGTCCTTTTGTGCATTACTCCATTCATTCCATGTACTTTTTCAAGTTAACTTTATTCTTTTCAGTATTTTGATAACCATTAGAATATTGATTATTTTGGGAATGTTTCTAAGAATAAAAATTGCATATTTGTGATATCTGTTGTGTTGGGATCTTTTGTTTCCGTAGTATTTTGGACTGTATTGTGTTTTTGCTGGGTGTAATTTTTAGAAAAGTCCAATTTACTGCCGTTATAATGCCAGATTTTCTTTTGGAACTAACAAGAATTTGATCTTTTTGGATTATGTTTGGCAAAGCTTGTTGGTTATTTTTGCAGAAATATGTCTGCTAGCAGTCCACAACGCAGAGTCCGACAGAGGACAGACGGAGAGTTGGCAACCCTAAGAGCCAAAATTATGAACAGATCTGTCATTGCCGAATGGAACGTGGTTCATGCAGATATTATGGTAGCTCCTCTAAACAGCATTCATGATATCATCCAGACCTACCACTGGGGATTTCTTCACAACTGCGCCTGTGTGGTGCGCACTAGGCTGGTCAGATTATTTTAGGCCAATCTTGAGGTTGTTTAGGATGATGACCGCAGGATGGTCCTTCAGTCCATTATGGATGGGCATACTATCACTGTTGATCCCTAGGTCATCAGTCAATTTATCGGGGTGCCTGTTCTCCAGATCTCTGGCATCCTATACAATGAGGTGGTAATACCTCTTTCTCTGGATGATCTCAGAGAACTTTTTCATGCTGTCCCCCCAAGGAGAGGAGCATGCCACCACCATCAGGATTAGAAGACTTCAGTCTGTGCAAGCATATTTTGGAAGTTATTTTGGAGGCTCGTGATGAGAGCAATACTGGTGTCCCTTTTGGTTGCTTGCTCACTCAGATTATTTTACAGTAAGGCATCGGCGTCACTGGAGAGCCGAAAATGAAGATTCAGGATACCATCAGCAATCAGACGCTGATGAAGTCTAACACCCAGTTGAGGCGTGATGATTTGGATGATGCTCCACAGCCCCCTCCCATCCATGTAGCAGTCCCTGACATGGCATCCTCTTCACAGACTGCTCCTCCACAGTAGGATGCTAGCTATGCTTAGATTTTGGAGGCTTTAGCTGCATTTCAGAACGACAGAGCACTATGTAGCTGACACTTTCATCTTTGCAGCAAGAGGTTCACTCGATCAACCTCCGAGTTGAGCAGAGCCAGCTGGACATCCAGGAGTGTCTCAGGCATCATCATTCATCCAGCAGTGATGATGAGGACAATGCACCGATGGCAGATGCATCCTATTTTTTTTTTTTTTTGTCTTGTTGTATTTTGAGACTTTATGAATTCTATTTTTGGTTATTTTGTTGAACTTGTTTAAAACTCCTGGATATTATTACTCTGTTTACCCCGGTCCTTCTGAGACATTTAGGGGTAGTAATTGTTGTATGGTTTTCTCATTACTCTGTTTTACCCTTTGTCCTTTTGTGACAAAAATTGGGAGTAATTTTTGATTTGGATCGGAATTGTATTTTTAACCGGTCAAGTGATTTTTGTCCCAGAATGGCCAAAAAGGGAGTTTGTTAGTTTGTAATTGGCTACATTCAGTTGGACAAAACCATTTCTATGTAATGATGCTTTTAAACAGGGATTCAACTATTCAGATGTCTTCTAGAAGATTATGCACTATCTACAAGTCAAAGAAATCGGATCCCTTACAGCCGTTCGGACGACGTGATATACCGTCCAAACGCTCATCTGTCCAAAGCATCATCAGTCTGGACGACGAGAACTTTCTGTCTGGACATTCCTCTGCGTCGAGAAGCTTCGAACTGCTCCAGCTTGCATCCATCCGGACGTTTCAGCAGCACGTCCGAACGACACTCACTGTTCCACTAGCTATGGGATTTCTTTCCAAAACACAGATATGGGAAGATTGCTGCAGCCGTCCAGACGATGTGGATTCCCGTCCGGACGCGCTCATCCATAAGGCAAGTTGCGCATTCAAAATTCAGACGTCTAGACGACAGCCTTCATGGTCTGGACGCGCGAGCTACTTATATGGAAATTGCGTGCATCTGATCAATCATCTGAACAACCATTCTCTTGGTCCAGACGCGTGAAGCCTTGATATGGAAATTGCGTGCAATTGAAGTGCGACCGTTCGGACGACAGGACAGCACCCGCGGCTCAAATCAGGAAAGAATTTCAGCGAAATTTTGGAAAGGCGATTGTACAGTTGTTCGTCTGGAAGCCTTATGTCCACCGTCCAGATGGCACCTTGGTTTTTCAAGCCAGACGCTCATTTGAACCTGGAGCCTATAAATAGAGGTCCCTAGGCTTGAGAACTGCAAGAATTCGGTATTGAATTCCTTAGTGCTTAGAGAGTTATATTTTAGAAGTATTGTGTTGAGTTAGTCTTTTTCAAGCCGTTGCCGTTGTGTGCTGTTGCTGCACTAAATTGAAGTCTATTTTAGGGATTGGCCCTATGGTAAAGGATTCCATTGAAGACCCCTTCAGATAGGAGGCCTGGTTGGGAGGCATTCATGTTGGGTTACACATTAGAGTTCAAGATACGACCACTACATAAGGGGTATGTGAGTGCTACTACTTTGTAACTAGTATTGTTTTCTCGATAATGGATATCCTGGGTTTGGCTGCCCCGAAGTGGTTTTTCTCTTAAATGAGCTTCCACTTCATTAATAAAATATATGTCTCCTTTAATTCTATTTGTTGATATTTTGTTGCACACATCTTTGCACACACCTGTTTATATTAGAAGTCATTTAATTTTTCAGTCTTATTTAGAATCTTCAAGTTTTATGAACAGTGTTTATTTCAAGCCATGTGCTTTGTCACAAGTTTCTAGAAGATGTTCATGAAGATTCCATGCAAATTCTAAGTCAGCAAGCTGGTTCCTGTGCAACTGTCCGGACAGGCCTTTGAAGGCGTCCAGACGCCCCGCAGTGTCTAGAAGCTTCAGCGTTGAAGACTTCCGAACGTCAGGGCGACACCATCCGGACGCTAGGTTAAGCTTTTCCAATTTCTACTTGGAGTTAGATTTCAGTCATCACTTATTTGGGAAGTTTATGCAAGACGTCCGGACGACGTGGCAACCTGTCCAGACGATATCCACATTCCAAAATATTCCAGGTTTCCTTTACGAGCGCGAAAAGTAGTTACAGCGAAGACTGTCCGAACACTCGGCCAAGCCGTCCGGACGTGGTTCTGTTTTGGGAAAAATTGTGCTATTCTGGAAAGACAGTCGAAGAAGACCGTCCGGACGAGGCTATCTTCCGTCCGAACTCTCCACAACTAGAAGCCGAATTTGTCTAGAATTACGTTTTTTGAAGCCTATATAAAGAGGGCTCTAGGCTTGTTATTTGTAAGAATTCAGTATAAAATTCCATAGTACATAGAGAGGGTGTTTTGGGAGATTTGAAGATCCGCTAGCTCTCTAGTCGTTGCCAGTGTGTGCTACCTATATTTGTGTGAAGTCTATCTTAAGGGTTGGCCCTAAGGTAAAAGAATTCATCAAAGATCCTTTCAAGTCGGAGACTTGGTTGAAAAGCGTTCATGATAGGCTTCGTGTTATAGTTACAGGTGTGACTATTGCAATAGGTTTTGTGAGTACGAGTGCTTTGTAACTTGCTTGTCTTTGGATAGTGAATTTCCTGGGTTTGGCTACCCCGGAGTGGTTCTTCTCTTTATAGAGTTTCCACTTCGTCAAAAATATCTTGTCTCATTTATTTTCCGCACTTTAGATATTTTGTTGCACACGAACACACACATGGTTGTTTAGAAGTCATATTTTATTTTCAAAATTTATTATGCCTTCATCTTCCTTTGGGCCAAGCTTGGAATGCCCCATTTTAGAATTACCCCAAATCTCTTGAATCAGCCCATTAAGTGCTTCTTTGATCTTCTTGGATCTTGCTCTAGTAATAGGCACAACTGGAATATTGTAACGCCCTGCTTTTACAAAAAGCGTAAGTGAAAATTTTTGAATTTCCACGTGACATTACTAACTTATCAGAGGTAAATGTTGGCAACGGAATATATGTAAATGTAATATAGATTTGGGAATAGATTGACACCTCAGAGCTACTACTGAAATACCTCAAAATATGTATATTAAGTCAATAAATATAATTATACAAACAGTGATAATAGTCATTCCTCACAGGGCAAGATAGTCATACAAGCCAAATATATACATATAACTGAAGGATCATATGTAATGTCTTGAGCTAAGTAGGGTGAACTACAACAGGGTAGTCCCAAAAAGAAAAGCTATCCAGCCTTGCAAAAAGACTGAACCAGGGACCATCTATGAGTCTGGATAGTCCTAATATTCTTCTTCCTCTTCATAGCCTGAATCATTACAAGATACCATACAAAGAGAAGACAACAACATAAACACTAAAGTGAGTCCACTGTTTCCAATAATAATATGAGTGCTGATTTATTTAATTAATGCAACACAATGCAATGGCCATATAATCACATGTATATACAAAATATAATCTATGACCGCGAATCATAGACATCAAATGAACATAAATGTAATCATAAAGCAATGATAGTTTTAAGTGTAGAGTTTTGGGTATTTCCCTTTTTCCACTACTCTGTTGGCCTTGGCACGGTTAACGTGTTATTTGAAACCTTGGCTTCCTCCCTTTAACTTTTAATTATAATCTATGGGAGCCTAGGCTCCTGGAAACCTCGGTTTCCCTGGTGACTTAGGTACACCAGTTTTTGTATTTATTAGCCTCTTTTCAGGTACCTCCTCATTCACTGAGAACCTAGGAACTCATGTGAAGCCTCATGTACCCACTGTGGATCTAGATCCAGCAGCTTGTTATTAGACAGATTATTAAAAATAATAAAACATGCTAAGCCACATGCGCAAACAAGTAAATAAAGCAGTAAGCATATATTATAGGAAAAGTCAACCAGCTTCGTTCTCAGTAAGTATAGAGATACTTACTAGTTTCTGCTCCAAATATTTTCCTTTACAATTGCATAATAATCATCATGTGATAATAATAGATTAATAAAGCATTTATGAAAACATTAGTATTACCATATCTCTTCCTAGATATTACTACGGCCACAGATTTACACATGATCTCGTATCTATTTATTTATTTTAGTGCTTAATTACCAATTCTTATATTAGTACTATCATAATTATCCATTCTTTAGGGCATCATTTAACACACAACATACCTTAAAAACAATAATACAAATGTCATTTAATCAAGTACACATGAATTTGCCTTCCTTTAATTCACACATCCTTATAACACACACATAAATATTTGGAAACACATTCCTTTCTTTAAATACAAATTCATCTCTTTCCTCTTAATATTTACACTCACATATCTCTCTCTCTCTCTCTCTCTCTCTCTCTCTCTCTCTCTCTATATATATATATATATATATACATCTACACATTATAAGTTAGTAAATCCAAACACACACACACACACACACACACACATATATATATATCAAAACCTCAACACATATACTCTCACACTTACATTTCTTGATCCATTTTAAAACACAATTTACTAATCTCATGTTGTAAACACTCACCCACATGCTTACACATATACTCATATGTCCATAATATAAGTTAACCAACTTTTCATACAACATACATATATGTGCATAATTAAAAGCAAGAGCAACTCATAATTTCAAAATAACAATAGGACTACTTGTTCTATGAATACTCACCCAAAGTTTTCTAATGACTTAAAGAGTGGAGGAGAGTTGCTGTCCAAGAGAACTCCACTTGTAAAGCTTGGCTTCTTAGTCTCAAATCAAAGGTGGTTTCTACTCACATTTCACTATTGATTTTGTGGGAGAATGTGGGTGGTTTAGAGCTTAAATTTGGCTTGCTAGGTGTGGAAAGTGAGGTGAAATGGGAGGATTTTCGTGCTATTTCTACAGCACTAGAACAAGAGAGAGTTTAGGCTAAAATTTGGTTTTCTCTTCATGAAAATCAACTCTCCATGCATCCTATATATAGTACTCTTGAAGGGCTGAGATCAAACCAACAAATTAACACCTCAATGGCCGGATTTGAGCCAGCCAATACCTCAAATTCATAGCTCAAATCTCATAGGTGACTATTCCATATCTTAGTCTATGATTACATGATATCCAAGGAAATCTAGTTGGGTTTCAACCAAATGGACTAACTAGGCTAACTAAATATGGGTATGATCATTTGGCATCAAGTACAACGTGTGGGTCCCAAATTATTAGGTGGAAAAATCAATTTTTGCATTTAACGGAAACTGCACTACACTGGGTGAAGTTGCTCGATCGACTTCGACCTATAATCGCTCGATCGACCAGGAAGTCGCTCGATCGATTTTAACTTCACTGATCCAACTCTCTACATGCATAACTATATAATTTTATTAGACTATTAGTAATTCTTAAGCCCTATACTTATGTATGCACATATATCAATAACTTAAGTATGGTGTCTTTTCCGGGCATTACAAATATGCAATGGATCCTTTAATGGTACTTGTTGATTCTCATCACTTTAGGACATGGGTGCTTTCTGAAAGCTTTCTGGTTATGTGTAAGTAAGCGCCAAATCAATCTCCGCCTTCTTTAACCCACCAAGGCATGGTGATTTCTTGGACAGAAAAAAGGAAAAGAAAAACAAAGTGCTCAGGGGAGGGAACTTTGAAGAGAGAGAGAGAGAGAGAGAGAGAGAGAGAGAGGGAGAGAGAACTACCTTAAATCCATTCGGTCCCTCACTCCATTGTTAATTTTTTACTCTAAAGTTTTCTCTTGAAATTTCACTAGTCTCATTAGCATAATTTTTCTGCTAAAGAAGGAATGAGAAGTGGCTTCTAGTTTGAGGAGAGAGAAAGAGACGTGAAATAGATGAGAAAGTGTCTTTCTACAAGGGAAGAAGAAGACTTTGAGTTAAAAACGACAACATGTGGCTTAAAAAAATGTAATTAAATGTGAGCCATCCAATATTTTTACAGCATTTGTACTATAGTTCCCACTACAAAACAAAAACCAGATCATTTATGATAATAAAGTGCAAGGGATTAGCATGCTATAATATCTACTTTTGTTGTGAAATCAGTGTTGCATTAGGAGTACTTAGTTAGTATCTATTCTTATATTTTATTGTATGTCAGTGTTGTAGTTATATTACATATAGTAGTCATGTAGTTGATTACATATTGTAGTCTTGTAGTTTGCTTTATCTTTATTATTAGTGTCAGTGTGGTATTAGAGTTAAAGGTTAGAGTCAATTGGGTTGTAGCACTATGGTGCGTTTATTTGTGTGTAAGGGGTGAAACTCTAAGTCGTGTAGGAGTTATTTCCTAACTGAGTGTGAGTTATCTCCAAGTATGGGTCATTAAGGAGTTATACTCTAAGTCTAAGTCTTGTATTCCTTCTATTTAAAAGATGTCAATGAATGAATACAGAAGCAGAAAATTAATCTCAAGCCTGTTGTTTGGAAAGGTCTAGGTTTTCTCAAACTCTAAGGTCTAGGTTCACTCAAAACCTAAAAGGTTTAAGTTCTCTCAGAATCTAAGGTCTACTAGGTTTCCTCAGAACCTAACAATTTATCTCATTATGTGTTTGAGAAATCATTCACGTAACATTCTCTCTCTCAAGTTGTCCCAAGCTACAAGGATTCACAAAGTCTTCATTCCAATTGTTTTGTTTTTTTTTTTTCATTTTTTTTTATTTTTTTATTTTTTTATTTTTTTATTTTTTTATTTTTTTATTTTTTAGAAGAGGTTAGCGTGAGGAAGAAGAAGGATTTTGTTTTGGGAGGGAAGACGTATTTAGGCTTGAGGAAGAAGGATTTTGTTTTGGGAGGGAAACCAAGGAACATGTTTTTGGATACCAGCTAACATGTTTAAATCTAACACCATTAGATGGAAAGCACGGCCATAATTTGAGAATCTGAGAATCTCAAATCTTTTAAAATCTAAGGGGATCCTGATCCTTCGGTCATGTGGACTGTGGAGAGACGTTTTGAGTGTTACTCCCCTGAACAAAATATTATTTAGTTGTAACAATATTTACACCAAGTGAGACTACCGATTTTGTTGTAACAATATTTAGTGCATAATAATGAACAAAATATTATGCACTAAATATTATTATTTTGTGATAATATTTGGTTCATTATTATGCACTAAATATTGTTACAACAAAATCGGTAGTCTCACTTAATTGGTGTATATATGAACTTGAAAATGCCTTCTATTTGTGTGAGATATTTTGTCATAGGTTGCAGCGTGAGAATGCAACTAGAAGGAAAAGCTTTATCTCTCTCTCTCTCTCTCTCTCTCTCTCTCTCCCTACTGTTTGAGTGTGATAAGGTAGCTTTTTTTCTAATAAAGAAAGAAGGGGTGACGAAAGTGACTACTCTACCTGAGCGTGATCATAATAACACATGCCTGCTGGAAACCAATGATAGGAGGGCACTAAACATTGGGAAACCACAGGCTCTCCATAGCCTGACCCAGTCCTAACAAGGACACTTGCAACATCCAAACCGGTGGTATGGAAATAATCTTAAGCGCTTTCCATTTTGGTATTCGACATTGGGATCTTCCACCCACCAAACTTTTAGGAGTTAACCCGAATGCCGCTAGACCACTATGAGGAAAAGAAAATGCTAGAAAATTAAGAGCCAATCGCATAGAACAACTTAGTGAGATCCTATTTTGATGCATGAAAAGTACCGTATTAATATTCTGAGAAATGATCCCTACACTCATTTCTCACAACAGCCCCACAACAAATTGACGTGGCTGATAATATTTTATTATTTCTTTTGTTTTGTTTTCTTTTCTTTTTGTAAAAAAGTAATAAAATATTACCAGCCACGTCAGCTTGTTGTGAAATTGTTGTGAGAAATAAGTGTAGGGATCATTTCTCTAATATTCTGGTGCGTGTTATATTTCTAACAATATCATTTACTCTTTATTCTAGAACATACAAACTTTTTTTTCCAACAAAGTCATATATCCAAATAACCAAATTTCACCATTTATTTGGGAGATTCTTTTTCAAGTGGGGCTTATTATATATATTGTGTTTAAATCTTTATCATACGCATGCCACATAAACAGGAAAAAGGAAAAACGAAGTGTATTCAACTCCACGAATTTTGACTAGACCGAAACCTTTCCCATATATAACTGAAATAAAAATAAATAAATAAATAAAAAAGAAAAAAAAGAAAATCAAAGTCTTGGTTTATTTGACTATGAGAAATAAGAATCATGGTTGAGTGCAGGCCAAAAATTGATTTGAAATTTCCATTATTCAACCGTCGCACAAGACTCAGTTGTAGAAAATTTCAAGCTTTGAATGAGAATTTTTCTAAAAGGCGTGTTTTGACTAGTTTGAATGAGATGTTGTTATATGATAATTGGCCAAAACCCAGTTCCGATTACCATTATTCTTGCCTTTCCCTTCAATTCCCTCTCTCTGGAAAGCAGTTTCAATCCCAGAATGTCAGACGCATTAACAGAAGCCCAGGTTGCCGAGTTCTGGGAGGCCTTTTCTCTCATTGACAAGGACTCGGATGGTGGGTTTTTCTCTCCAACTTTGTTTCCTATATACTTTTGATTCTTAATTTCATGTCTCTCATAGAGGAAACTGGGCGCTGGAAATGTTTTTTTTGAATTATTGGGTGCTGCATCTACTTGTAGGCCACATTACCATGGAAGAACTGGCAACGGTGATACAGTCATTGAACGAGAATCCCACAAAAGAAGAGGTTGGAGACATGATTGGTGAAGTTGACGCTGATGGAAATGGGACCATAGACTTTGAAGACTTCTTGAATATTATGGCAAGAAAAATGAAGGTAATATCATCAAATAATTAGTCTTGTTAATTTGTTTATGTTCATAGATTTCTTAAATATTAATTTTGTAGAGGTTTGACGAGGATGTGATTACAATAGGAAAATGTTGCCGAGGAGCTAAAAGAAGCCTTCAAAGTATTTGACAGGGATCAAGATGGTTACATTTCAGCTAATGAGGTGAGTCCAATAGGCGTACCTCTTGGTGTTCTAAAATATATGTATTACATTAAAAATAATAATAATAATAAAAAAATCAATTAATAAAATCTTATTTGTATTACATATATACCATCAATTTAAAGTATCGAATATCATCCAAATTAAAAATCTGTCAATCCGGCGGTTGTCTTCATGATCTTCATCACAACAACAAGCTTCAAAAATCATGAAATGTTACTTTTCTCCTTTTAATTAGAGGCAAACTCTTACAATGTTTTTTTTTAAAATGTTTGTAAATTAATTAGAAAAAATAATAATTGATGTAGAAGTTCATTGGCTATTTTGTTTATTTAAAAAAAAAATTAAAAAAAAACTTGAAAACTAATAATTGATGTATAAGTTCTTTTAGTTTATCTTTAAAATAATTATAATTTTACTAAACCGAGACATTGTGGTTATATATGCAGCTGAGACATGTAATGATAAATTTGGGGGAGAGATTGACAGACGAAGAGGCTGAACAGATGATCAAAGAGGCTGATTTAGATGGTGATGGCCAAGTCAGCTATGAAGAATTCGCAAGAATGATGATGCTAAATTGATATAACTCCAAAAGTAATCGCATTATATATGTTGTGCAATTGTTGTTGTTATTATTATCAAAATGTCGAAATTACATGGTTAACAAGGTAGTCTGCACAAATTGTAAGTTATAAAACAGAATAAAACAGTGTACATAAAATATGTCTTACTGCGAATGGAAGAAATATATGTATTCTACTATTTCGCACAGTGTAATATATTTGTGAATGTGATCATATTACAATCAAATTTTTTAAAACACCCTTATAATATAATTTTAATTTATATTTTTATGGACTCAAATCCAAAGATTTTCATTTTCTTTTTTTAATATATTCTCATAATTTTGAATTTCTTCAATAATATAAAATAAATCTTGAGACAAATAAAATGGTAAATGTATTATAAATCTCTGAGTTAACGCGCAATTTGAAATCACTAACACACTTTTTAAAAATAAACTTTCACTACTGTAGTTTTTTGCGGATTTGAAAAGGTTCGCGAGTCTTTCGTCCAATTTTTTGACATTTGTTATTGTCACGTCAGCCTTTTTGTCACATCACCTTAAAAATATTTTGTGTTTTATAAATTAAAATCTAAAAAACAAAATTTAAATAAAATCTAAAAAATAACAGCCACCCAAAAGGGCATCCTCACCACTAGCCACCCCTTGTGGTGGTAGTGCCCCTTGGGGGTGCCCCTAAAGGTGGTTGGGAGTGTGGCCACCCCATGGATAGGTGTGACTCGCGGGCCACTCTCTGCATCTCCCTCTCTCTAATCGGTCTCCATCATCAACAATAGAGATGGGTGGTCCATGGTAGCAACAGAGCCCGGACCAGCGGAGATCTGATTGCCATTCTTCTTGTGCAAGGAGAATGAGCGGCCTACGATTGTGCCTTATCTAGGATCATTTGGAGGAGACTGGGTCGATGGGTTAGACGAGTAAACTGGTTCTTGGGGAAGGGGTGCTGTTTGATTCTCTGCTCTATGCCAGTCTTGGGCAGCATACCAAAATTCTGCAATTAAGCTACAAAATCGAAATAGGGCAGTAGGTTTCGTGTGGGACAAACATTTAGGGTGGAGGGTGATTTTGATAGTAGGAACCTGGTAGTGGTAGGGAGTCGTTTTTTTTTTTTTTTTTTTTTTGGGGGGGGGGGGGGCGCTGACAGGAGAATAGGTTGAGTCAATGGAGGGGGTTTGGGTTCTCGAGAGTCATGCTCGAGCCAGAGCGGGGTCTACCCCCCGTGTAATGTTCAAGATATTTTGTAGCAATTAAAATATAAAATTTGAATAAATAATTGATTGAACTTAATTAGATGTATTTAAAATGCAAGAGAATACTTTTAAAGACCAAAGTTTATAAAATAGTTTATTTGGATTAAATAAAAATAAGTATATTTAGTGTGATAAAATAAAATAAAGTATTTTATTTTTATCCTATTGACTTGTAAATGGTAACGAAGAAAATAGAATGCTAGAGAATATTTTTAAAGTAAAAAATAAAAATAATACATAAATAAATAAATAAAATATAAAAGAAATTAGGAATGAAAATAAATAAAAGAAAATTGAAAAGAAAATTTGGAATAATAGAAAAAGAAAAGAATTAGAAAATATAATAAATAGAAAAAAAAATATAGAAATAGAAAATAAAGAAAAGAAAAGAAAAATTAAATTAAAAAAATAAATTAAAGAAAAGTCAAACAAAGAAAGAAATAAAATATATATAAAAAAAAAAAAATGGTGTGCGCCCCACATTCGAAAAAAGGTGAAGGGCCGCATGGCCCTTCACATGAAATAAAAGAAAGGGGCCCTTCCCAAAGAAAAAGAAATAATTAAAAAATAATAATAATGATAAGGCGCTGGGCGCCTTATCTCTAGCAGAAAGAAAGAAAGAGAGGCAGAACTCTTGTCCTCTTTGTTTTTCATACAAAAATTAAGATCTACGAAGATCCGACCGTCCAAACTCAAATTTTATTTCGGGAACGTGATCTACGAAGTCCGATCTATGTTTCTACCGATTGGTTTGAGGCATTTTCATAAAATCTTGTCATTTGAGATTTTGAATGAAATCTTGAAATGTAGAGTTTAATCTTTGTTTATCTTTAGGATTTACATGGTTTGGAGCTTCCTAAACACTTTCCCAGTGTTAGATTTCATTTGGGCAAATTTTGGGTAAGTTTTCCTCGAACCCTAACTTTTGGGTATTTAACTTAGTTGTATTTTTATGTGATTAACCTTTAGTAAATGCTATGGGTTAATAATATTGCGTTTAGGGTAGTAATTTATAAATTACGGGTTAAGATTAGAAACCTTAATTTGATGGGTTAAATTAACTTGAGGGTTTTTAAGTGTTTAAAACGTAAATTGTTAATTTGTGGATTAATTGTAGTTATAATGATGATTAATATCAAATTAGCTATAGGTTTTGTAAAAATAAGTATTTATGGGTTAGGTTCTAGTGTTAGTAAAAATAAATAATTATGGGTATTTAGTTTAAATTGTATTTGTGAAGTTAACCCTAAGATTTTCTTATGGGTTAAGGTTATTTTAAATGTGTTAATGATTTAAGTTAATAAGTTAGTAATTATTGTAAAAAGAGTAGTGAATGTAATTTTAGAATTAATGTTAGTATAAAAGTGTTAGTGAAATTAATTGCGGGTTAATAATTAATATTATGAGTAAATAGTTAAATATTGATTTTAATATCTAAACCTTAGTAAATACTTCGGGTTAGTATTGTTTGAGTTTAATTTGTTTAGATTTATGGGTGTGTAATTGGGACCCTTAAAATATTAGGGGTTTTCCAATTGTTAGCTCTTGAGCAATTTAAGAGCTAAATGTCGGTCTAATATTAGAAAGTTCAAATAATGTGCAATGTGTATTTTCACAGTGACGCATTGCAAGGTGGTGTCTAGAAGACCTATTACTTAAATCCGCGCAGCCAAGGTGAGTATTCTACTCACTGAGAAGTATTATTTTCTTAAATGATGAATTGCAAAATATATATTGTTTTACAAACCTGAACCAACTGTATGTTGATTATGATCTGTTTTGGATGATTTGAGTACTTTTGAGTATATTGAAATTATGATGATGTTTTGAAGTATGAATATGATATGTGAGTTTAGAGTGAATATAAGTTGGAGATTTAAGTTATGCAAATTGTTTAAGAAATGACATGTTAAATCGTTTATGTTTTTATAAAGAAAGCATGTATTAAATGCATAATTCATGAAATGAAATGTATATTGTTTTAAAGCATGAGGCATATGCATATGAACGCGAAACGTGCATTGAAGTGAGGTTTACAACTCACGGGAAACTATGCTTGGGGTAACACCCATGATGCTTGGATTAATTTCCATGATGCTTGGGGTAAAACCCATGATGCTTGGGGTAACTCCCATGATGCTTGGATTAATTTCCATGATGCTTGGATTAATTTCCATGATGTGCATTGCATAATCAGTTATAGCATGGTTTTGATGAGTGTGATGTTTTTATATTATGAGTAGTTTTGCTAGACATATTAGTATGCATAAGAGTTTTAATGGAAAAGAACTTATGTATGTTTCTATCGGATGGTTGCATGATTTAAATGCCATTGATTTCTAACATAAGGGTTATGTAAACCTATGCAAATAAACCTTAAAGTATTATCGTAGGTGAGGTCGTACGTAGTTGTTTCTACAACAGAACTTCTACGTATAATCTTAGCTGCCAAGTACGTTCAAATGTTTTCTATTAGCCGGAGTGTGCTATATCAGCTATGGGGGTTTTCAAACAAAAGTTTATAAAATTGGTGGCTGTTATAGTGTACGCATGACTAAAAAAAGAAAAGTTGGTTCTTTACGAAAACTCAGTGAATAGTATACCTCTGAGGTCTTAGTGTATTTATTTATGCTAAGACGGTGGGCTCATAATTCCACCTGTATGGATGCGGCAACCCCCGCAACCGTACAGATGTTTATGCTTTGGTTGCAGGTTTTGCGGATATAGTTATCGACTTGTCCACCTAGTGTATGGGATGCTATGATTGGAGCATATCACGACAGTCATAAGTCACGGACTCATGGGTAGTCCGCATTTTGGGTATTTTATTTATGGCTCGTGTTCTACATGACACATGTATTTGTTGAGCCTATATTTAGTATGTAATTAGTGTAATATGTTTTATAAGCCTTAAATAGATAGACTTGTAAATGGCTCTTGTTGTAATTAACTGTTATGTATTAGATGTATTTCCGCTTATGATATGTGTTCCGCTGCACATTGATTATTATATTCCGCTGTTAGATTTAACTCTGATTATCAGGTGCATGTTATGGGGCATGTGCCATATGTTGGCTGAGCGTCATGTAGTCGTGCCACTGTGAAGATCCGTTTGTATGTTTTTTTTTTTTTAAAAAAAAAAAGGAGTCATCACACACCGAGCTTGGCTGTTCAGTGAGATTGATCTGTTGGAGTTTCTGGTGAAATTTGAAACTCTACTGTTGTGGGTTGGTGCTATGACCTATTAATGGGGTTGATGGGGCTACTATTTGGAGAGTTGGTACCATGGGTAAGGGTGGGGGTGGAGGAGCTGCCTCTATGTGGGGACGGGGTGGCCACCACCCACCTCCAACAACCTTTGGGGGTGGTGTTGGGACTGGTGTTCAAAACTCCAATTTCATTGTTGTTGTTTTTCTATAATTGTATAATATTGAATATTGGATATATAGGTTATTAAACATGTATATATGAGTAATTCAAAATGTCATACCCATGTCCCTCTTGTGTCCCTCTAAAATGATGTGGCTTTTAAAATCACCATGTGATCAAAATTCAATTTTGATCAATCACGAGCCCAACGGGTGATTTTAAAAGCCACGTCATTTTTAGAGGGACACAATAAGGACATGGGTATGACATCTAGCATTACTCTGTATATATATGTTTGAATATTTTCATATGATGGTCCTTAAGTTATATTGTATCTGACTAAGGTGTGAGTAATGAGATTATCACACAGAAGATCATAGTCATAGGTTCTTCTAATTTATAAAAGATTGTTCGTAGTCATAAATGGAACTGGAAAATCCATCTTGAAAATTAATGACTTCTAATTTACTAAGTGTGTACAATAGTGTGCAACAAAATATCACAATGCGGAAATTAAAGAGACATATATTTTGTTGATGAAGTGGAAACTCAATTAAGAGAAAAACCACTCTGAGGCAGCTAAACCCAGGATATCCACTATTCAGAAGACAAAGCTAGTTACAAAGCAGTAGCACTCACATACCCTTATGCAGTGGTCGTACATTGAACTCTGACGTGTAACCCAACACGAACGCTTCCCAACCAAGCCACCTACTTGAAGGGGCCTTCAATGGAATCTTTTATCTTAAGGCCAACTCATAAGATAGACTTCAGTTCAGCATAGCAACAATACTTAGCAACGGCTTGAGAGTGAACAGATCAGCACAATAACTCTTACAATATTCTCTCTAAGCTCTACGGAATTCTTACAAATTACATGCCTAGGGACCTCTATTTATAGGCTACAAGAATCCAAATTCGCATTTGACTTGAATTACCTAGGCGGCATCTAGACGATAGCTGAGGGAGTCCAGATGGACAACTGTACGATCGGCTTTCAAAATTCGCTTGAAATTCTTTCCTGAATAGTGCCACGTCTGGATGGTGTTGCCCTAGCGTCCGAACGGTTGCACTTTAACTGCACGCAATTTCCATATCAAGGCTTTGAGCGTCCAGACCATGAGGTATGTCGTTCGGACTGTTTGAACTGATGCACGTAATTTTCATATACATGGCTTGAGCATTCAGACCATAAAGTTTGATGTCCGGATGGTTGAACATCTTCTGCAAGACTTGCCTTATCAATGATAGTGTTTGGATGGGAATACACATCGTCCGAATGAGTTTAGTTGTCTTCCCATATTTGTGTTTTGGAAAGAAATCTTTCAACTTGTCGAACACTGAAAGGCGTCTGGACGTGTTGTTGAGAAGTCTAGATGGAAGCAAGCTGGAATAGTTCAAAGGTTCTCGACACAGAGGAAGGTCCAGACGGAAAGTTCTCATCGTCCAGAAGGATGATGCTTGGACAGTCGAGTGTCCGGACGGAATATCACGTCAGCTGGACGGATGCAAGGGATCCGATTTCTCTGACTTGGAATCTATGCAAAATCTTATAGAAACATTTCTCTGAATATAAAGGCTCTGAAAATACTGAACCCCTAATAAAAAGCATCATTACATGAAAGTGATTTTGTCCAACAGAATGCAGACAATTACAAGCCAACACATCTAGACTATAACATGTCAACCTTAATGATCTATCTTGATTAGTGGAAGCAAAAAGGGCTTCGGGTTGATATGTTGGTGTAAGTGTAAGGTAGTGCCATGCACCGAAGGGACTACATGAGTCAATATTCTTTCAACGCTATGATTAAGAATGATGTGCATGCACGATGAGTTATAACAGTTACTCTAAATTCTGAGAAGATTAAGAATCCAGAAATGATAGGCCCCATGGTAGACTGAATCTTAAAGATCCCTTGCAAGTTTCAGATGGGCCAATCACAAGGTCAAGAGCGAAGAAGATCAAGGAAGCAATGCAAGGATTGGTGCAATCCACTTGGGCCGAGTTTGCAAATTTATCAACCAAGACTCCAACATTCAATATGGGCTTGAAAGAAGAAGAACCAGCTTTAATCCATGTGATACAAGCGACAGATGGGGGCAGCATAGCCTAGTGGTTTAGTGCAGGCTCTTTATTTCATTAAGTATAGGTGTGTGGGCCTATTTTTCTGTTGCTATGGTTGTAGGCTTTTGGGCTTATTTATTTCATTAAGTAGACTTTTTTTATTAGCTATAGAAGTGTAGTTTAGGATGTTTTGGGCTTGAAGATGTTCAGCACATGTCTTTTAATTGATGTAAGCCTTAGTAGGTTTAGGGTTTCATGGAGAGGTTTTAAAAAGACTTGTAGCCGCATTTGCTAGACAAGTTGATTGTCAATGAAGGTTTTGTTCTTCATAGAAAACTTTTCAGTTTTCTCTACCTGTTCTTGATTGAACAAAGAACTTGTCAAAGGCAAACCCTTTGTGGCGTTCTCATTGAATCTAGGTTCTTGAAACAAGATTTCAACAGGTCTAGATCTTCTTGACTTGATTCTTGGCTTTCTAGGGTAGGTTTCAATTTGATTGTGGGTCCAAGGGAGTTCGATTCCACGGGTTCAATTCATTTGGTATCAGAGCTCAATTCCAAATCAGGTCTAATTTATCCTTTTTAATTCTTCCATTTGTTTTTGTTTTTCTCTTTCTCTTTTTCTTGTCTTAGGCGTGTTCTAAGGTTCTCTAGTCTCATTTGCGATTCCTTCTTCATTCTTGTTAATTTTGTGTGTTTGAATTCGGATCTATGATTTTCACAATTGATTATTCGTGTACTTGATTCAAGAATTCAAATCTGTGAATTCTGTAATTGATTATACAAATCTTTGCTTAATTTTTCAAGTTTGAATCATTGCTTTAATTTCCATATTTGACTCTTTGCTTTAGTTTCAAGATGAATCATTGCTTTATTTTTCAGATTTGAGTCTTTGCCTTTAATTTCTAGATTTGAATCTTTGTCCTAATTTTCCAAATTTGAATCTTTGCCTTAATTTCCAAATTTGAATCTTTGCTCTAATTTTCCAGATTTGAATATTTGCTTTGATTTTTCAGATTTGAATCCTTGTTTTAATTTCCATATCTGTAATTTTCCAAATTCGAATTCCCTTTTTCATTAGCGTTTGTCCTTTGACTACTTCTGTTTCTTGTTGTATAGTTAGCGTATTCAAAGGTTGCTGCATAGTTATTAAAAAAAAAAAAAAAAGAAGTTAAAAAAAAAAAGAAGAAAAAAAGAAAGAAGAATTTTTTTTTTTTCGAAAATAGCTGTTTGATATATACTTTACAATCCGAAAATTGAAGTGATTTGGTATTGATTGATCTTTATCTTCTAAGGGATCGAATGTATCATCTTTAGTATCTTGTTTTCTAATTGTTCTTTCCTCGTACAAATTCTTTTAGGTCTGTGTCATTTTATTCCTTTCTTGTTTCTGGAATCTATTGCTGGTTGGAATAATACAAGGTGGTGTCTTGATTTTAGTTCAACTAGTTCTTAAAGAACTTGAAAGGGAAATCAGGTGAGGTGAAAGACCAAAAGAGTGAAAACACGAGTGGAGTGACAATATATCAGTGTAAACACGTAAGGGAGTGTGTGAGGTCTTACTACTAACATTTTTTGTTTTGTAGTGCATTGAAAATGTCTCATAAGAGAGTGACTCAACATCTAAGGAGGAGGCAGATAATTCATTCTTAGTATTGCGGGCCATGCAACAACAATTTGAACGGTTGAACTTGGTGTTGGAGGAGGTGAAGGATAGAATGGATCAGCAAGAGGTAGTGATTAGAAATCTGCAAGGTGGGCGAGATAGGAGGAGACATGCATCTAGCGTTGAAAATGAGTTTGAGAGCGAAGGAGATGATGATGATGAGGGAGACATAGCATTTGAAGTTGGAATGGATGGAGTTGACAGACCTAGAGGAGGTAGGCGTGGAAGAGGACATGGGAGAAATCCAAGGGGTCGAGATGGGGTAGATAGGAACCTTGGGAGCATCAAAATGAAAATACCATCTTTCCAAGGTAGGACTGACCTTGAAGCCTATTTAAAGTGGGAGAAGAAATAGAGTTGATTTTTGATTGTCACAATTATTTAGAGGAGAAGAGGGTGAAGTTGGCAGTAATTAAGTTTACTGATTATGTAATTATTTGGTGGGATCAATTAGTGACCAATAGGAGGAGGAATCATGAGAGACCTATAGAAACATGGGGTGAGTTGAAAGCTCTCATGAGGCGGATATTTGTACCTAGCCACTACTATACCAAAAATTACAAAACCTAATGCAAGGGTCTAGGAGTGTAGAGGATTACCATAAGGAGATGTAGGTGGCTATAATTCGGGCTAATGTAGAGGAGGATTGGAAGGCCACAATGGCCAGATTTTTAAGTGGTTTGAATAGGGACGTAGCCAATATAGTTGAGTTGCAACATTATGTGGAGGTAGAAGACATGGTGCACATGGCTATGAAGGTGGTAAGGCAGTTAAAGAGAAAGGGGGCAGCAAGGTATACTTCAATTTCTAGCACTCCTTGGAAACCAAAGTGGGATAGAAATGATCAAGCTGTAGTAAAGGGGAAGGCCGAACCGCCTAAGGGAAAAGATGAGGGAACTAGCAAGAACGAATCCAAGGTAGATTTCCAACCTTCAAGGAATAGAGATACTAAATGTTTTAAATGCTTGGGTTCAAGGCACATCGCGTCTCAATGTCCAAACAAGCGGGTGATAGTTATGCAAGACAATGGAGAGGTGATGATTGATAGTGAAGAGACGCCCGAGTTGGTCGATGCTAGTGATGATGATGGAGTGGAATACCCCATAGAAGGTGAGTCTCTTGTTGCCAGGCGTGCTTTCAATACGCAAACTAAGATAGACGATATAGAGCAGCAGAGAGAGAACATATTTCATACTAGATGTTATGTAAACAACAAGGTGTGTAGTATGATTATAGATGGGGGAAGTTGCACCAATGTAGCTAGTACCACCCTAGTTGAAAAGTTGAGCTCCTTTACTGAAGCATCCTAAACCTTATAAGTTGCAATGGTTGAATGAATGTGGGGAGGTCAAGGTCAATAAGCAAGTTTTGGTGGCTTTTACCATTGTGAGGTATAGTGATGAGGTGCTTTGTGATGTAGTTCCTATGAATGCTAGCCATATTTTGTTAGGGAGGCCATGGCAGCATGATAGGAGGGTGATTCATGACGGGTTTAGGAACATGTACAACTTTGTAAAGGATGGAAAAACAATCAAGCTTGCTCCTTTAACCCTAAAACAGGTCTATGAGGACCAACTGAAGTTGAAAAGTGAGATTGAGCAAAAAAGAAAGAATGAAAAAGAAAATAGAGAGGTGCTCGAGAATAAAGAAAAGAGAGTGGAGCCATGAGAGAAAAAAGAAAGAGAAGCTACAAAGAGAAAAGGAAAGGCAAAGATGAGTTTTTATGCAAAGGAGAGTGAGGTTAAGAGGGCTTTCTTAGCAGATCAGCCTATGATTTTTCTTGTTTACAAAGAATCTTATCTTAATCTTGATAAAACTAACCGATCTCTTCCTAGTTTGGCTGTTTCTTTGTTACAGGAGTTCGAGGATGTATTTCCGGAGGAGATGCCGAGTGGGTTGCCACCCATTAGAGGCATTGAGCACCAAATTGATTTCATACCCGGAGCCGTTATTCCAAACCGACCAGCCTATAGGAGTAATCTGGAGGAGACCAAGGAGCTTCAAAGGCAAGTTGAAGATTTGTTGAGCAAGGGGTACGTGAGAGAGAGCATGAGCCTATGTGCAGTACCAGTGCTATTAGTGCCAAAGAAGGATGGGACTTGGAGGATGTGCGTTGATTGTAGAGCGGTAAACAATATTACGGTAAAGTATCGTCATCCCATTCCAAGATTAGATGATATGAATGATGAATTACATGGCTCATGTATTTTCATTAAAATAAATCTTAAAAGTGAATACCATCAAATTAGAATGAAAGAGGGAGATGAATGGAAAACTGCTTTTAAGACTAAATATGGACTTTATCAATGGTTGTTTATGCCATTTGGACTTACAAATGCGCCTAGTACTTTCATGAGATTAATGAACCATGTATTACGTGCGTTCATAGGCAAATTTGTAGTCGTGTACTTTGATGATATCCTAGTGTACAACACGAACTTAGATGAACATATTGAGCATTTGAGATGTGTGTTAGAAGTGTTGAGATGTGAAAAGTTGTATGCTAATTTTAAGAAATGTACCTTATGCATGGAAAAAGTTGTTTTTCTTGGTTATGTTGTTAGTACAAAAGGTATTGAGGTGGATGAAGAGAAAGTCAAGGTTATCAAGGAGTGGCCAACGCCTAAAGGCATCATTGAGGTAAGAAGCTTTCATGGTTTAGCTAGCTTTTATAGGCGTTTTGTTAAAGATTTTAGTACCATTGCTTCACCGCTCATTGAATAATTAAAAAGAATGTTGGATTTCATTGGGGGAGTGATCAAGCGAATGCATTTGCTATTCTTAAAGAAAGGTTATGTTCTACACCTGTGTTAGCATTACCTGACTTTAACAAAACTTTTGAGATTGAATGTGATGCCTCAGGAATAGGAATTGGAGCTGTTTTAGTGCAGGATAGGCGGCCCAGAGCCTTCTTCAGTGAGAAGCTAAGTGGGGTGGCCCTGAATTACCCTACTTATGATAAAGAATTTTATACTCTTGTTTGCGTTCTAGAGACGTGGCAGCACTACCTTTGGCCTAAGGAATTTGTGATCCACACCAATCATGAATCATTAAATAAACGACATGCTAGATGGATTGAATACATCGAGACCTTTCCCTATGTCATCATGGAGAACATTGTTGCTGATGCTTTATCACGGAGGAAGGCCGAATTGGTGAAGTCAATTCATGAGAGGGTACGACTTCAAATTGCGCAAAAGAATGAAAAGTTTGCTTCCCAAGCCAATAAAGGGCGAAGGTGTGTCATCTTTGAACTAGGAGATTGTGTTTGGGTTCAAATGCGCAAAGAAAGATTCCCAGCCCATAGAAGGACTAAATTGCATCCTCAAGGAGATGGACCTTTCCAAATCCTTGAGAAAATTAATGACAATGCTTATAAAGTGGATCTTCTTGGTGAGTATAATGTCTCTGCTACTTTCAATGTTTCTGATCTTTCTCCCTATGATGCAGGTAACGATTCGAGGTTGAATCCTTTTGAGGAGAGGGAGAATGATGGGCCCCATGGTAGACTGAATCTTAAAGATCCCTTGCAAGTTCCAGATTGGCCAATCACAAGGTCAGGAGCGAAGAAGATCAAGGAAGCAATGCAAGGATTGGTGCAATCCATTTGGGCCGAGTTTGCAAATTTATCAACCAAGACTCCAACATTCAATATGGGCTTGAAAGAAGAAGAACCAGCTTTAATCCATGTGATACAAGCGATAAATGGGGGCGGCATAGCCTAGTGGTTTAGTGCAGACTCTTTATTTCATTAAGTATAGGTGTGTGGGCATATTTTTATGTTGCTATGGTTGTAGGCTTTTGGGCCTATTTATTTCATTAAGTGGACTTCTTTTATTAGCTATAGAAGTGTAGTTTAGGATGTTTTGGGCCTGAAGATGTTCAGCCCATGTCTTTTAATTGATGTAAGCCTTAGTAGGTTTAGGGTTTCATGGAGAGGTTTTAAAAAGACTTGCAGCCGCATTTGCTAGACAAGTTGATTGTCAATGAAGTTTTTGTTCTTCATAGAAAACTTTTCAGTTTTCTCTACTTGTTCTTGATTGAACTAAGAACTTATCAAAGGCAAACCCTTTGTGGCGTTCTCATCGAATCTAGGTTCTTGAAACAAGATTTCAATGGGTCTAGATCTTCTTGACTTGATTCTTGGCTTTCTTGGGTAGGTTTCAATTTGATTGTGAGTTCAAGGGAGTTCGATCCCACGGGTTCACATCAAGAAGTAAAGTGTAGGTCACTTTGATGTACAAGAATGAGATAAAATAGCTAGTCAACACTCCTATGCGTTGTGGGAACACCTTCTTCAAGAAGGAATCCAAATCCTTTGTCATAGAACAAAGCGATAAGGAATATTCCCCTTAATGTAGATTTAGTGGGAATGATTATCCTAAAGCTTGGATTTGAGTATTTCGGTGGTATTTACTGAAACTTTGTTTTGTGCAAGGTGAGATGAAATCTCTCAAAGTACAAAAATGATATCATATAATTAAATCAGGAGTATCAAGGAAAAGAGATGTGACGACTCATTTTTTTTTAATACAAACACAAAATGAGTCTTCACAATGTTATGAAGATAAGTCACCTAGCAAACTCATAGCATGTAACGCCCAAGAAAATAATATTTTAACTATGTATATATTAAGCAATATATATATACACAACAGAAACAATAATAGTGGTAAATCCAAAGAATATAAAAATATTTATAGGATTAAATATTCATTGGTATTTTAGGCATGTTTATGGTTCCAAATTAATTAGATAAATATAGTAGACATTAAACTTTAGAATACAACATTATAAATAATCGGTCTGAAGATGGAGATCGATCCACAGCAATGGGAGATCAATCCAGAGGGTGATCGATCCACAAGATTGGTGATCAATCTGCAGTGGCTCTCAATCCCCACAGATTCGCGCTCAATACAGGGAATATCGGTCGATCGCAGTTGCACTCGATCCATAAAATGTTGCGTTCGAGTGGCATAGAATTGTAAAAGATAAATATCACGCACCAGCTATCCTCCGATTTTTATCAAAATCATGATTATCTCTGCATGACTCATCGCTTAAGTGAAATGAATCCTCTGCCAGCTGTTGGATATATTACAACTCAAAGCAATCCAAGCCCTTTAAAGTTTCTATACAAGAAGGTGCACCCCATCTTCATTCACGCACATCTTCTTCTTATTCTTCTCTCTGTTTTCTCTCAACAACATAAGCTCTTCCTCTCTCTTTTTCACGGCCTGCAGCAGGGAACTCTCCTTTCTCTCTGTTTTGGCTAGGTCAAGTAAAAAGAAGAAAGTAGCTCTCCAAAACTCTTTCCTTCTCTCTCGACAAGCAATGAGTTTAACTCACTTTCCTTTACAAAGTAGGAGCACCTCTCTTTTTAGCAAACAGAAAAGATAAGCTCTCAAATTTTCTCTATGCCTCCCTCTCGATTCTGTGTAGCCAAAATAGCAAGAAAAACTCTCTCAAAAACTCTCTTTCTCTATCGGCCACAACAACTCAGAAGCAAGAAGAAGCTAAAACTCTCTCCCTTCTCTATTTCTCTCTCGGTCAACCCATCTATTTTTAAGAGAAGGCATGTACCATGATCGTTCCATACTTCTAAACAAAAACAAAAAATCTCACCTTCTCTTTGTAAAAAGAACCAAATCTTAGCCCTTTGTTGGTGGTTTATGCGGCTAGCATGCTCTCTCTTGTCTTTCACCCATAACAGAAAAAGAAGAAAGCTCTCTTCCTTTCCTTGTCTCTCGGTTGTAGCAAAAACAACAAACTCTCTCCGTCTCTCCATTTGGTCAGCAGCTCAAAAACAGAAAAAGAATTCTTTTCCTCTTTTTCTCTTTCTCGCGGTCCCTATTTTATGCACTTGGAGTCTTTTAAAATATCTCAAATATCATCTTTGGTGATATTTTGGGTAAGTCTCTAAGCTTTGGTTTAGTTTTTATAATTTTAAAATTATTGGGTTGTTTAAATGTTTATTGTGCTTAAAAGAGTTCTTTTCAAAGTGGTGTATTTATTTACCAAATACACCGTTATAATGCCCAAATAAAATTGGATATTTTAAAAATGCACCGTTACGTTGCCCAAAATTCTAAAAATATTTTTAAGCATTAGTTACACTAATGTCATTATTCTGCCAAATTTTAAAAATGGCATAATAGGAATTATCCACAATTGTGCCATTATGTCTATTTTTTTTAAAAAGAATATTACACTTTTAGCATAATAATGCTGTTACAATGCCTGTTTTACTTTATAGATATTTTAGGCATTAATTAAATAAATGATGTAATAATGCTCACATAAAAATATGTGGTCATGCAACCAGCCTAATTTTGTATACTGTCATAATGTCCGAGCAACATTAGGAAGCTATGTTAAGTTGTATAGACGTCAGAAGTGATAAAAGTATTAAAATAGTTTTCTTAGGAACTTGTACTTGTACACTATCAATTGTACAAAAACTGTATTCTAGAATGGCTACTAGTACAAATAAGCTAATAAAAAATGGTGAAAGGAACGACTTCGAGGATAACCGATAACCGAGTAATGGCTCTAAATGAGTGGAGTAAAAGAAAGAAAATAAATAAGACTTTGCATATAAAATTGTCATCATACTCAATTACATTATATTATGCAGGTCTAAAGGAAGGAGATCAGGTTGGCTATGACTCATATGTCGATCTTAATATCTATGGATTTCTTTTGCTAGCTTTTATGATTTTAAGCTAAGATTTGAATAGCTAGTTATATTTATTTGTAATTATTTGTGTGTACATTCATTGTTGTATGTAGGTTGGATAAATACAGTATGGTATTCACATGTTTAGAATAATGTTTGTACTTGGTAGGCTTTTATGTATGCTTATGTGTTGTTTGTGCCGCTTGTTTTGATGTACTTAGAGTACTTACTAAGTGTAAAAAAGAAAACTACGTGTCTATTTAATATATTGAGGTAATTTAGTCAGCTCTTAAGTGTTGTGTTATCAATTCCTAAGTCTTTAGAAAAAAAAAAATGTATATTTCGCTACGAGAGTTCATCTCTGATGTAGTAATGTCATGTGGAAATCGAAAGTTTCTGCTTACAATTTTCTTGGTTCAAATTTGGGGTGTTACAATTTGGCATCAAAGCAGTTTGCTCTGAGGACCGATGAATGCTTAGCATCATGATGTGGCTTTGGTAAGTTACATAATAGTGTCAGGGCAGTTTGCTCTTTAGGCCATTAGAATTGACCCTCCTAGGATTGAAACGAAGAGATAACACAAGAGCTGTAGGTAATAAAAGCTTTAATAAATCTATAAAAGACTTCGTATGAATTTTTATAGTTGATGTTAGTTTGTAATTGGCCACATTCTGTTGGACAAAATCACTTCTTTGTAAAGATGCATTTTAACAGGGATTCCGCTATTCAGAAGTGCTTCCAGAAGATTCTGCACAGTTTACAAAGTCAGAAAATCCGGTTCCTTGTCAGCCGTCCGGACGACGTATCATACCGTCCGGACGCCCATCTGTCCAAAGTGCCAGCCGTTCGGACGACGTGTCATACTATCCGGATGCTTTTCTGTCTACAACATCATCTGTTTGGATGACGAGAACTTTCCGTTCGGACCTTCCTCTATGTCAAGAAGCTTCGAACTGCTCTAGCTTGCATCTGTCCAGACGATTCAGCAGCACGTCCGGACGACACTCAGTGTTTGACAAAAGCTTTAGGATTTCTTTCCAAAACACAGATATTGGAAGATTGCTGCCACAGTCCGGACGACGTGGATTTTCGTCTGGACGCACGAGCATCAGATATGGAAATTGCGTGCATCAGATCAGCCGTATGGACGACCATCCTTCTGGTCCGGACGCGCAAAGCCTTTAAATGGAAATTACTTGCAGCGGACGTGTGACCGTCCGGACGACAGGGCACCACCGTTCAAACGCGGCTAAAAAATAGGAAAAATTTCAGCGAAATTCTCAAACAATTGATCGCATAGTTGTCCGTCCAGACGGCCCATGTGTACCGTCCGGACGGCACCCAGTTTTCAAAAACCTTTGAATAAATCTCATGCTCCTAGAAAAGATGAACCAGGTTTCAAAGAACAAGTCAAGAAGTTAAGTGATTGAGTCAAGCTCATTAGTGAGAAGTTAGCTTACCTCTCACCTAATGAACAAAGATTTGTCTTGATGAATAAAAAGAAAGCTTCCAAACAAGTCTAGGTCAAAAAGGAAGATAATCTATGTTTAGTTTCTCATACTACCCTGAAAATTCTTGATACTTGTTTGTGGTATTTGGATAGTGGCTGTTCTAAACACATGACAGGTGACAAGACTCTACTGAAAGAAGTTCAGATGGGCAAAGGAGGAAGGATCACCTATGGAGATAGAAGTCAATTCAAAGTTATTGGAAAAGGAATCATCAACATTCCAGGTCTTGGAACATCTCAAGAAGCTTTGTATGTGGAGGGGCTCAAGGCAAATCTCCAACAAGGAATCATCAACATTCCTGGTCTCACTATAGATCCTCAAATTTTCTACAACAAGGCAACCATAGATGACAGTGAACTGTGGCATCAAAGGTTGGGACATCTGAATTTTACCGATATGTTGAAGATTGGGGGCAAAGATATTGTTAAAGATTTGCCCAAAATGGAGAAGACTGGGAAAGGAATTTGTGGGTCTTGCCTACTACGAAAACAGACTCGAGCAGCTCATAAGATGACCTTAGGTATTCAAACTTCCCGAAATTTAGAACTACTGCATATGAATCTCATGGGTCCCACTAGAACTGCTAGTCTAGGTGGGAGAAGGTATATACTGGTAATTGTGGATAATTTCTCTTGATATACATGGGCTATTCCTCTTTGGGAAAAATCTGATGCTTTTGATGCAGCTCAACATTTATTCAAGAAGATTCAGGTTGAGCAAAATTGCCAGATTATGACAATCCGTAGTGATCATGGAAGAGAATTCAAAAATATAAAGTTTGAAGAATTCTGCCTTTCGTATGGAATCAAGTAGGAATTTTCTTCTCCTATCAGTCCTCAGCAGAATGGAGTTGTAGAAAGAAAGAACAGGGTAATTCAGGAGATGGCTCGTGTGATGATCCACTCAAAGAATCTCGCTCAACACTTTTGGGGAGAAGCAGTCAACACTGCATGTCATATTATCAACAGAGTCTACCTAAGGCCTGAAACAAACAAAACTCCCTATGAGATTTGGCGAGGTAAGAAGCTCACAGTTAAGTACTTCAGAACTTTTGGAAGTAAATGCTATATCCTTCGTGTCAGGGAGAATCTTGAGAATTTTGATCCCAAAAGTGATGAAGGTATATTCTTGGGATATTCCACAAACAGTTGTGCTTACAGGCTTTTCAATAAAAAAACATAGACTGTGATGGAATCTATAAATGTTGTTATTGATGATGAAGAAGTTGAGAGACCAAGCAGCTGGGAGGAAAATCAGCTTGATTCAGTTGATCCGTCAGTAATTTCAACTGACATTATCAAGGCTTCTCCAAGTGTGTCTTCGGTTGGATCTCCTTCTACCACAACTTCGGATACCATTGCCAGTGCCTCCGAAGATGAGGATACTCCTGTAAATCCTCCCAAGCGGTCATGGGTGAAGCTCAATCATCCTCCTTAGCAGCTTCTTGGGACTGTTGATGAAGGGCGTAGGCTAAGAAACAGAGTCATCCAGCCTACCAGTGAAGTAGCTAATCAAGTCTCCTACAGCTGCTACCTTGCAAAACAGAGCCCAAGAAAATTGATGAAGCACTTCAAGATGAAGGCTGGGTGTCTGCCATGCATGAAGAGCTCCATCAATTCACCAGAAATGATGTTTGGACCTTGGTTCCTCGTCCTGCAGAATAGAATATCATTGGTACCAAGTGGATTTTCAAGAAGAAAACAGATGAGCATGGTACTGTGGTCCGAAATAAAGCCCGTCTTGTTGTCCAGGGTTATTCTCGAGGAAGTAGACTTTGATGAAACGTTTGCCCCGGTTGCCAGGTTAGAATCCGTCAGAATTCTTCTCTCCATTGCTTGCCATCTTGGTTTCAAGCTGTATTAGATGGATGTAAAGAGTGCATTTTATTGTGCAAATTTTAATACTCGCAAGTGTACGAATCGTTTGCAATATAGCGTTTTGCAAGTGTGAGGTCGATCCCACAGGGAATTGTGTTGCGAAAATTAATTTCTATTTAAACTAATCCTATTTTAACCTAGTTCCAAGTTTAGGGGTTTTTGATAAAAGAGAACATAAACAAAACAAATGAAAATAAAGGGGTCTAAGGTTTTGGAATCCACACCCACCAAATCGCAACAACATAGTCTCATGCTCATCACACATATTTCGAATTCTCTCATACCAATCTTAGGTATGCTCTACTTTTGCTTCAAAAATTGTTTAAATCATTCAATGAATCCATTCTTCCACAAATCACAAAAGATATCTAGTTTCAACTAAATCATCAAATGTATCCATAGAATGAAACACAATGAATATCCAACATAAATGAAAACCCAAGCCATCAATTTAATGAAACCATATCAAATCATCACTTGTATACGGAAATCATAAGAGATATCCAATAATAATCTCAAAAATCGGAGTAGAACAATGAGAAATCAAAGCCCATAAACTCAAATAGCATAAACAAGCAATGAAACTCAGCTTCTATTCAATGGTGAGGTTTCATCCTCAACCCTAGACGAAATTTCAGTTACACATAACTAAAGAAAGCATAAATAAACTACAAGAATGTATTAAAATCAAAGAAAACTTACAAAGGAAGGATGTTCTAGGTGAAAATCACCTAAGAACCCTAAACTAGAGCAAAATCGGCCCCTGGGGGCGCCCAAACGGTCTCTGCCGCAGCTCCTCTTCTTGAGAAAATGAGAAAAAGACGTATTTATAGATTTAGCTAGGGTTTCTGTCCCGCAAAAATTCGATCGATCGATTTTAAATTCGATCGATCTACTTAATATTCGATCGATCTACTTTTTCAGCACTTCCGAAAATCCAGCTTTTCTATGTATTTTTGCCTTGAAAATTGTCATTTTTCTCTTATTGGCCTGCAAAACGCAAAAACACTAAAACTAACCAAAACATCAGAAAGTAACAAAGCTAAAAGTTTAACTAATGTAAATTAAGGGGTCCAAATATACACTTTTTGGCACTCATCACATTTCTAAATGGTGTTCTTCAAGAAGAGGTTTATGTAGAACAGCCGAAAGGATTTCAAGATCCTTATCATCCCAATCATGTGTACAAGCTGAAAAAGTCTTTATATGGGCTTAAGCAGGCTCCTCGGGCATGGTATGAGCGTCTCACCACTTATCTCCTAACTAAGGGATTTACAAGGGGACAAGCTGATCGAACCTTGTTTATTGGAAATCAAGGTACTCACAAACTCATTGCTCAAATCTATGTTGATGACATTATTTTTGGAGCTACTTTAGACTCTCTTGCCCATGAGTTTTCTGAAGAGATGAAGTAAGAATTTGATATGAGCATGATTGGTGAGCTGAACTATTTTCTTGGTCTTCAAGTCAAACAAACTACTGAAGGCATCTTCATCTCCCAATCCAAGTATGCCAAGGATCTGGTGAAACGTTTTGGTCTGGATGGGAAGAGTCTTGCCTGAACTCCCATGAGCACCAGTGTCAAGATTAGTAGTGATCTTGCAGGGAAATTAGTTGATCCATCTCTTTACAGGAGTATGATAGGGAGTCTCCTATATCTTACAGCCAGTCGACCAGACATTGCCTTCAGTGTGAGCATTTGTGCTTGCTTTCAGGCAAATCCTAAGGAATCTCACCTCACTGCAGTCAAGCGTATTATTAGGTATGTAAATGATACTCTTCTTTATGGCATATGGTATTCTAGAGAAACAAATCTTGTTGTTGCAGGATACTCTGATGCAGACTGGGCTGGAAATGCTGATGATAGAAAGAGCACCTCGGGAGGATGTTTCTATGTGGGAAACAATCTTGTAGCTTGGATGAGCAAGAAACAGCCTCTATATCTCTCTCCACTGCTAAGACTGAATATATTGCTGCAGGAAGTTGTTGTACCCAATTACTGTGGATGAAGACACAGCTAGGCGACTACGGATTCTCTCAAGATACCATGATTATCAATTGTTATAATACTAGTGCTATCAACATCTCCAAGAATCCCGTTCAGCACTCTCGGACCAAGCACATCGATATCAGACATCACTTCTTGCGTGATCTTGTGGAATCCGAGGTAGTATCTCTCTCTTTCATCCCCACTGAAAACCAATTGGCTGACATTCTTACCAAACCTCTAGATTGATGTGAACCCCGTCAAGAATAACGAGACCCAACAACGAAAGGGAACCAAGATCGTTCTATGGACAGATTCGAATGGAAGATCTCGACCCACTGTTTATGACAAACAAGAACCTCGGTATAAGGAAGACGCCACAAACGGTGGTGGAAACTCCGTTTGATAAGTCGAGATGAACGCCACGGGAAATCCCGATAAGTTCGCGTAGTTCTTCAAAGAACCAAAGAGAATAAACCTCACAAGTTTTATGAATAATCAATGTCTGCGTTTTCCATTGCTTATGCATCTATTTAAAGGGCTGAACATTACAAGAGAAAAAAAACCCTAACATAGAAAACCTAATTAAAGCCGAAAATGGGTAAGGAAAGAAATCCTTACCTTCCTAAAACACACAAGACATATAAGGCAATAAAGGCTGGACGCCCACCCTCCTAATCAAAGCTAAAATAAATCCCTACTTGCCAAAAAAAAAAAAAAAAAAAAAAAGAGCTGGAATAGGGAAGAAGAGCTGCACGCCTAGAGTCATATAGAAGGAAACAAAAGACAACATAAAAGGAAAGAAAGTGGCGCCTACAATAGCCATAGAATAGCCATGCAATCCGATCTTTCTAGAATAGACCCAAAATATTTCTTGCCAATTCTTAGCCTTGACCGGATCCTTCTAGAACTTGAATCAAGGTGATGATTCTTTGTTGCCCAAGTGGATCATGCTCAATGGGCCTCCACGAATTTGCTTGAGCCCATAACTCTTGGATGAGTCCGTTGAGTACATCCTTGAACTTCTCTGCTCGTGCTCTCGTAACCGGCCCAATTGGTACTTGAACGAGATCCTTTGAAGCGGTGCCTTGATCTCCATCATTCCCCTCCTTTTGAAAAGGATTTGTCCTCAATCATCACCTACATCAAAAGGACTCAAATCAGTAACATTAAAAGTGGCACTTACATTGTACTCACCAGGTAAATCTAGCTTGTAAGCGTTGTCATTGATACGCTCGAGGACTTGGAAAGGACCATCTCCTCTTGGGAGCAATTTGGAACGCCTTTTCGCCGGGAATCTTTCTTTTCTCATATGTAGCCAAACCCAATCACCGGGTTCAAAAACCATGTTGTGACGTCCCTTGTTGGTTTGTGTGGCATATTGTTCCGTTCTTCGCTCAATGTTGAGTCTTGCTTTCTCATGAATCTGCTTCACAAAGTCAGCTTTCTTTTTGATTAATTAAATGCTTTCTCTTGTTCTTCTCCCCACCGAAATCCAATGTTCTTCTTGATCACTTTGGTAAGTGGTGCGGCTAAGCTACTGAAGTCCTACACGAACCGCCAGTAGAAACTTCCATCAAAACTACGAACATTACCTACACTTGTGGGGCTCGGCCAATCTTGGATTGCACGTACCTTCTCTTCATCAACCTGTATACCTTGTGCACTAACAACAAATCCCAAAAATACAAGTTTATCGGTGTAAAAAGTGCACTTCTTTAAATTAGCAAACAACCTTTCTTTCCTTAGCACATCTAAAACGGATTTCAAATGTACTACATGATCGTCTATGTTTTTGCTATAAATGAGTATATCATCAAAATAGACAACAACAAATCTGCCTATAAATGCACGCAAAACATGGTTCATAAGTCTCATAAAGGTGCTCGGAGCATTTACAAACCATATTTTGTTTTAAAGGCGGTTTTCCATTCATCTCATTCTTTTATCCTAATTTGATGATAACCACTTTTTAAATCAATCTTAGAAAATATACAAGAACCATGTAGCTCATCTAACATATCATCTAAGCGTGGGATAGGATGACGATACTTTACCGTTATGTTGTTGATGGCTCGGCAATCAACACACATTCTCCACGTCCCACCCTTCTTAGGTACAAGTAAGATCGGAACCGCACATGGGCTCATGCTCTCCCTCATGTGCCCTTTCTCCAACAATTCACTTACCTGCCGTTGAAGCTCCTTTGTCTCCTCTGGATTGCTCATTTATGCTGGTCGGTTTGGGATGGTTGCACCGGGAACAAAATCAATTTGATGTTCAATCCCTCAGATTGAAGGTAACCCATGTGGTGTTTCCTCGGGGAAGACATCATCGTACTCCTGCAAAAGAGAAACAATAGAACTAGGCAAAGCAAGGTCAAGTTCGTTAGTGTTTAAAAGTGCCTCTTTGTACAAAAGTACAATCATCGGTTGTTTTGAAAACATTGCTCGCTTGATCTCACTCACTTTTGCATAGAAATTCTTTTGTTTTCTCTCTGATTTTCTCTCAAGGGCCGAACTTTGATTTTCTTTTTCTCTCTCATTTTTCTCGGCCTCTCTCTGATTTTCACTCTTTTTCTTTTGCTCACCCTCTTTCTTTTTGATCACTCTCCTTTTGTAATCTCACTTGATCCTCGTATACTTGCTGCGGTGTCAATGGTACAAGAGTGATTGATCGTTGATTAAGTACAAAAGATTACTTGTTCGGAAAGCCATCATGCTTCACTAGCCTATCGAACTGCCATGGACGCCATAGCAATAAGTGTCCCGCCTGCATCGGTACTACTTCACACAACACTTCATCTTCGTATTTACCGATTCGAAATGCAACTAACACTTGCTTGTTCACCCTTATCTCACCACTATCATTTAGCCATTGGAACTTGTACGGTCTAGGGTGCTTTACCATGGGCAATCCCAATTTCTCCACCATAATTGTGCTTGCAACATTAGTACAACTACCACCATCAATAATCACACTACATACCTTGTCTTTAACGTAGCACCTAGTGTGAAAGATGTTCTCCCGCTGTACTTCATCAACTCCTTTTGCTTGCAAGCTCAATGCTCTCCTCGCCACCAATGTCAATGCATCAGGGGCTAAATACTCCTCCTCGGAAACATCCTCCAATGGCGGCATGTCGTTGGTGTCGGAATCGTCATCATCGGTCACAATTTCACCATTGGCTTGCAACACCACGACATGCTTGTTTGGGCATTGACTTGCTATGTGGCCCCTGCCTTGACATCTAAAACATTTAATATCACGATTCCTAGAGTTAAAGGCTTCGGTTTTACCTTGAGGAACGTGGCTGGTGGTCGCGGACTTGGGCTCGGGTTTGGGTGTTTGTGACTTGTCCAGCGGCTTGGCATGACTCGATTTCCAAGAGGTAGAACTAGAGTTATGGCCTGCACGTGTCCCACTCCCTCTCTTGAGTTGTTGTTCCACTTTGATAGCCATATGCACCATATCTTCCAATTCCACATAATGCTGCATCTCTACCTTATCATGGATCTCCCGGTTTAAGCCAAGTAAAAATCTAGCCATTGTAGCCTCCCGATCCTCCTCTACATTAGCGCGGATCATAGCAATCTCCATCTCCTTGTAGTAATCCTCTACGCTTCGACTCCCTTGTCTAAGACCTTGTAGCTTTTTGTACAACTCTCGATAGTAGTAACTTGGAACGAACCGCTTTCTCATCACTACTTTCATCTCCTCCCATGTGTCTATTGGGCGTTCTCGATTCCTCTTCCTGTTTATCACAAGCTGATCCCACCAAGTAATAGCATATTCAGAAAATTCAATCACGGCTAATTTTACCTTCTTTGTCTCGGAGTAGTTGTGGCAATCAAACACGAACTCCATCTTCTTCTTCCACTCAAGATATGCCTCATGATCAGATTTACCTTGAAAGGACGGAATCTTCATCTTAATACCACCCAAGTTGTTATCTTCGCGATTCCTAGCTTCTCTAAATCTTCCTCCAGGTCTCCTATTGTTAACAATGGAATCCCGATCTTCTTCTTCATCAAAACCAGACCCATAACGCTCTTCATACTCCTCCCTCGGTGGAACTCTTTCCCTTCTACGCAAATTACGACCGTTTTGTGGTTGCTCCTCACATCTATTCTCCATTTGATCTATCCGTTCGTGAACCTGCTCCATCTCCATCTTCACCAGACGCCTCATCTCACTCATCATGGCCTCCATAAACACCTTCGGATCAGCCAATTTTGTATCACCTTCGGCAATGCTGTTACCACTATCGTGAGACATGATTGCTGCAAAACAAAGGTTAGAAAAAAAGAACCTCACGAATCACTCCCTTACGTGTTTACACTCATTCTTGATCACTCTCCACTTGTGTTTCACTCAAAATAATATGGCTTTTACCCTCTGATGTTCTCACCACTCTTGCCTTTTTCCACTCGATAATTTTCTTTCAATTCTTTTGAAACTAAACAAACAACTCAAAATTTCCAGCAACAATTTACCCAGAACTAATCAAGGAATCTCAGATTTGAACACAAGGAATATGGAAATTTTCAGATTAGAATTAAAAGGAATATGGCAATTTGGAATTTTGGAAGCACAGAATAGTGAATTTTTTTTTTTTTTTTTCGGACTCTTTTCTGTCTTCTTCTTCGAGTCTCTCTCTTTTTTTTTTTTTTTTTTGATGATCAACAACTAGCTTTTGAGAATAATGAAATAAGATTTCGAAATAACTAAGAGATGTGAACAGATAAGGTAAAGGAAATTTGGCTAAGAAGAGATAAATGATGTGGACGGCTAAAGAAGAAACACAAGAATGAAAGATGTTAAAGGATAGGCAAACCTGAACTAGAAACCATGCTCTGATACCAAATGATGTGAACCTCGTCAAGAATAACGAGACCCAACAACGAAAGAGAACCCAAGATCGTTCTATGGATAGATTCGAATGGAAGACCTTGGCCCATTGTTTATGACAAACAAGAACCTTGGTATAAGGAAGACGCCACAAACGGTGGTGGAAACTCCGTTTGATAAGTCGAGATGAACACCATGGGAAATCCCGATAAGTTCGCGTAGTTCTTCAAAGAACCAAAGAGAATAAACCTCACAAGTTTTATGAATAATCAATGTCTGCGTTTTCCATTGCTTATGCACCTATTTATAGGGCTGAACATTTCAAGAGAAAAAAAAACCCTAACATAGAAAACCTAATTAAAGCCGAAAATGGGTAAGAAAAGAAATCCTTACCTTCCTAAAAAACGCAAGACATATAAGGCAACAAAGGCTGGATGCCCACCCTCTTAATCAAAGCTAAAATAAATCCCTACTTGCTTAAAAAAAAAAAAAAAAGAGCTGGAATAGGAAAGAAGAGCTGGACGCCTAGAGTCATATAGAAGGAAACAAAAGACAACATAAAAGGAAAGAAAGTGGCGCCTAGAATAGCCATAGAATAGCCATGCAATCCGATCCTTCTAGAATAGACCCAAAATATTTCTTGCTAATTCTTAGCCTTGACCGAATCCTTCTAGAACTTGAATCAAGGTGACGATTCTTTGTTGCCCACGTGGATGCCTCTACGAATTTGCTTGAGCCCATAGCTCTTGGATGAGTCTGTTGAGTACATCCTTGAACTTCTTTGCTCATGCTCTCGTAACTGGCCCAATTGGTACTTGAACGAGATCCTTTGAAGCGGTGCCTTGATCTCCATCATAGATGGTAGCAGGTTTGAGTCCCTTCGGAAAGCCATTGGTGTTTGTGACATGTCCTAGACATGCTTTCCATGCTAAGATGAGATTTTTGTCTTGTCCTCTGACAGCATGATGTTTAAAAAAAAAAATTTGGGGAGTTTTGTAGCAGGACGGTTCCTTCAAAGGTATGTCAGCTATCTCATGTCCTTTTTTCTGGGTAATTAGTTCATTGTGCATTGATGAATTATTCTTACATATGGTTGAGAACATAAGTCTGACATATGCAAAGTTTTCCCGCTCACTTTTTATGATTGATAGCTGCTTCTCTCATGAGATGACTTCATGCACTATCCAAGGCTCCCCGAAGGTGTGTATTTTCCTCTTTGACATTTTGCTTCTGGGTACTCTAAACAAGAGAGAGGTTTTTGACAAAATGGTCAGATTGACCAAGATGCTAGTTGAACCTAGAACCTAAAAACTCTGGCACTCTCTAGGTTACAGCAGCAAAAGAATCAAGCAGTAAATCATATGAATTTTGCGCTTTAATTGTATATTCACTGCTTATATGCTGAATTTGCTATATGCCTTGCCCTTCATGGTGCAAGTAAAATTTACCTTGTCCTTCATGGTACAAGTAAAACAATTAAGTGCTGCATCTTAGGGGGAGTGTATCAGATGAGGGTGGTTAGGACCTAATAATTAATAAGGTTTGACTTTTGACTAATCTCTCCCTGATTTTCTCTCTTGTCTAGAAAATCTGGTTGCTTTGTGTCATATCAGTGAAAGCCATACCTTTGAAAAAGCCTTCACACACACACACACATTGCATGAGTTGAGCAAGCTATTTTCATTATTAGGTTTGTAGGGAAATATTTCCCTATCTTATCCTTGTCTATCGACTATATGTTTGCATAATTCTGACTTGCTCTTTGACTGATTTCTCAGACTGGGATACATGTGTGTGCTATTATACTTGTGAAGGACCTAACCATGCTGTTATTTTGTATTTTTAACCAGTCAAGTGATTTTTGTCCCAGAATGGCCAAATGAGGAGTTTGTTAGTTTGTAATTGGCCACATTCTGTTGGACAAAATCACTTCTTTGTAAAGATGCTTTTTAATAGGGTTCTGCTATTCAGAATTGCTTCCAGAAGATTATGCACAGTTTGCAAAGTCAGAAAATCAGGGTCCCTGTCAGCCGTCGGGACGACGCATCATACCGTCCGGACTCCCATCTGTCCAAAGTGCTAGCCGTTCGGACGACATGCCATACCGTTCGGACGCTCTTCTATCTACAGCATAATCCGTCCGGACCTTCCTCTATGTTGAGAAGCTTCGAACTGCTCCAACTTATATCCGTCCGGACGATTTAGCAGCACGTCCGAACGACACTCAGTGTTCAACCAAAGCTTCAGGATTTCTTTCCAAAACACAGATATGGGAAGATAGCTGCCACCGTCCAGACAACATGGATTTTCGTCCGGACGCGCTCATCCATAAGGCAAGTATCGCAATTCAAATCTAGACGTCCAGAGGCCAGTCATCATGGTTTAGATGCGCGAGCATTAGATATGGAAATTGCGTGCATCAGATCAGCCGTCGGGAAGACCATCCTCCTGGTCCGGACGCGCAAAGCCTTTATATGGAAATTACTTGCAGCAGACGTGCGACCGTCCGGAAGAAAAAGGCACCACCGTCCGGACGCGGCTTAAAAAAAGGAAAGAATTTCAGCGAAATTCTCGAACAATTGATCGCACAGTTGTCTGTTTAGACGGCCCATGTCTACCGTCCGGACGGCGCCCAGTTTTTATCTAGCTAGACACTCATTTGAACCGTAGCCTATAAATAGAGGTCCCTAGGGTTGAGAACAGCAAGAATTCGGTATTGAATTCCATTAGTGCTTAGAGAGCTATATTATGAGATTATTGAGCTGAGTTGATCTCTCTGAAGTCGTTGCTGTGTGTGTTGTTGCTGCGCTTAATCTGAAGTCTATCTTAGGGATTGTGTAGCGCCCTAGATTTTATGTAATTAAAATAAATGTCTTAAATTAGAATTTAAGACTGAATAAAATAGACAAGTATAGAATTGTCGTTTGATTCACAAGACTCGACGCTCAAACGGCTTAATATTGTTGGGAACAATATTCACACCGATCAAGTTAATAAAATACGTGGTTTTAAACACCGTATTTTAATCCCCGATAAATAATGAGGAATATATAAATATTTATGAAAATAAATATTCCTCAGTCTTATTATTTATAAACTGTAATTTTATAAATGAAGAATAATATTATTATACTCTAATAATATTACGGGACTAATTAATAGACAGATTGAATTAATCAGTGGATTAATTGATGCAATAATATTATCGAATAATATTAATGTGTAATATTTACTGTATGTAATATTAATGTATATATTGATGGTGTTATAATATTATTGAGATAATAATATTACCGATGAAACGAACTAGACACAAAACGGACTCAGATTGTAATCTTGATAAATTATACATAATGGTAAAGACTAATGTAAAAATATCTAGAGAGATATTTTTGTGAGAGATTTTTATAAGAGATATTTTAGAAAAACTTAATTACTAAGTTATGTTCAAAATATCGATTGATATTTTACTAAAGTTAATGATTAAAAAAATTAATATCTTAATTCTTTTATAAAAATCAAACCCTCTCTTTTCTAAAACACACGCACCTCTCTTCCTTATTTCTTCTTTTCTTCTTTCTTTCTTTCTTCTCTGTTCTTCTTTCCTTCTTCTACTCGAGAACAGAGAGGAGAGAAATAGAGACGAGAGAGTGAGATTGAGAGATCAGAGAGACGAGATCGAGAAAGAGAGAGAAGCAGAGATCGGGAGAAAGAGAGAGATGTCGAGAGAGGCAGAGAGACCGAGAGACTCGGAGAGAGAGGTAGCCAGAGAGAGAGAGAACTGGCGACGCTGTTTTCGGCGGCCTGGAAGCCGATCCTTCGATGGCCAGAGCTGGGTCGTCGATCGAGGGAACCCAGGAACTCGAACCCGCCAGACCCGGGAGTGAAACCCGCAACCCGATCCTTCGGTGGTGGAGTCCGGTGAGATTTCCAACGGTTCCGGTGGACTTTTGGCGAACCAGAAGCCGATTTCCGGTGGGCTCAGGTGTTTTTCCGGCCGATCCACGAAGACCCGAAGCCCTGTGACCCAAAACCCGAACCTCTGACCCGAAGACCCGGTTCTTCCTGTGCGTTTTCCGGCGACTTTTCCAGCGGAACCAGTGGCTTTTCCGGTGGATTTGCTATGAAAAATCCTTGGGGTAAATTCCTACAACCAATGATGATTAATTTTGTGGATTAATTTGTTGATTGTTGAAATTAAGGTTTTATGATTTTGGGGGTTTTCTATGGATTGATTAGGGGATTTTATTAATTAATGATGGGGTATTTTTGGATGTTGATTTTCCTGTCTTGTGTTCCTGTTCCGGCTGGTTGGGTGTCGGCAGTGGCTATGGCTAATTGAAATTGGATGTTGGGTGTTCTAAGGATTCGGTCAGTAGAGATATGTGTATTGTAATGAGGGTTTTTGCTGGTTGTTTTGGTGTCTATTTCAGTTATGGTATATTTGAGAGATAGGTGTTGGTATTTGGGTTGTTCTAACCAAATCAATTGATGAGTTTTATTGTTGGTTGATTTAATGCTTAAATTAAGGATTGCGAGCTTTAGGGTTGGCTATGTTCATGTTTTAAGTATTAGTGTTCCCTGCTTGTGGTGATTTGTGAAACATTGGCTGTGGGTGTAACTTTTTGATATGTTGGTTTTGTGGGGGCAGTTTACTGATTTGGGGCTGTTGGAAATATTTGTGTAATTGCGGTGATTGGTCTATGTTCTAAAAATTAGGTATGCTATTTTGCTATGAATTGACATGGGAGATATTATTGTTGGAAATGTTTGGATTGTCTACTGTTGTGGTTTTGTGCTAATTTGGTGATTTATAGTATTTGTTAGAGGGATCCTATAGTTTGGTTTATTTGATTATGTGGAAGTGGTAATTGGTAATTGATTTTATATGGTTGGATTCCTTTAATTAAAGCTTGGTTGTATAATCTAAGGAAAATATATGAATATTGTTATTAAGTTGTTATATGGTTTAAATATGAAAACATGTTCATAAGTTGAGTTCTCTTTGATTATAATTATGTTCAAACATCTTTTTTGTTTAGTTGTGTATCATGGTTGAAAGCTTTTAAAATTAGCAATGTAATATTAATATCTTACTAGAAATATGCATAGGATTCGTTATGACTGAGTGATCTATGCTTTAGAAATTAAGTTTGGTATTTTGGTTGTGTTCCTTTTATAATGGTTCTGTTTACTATGATGTGAGCATGATGGTAAATTAATATTTTTAAAGAACTGAATGTTAGAGTCTTTCTTTGCCAGTTGTGTATGTATGCAGTTTACTCAATTGTTAATATTATTGAAACCTAGGGTTGTACAATATTCTAGGGTATTGATTATGCTAATTCGGTTGATTGTTTAATGATGACTTTGCGATATTAGTTAAAACATGTTAAAACATGTAGAACCCCTTAAACTCATAATAGACATGAATGATTTTATGGTAAACATATCTCTGTGTATGAAAATAGAATTCATGTTTAGGCATGAATTTATAAAAGAAATGTTATTGACCTTCTATGCACATATATATGTATTTGATGCAGATGATGAATTGAGACTGCACAAAAGGGTTGTAAGTATAAATTACTTACTGAGGGTAGCACTGGATTTCAATAATGTTGTGTTTATGTTTTATTTTAATTGGATGCGTGTGACTGATTATTGCATACTGTTAATAATCAACCTATTAATATTGGGCGCAACGTCTCCAAAGGTTCAGGATGGTAAATGTGCCTGAAACCGGAAACAATAATAATCATATTGATTGGAACGTCTTTCAAAGTACTAGAGGAGGGAGGTCTCCGATAGTGCGAAAACAAGTTAATCAAAATGTAATGTAGAGGGAACGACCTCGAGATAGACGCTAACCGGGGGAACGGCCTTTACAAGAGAGGAGTGTAATGACTATATTGAATTGTTAAACTTTGCATGAAAACTATCACTACATCATTATGTCATATCTCTGTTCCTTAAATAACGCATAAATCATGATGTTGTTGAATGACAGTTAGCTCACTTATGGAACTATGGGATTGTGGCTGTAACCACCTTCTCATAGATGTTTGCGCAGGTTCTGAAGATTATGGATTGGATTAACTGCTAGCTTAAGAGATTTAAAGCTGTGTAGTTACGATTTCAGTACTTTGTACTCATAAATGTTTGTACTATTTGCGTGTAACATGTTTAGACATTTACTTGTATTTAATAAGTTCCATGTATGCTTTAGTGTCATATGTGACACATGTTTCTTTGTAAATAGTGTAAAGACTTTTAATATATTTCTAGAGGATGTCAATTAAAGCTTTGAATGTAGTGTAAAGAAATTGTTCCTGATGTTTGAAAAAAAAAGATATTCGTATATTCCGCTGCTAGATTTATTATCTCTAAATGGTTAATGACACGTAATTATTCAGATATAATTACTTACGCTTTTTTGTAAAAAGCGAGTCGTTACAGATTGGGCCTAAGGTAAAGGATTCCATTGAAGACCCCTTCAGGTAGGAGACCTGGTTGGGAGGCGTTCGTGTTGGGTTACACGTTATAGTGCAAGGTACGACCACTGCATCAGGGGTATGTGAGTGCTACTACTTTGTAACTAGTTTGTCTTCTGAATAGTGGATATCCTGGGTTTTGTTGTTCTGGAGTGGTTTTTCTCATATTGAGTTTTCCACTTCGTTAACAAAAATACTTGTGTTATTTAATTTCCGCACTGATATTATTTTGTTAACACTTTGTGCACACGCACACTTAGAAGTCAATTTCAATTTTTCAGTTGATAAGATTGTTAACTGAAAATTTAAATAGACTTCTGATTTACCGTGTGCTTGTGCAACGTGTAACAAAATATCAAAAGTGCGGAATTAAAAGAAATAGATATTTTGTTAACAAAGTGAAAACTCAATTAAGAGGAAAACCAATCCGGGGCAGCCAAACCCAATAAATCTACTATCAGAAAATAAAGCTAGTACAAAGACTGTAACACTCACATACCCGATGCAACGATCGTATCTTACAGTCTGACACGTAACCCAATGTGAACTCCTCCCAACCAAGGCTCCTACTTTAAGGGGTCTTTTATGGATTCCTTTACCTTAAGGCTCTTCCCTAAGATAGAATTCAATTACGAGCACAGAAACAGCACAACGGCAAAAGCTTGAGAGCTAGCGAATCTTCACAATTTCTCCATAAACACCATCTCTAAGTTATAAGAATTCAATACCGAACTCTGCAAAGAATACATGTCTAGAGGCCTGTAACACCCCGAATTTGAACTTGCAAATTCGTAAGCAGAAACCTCCGGTTTCTACGTGACATTACTACATCAGAGATAAACTCTTGCAGTGGAATATAATTTTTTCTAAAGTCTTAGGAATTGATAGCATAAGATATTAGAGCTGACTGAAATACCTCGGTACATTTATTGAAAGTTACTTAGGTTTATCTTTACATGCCATATGCACACTAGGTGCATCAAAATTAGTGCCATAGACGGCACATAATCATACAACATAAAACATGCCAAACATGACATCGTTATAAATATTTACATGCCATAAAACAAAACACACATAAATACAACTAGTAATTTCTAAGCTAGCACATAATAGTTCGATAATGGTTTCAAAAAAACCATCAAAACTGGCATATGGGTCCATGCCTTCATTCCCCATGTTAGTATTTTATATTGGCTACATTCTGGATAAACAAAAACACTTTATGTAATGGTTGCATTTTAACAGGATAATCGGTTTTCAATTCAGAATCTTCATGTATTCAGACAATGATCAAATCAAAGACAATAACTAATCACAAGCTTCTTACAGATGTCCATGAAGAGTCCTTGCAAAATCCAAGACAAAAACAGCCGGTTCTTGTGCAACCTAGCGGACGGGCTTTTGAAGGCGTACGGACACCCCTCAATGTCCAGCAGATAACAATGAAGATGTCCGGACGTCAGAGCAACACCGTCCAGACGCCAGGTCAATCAGTATTCAACAAGGAGTTGGATTTCAGAAGTAGACACTATATGGGAAGTCTCTGCAAGCCGTCCAGACGATGTGGCAACACGTTCGGATGATGTCCAGTATTTCAGAATATTCTAGAGTTTCGTTCGAATGCGGAAAGGATTTTAGCGAAGATCGTCCAAAACCTGATAAAGATAGAATTACGCTCTTTTTGAAAGGATATTGCAGAAAATCATCCGGACGTGGCTAACTTCCGTCCGGACGCTCGCCAGCTAGAGTCTGAATCTCAGCAGTTTTTTAGGTCTCTTTAAGCTTTTAAATAGGGGCTCTAAGCTAGTGTTTTGTACAGAATTCGACAGTAAATTCCATAGTGCTTTGAGAGGGTGTTTAGGGAGAATTAAAGATCCGCTAGCTCTCAAGCCGTTGCTGGTGTGTGTTCAGTTGTTCGTGTGAAGTATATCTCAAGGGTCGGCCTTAAGGTGAAGGAATCCATAAAAAAACCCCTCCAAGTGGAAGATTTGGTAGGGAAGCGTTCGTGTTGGTTTACACGCCAGAGTTAGAGGTATGACTACTGCATAAGGGTATGTGAGTACGAGAGTCTTGTTTAGCTTTGTTTTTGGATAGTGGATTTCCTGGGTTTGGCTGCCCCGGAGTGGTTTTTTCTCTTTACAAAGTTTCCACTTTGTAAAAATATCTTGTCTTATTTAAATTTCGCATTTAAGATATTTGTTTGCACAAAAACACACACACTTGGTTAAATTAGAAGTCAATAATTATTTTCAATTGGTATCACACTCTGTTTTAAATTTATTTCTTGAGTGTATCCTTTTTTACTTCTATTTTTTATTATGTCTCAAAATCTTAATTCTATTCCGCCCTTTGATGAGACGAACTATGGCTATTGGAAAGCCCGAATGCGCTTCTTTTTAAAATCTATTGACGTCAGGAAAATTGTTGAAACTAGTTGGATTAAACCAGAAGAAACAGACGAAATTACTGTTATTCAAACAAGTGCAAGGCTTTCCAATGATAAAGCCCTCCATGCACTATGTCAAGCACTTTCACCATCTGAATTCGCAAGAATTTCAAATTGTGAAATTGCTAATGATGCATGGCAAATTCTAGAAACAACATATGAAGGCACAAAACTAGTAAAATCTGCTGAACTTCAAATGTTGATTTCTAAATTTGAAGAAATTAAGATGCTAGAAGAAGAGACCTTCAGAGAGTTCTACACTAAGATTAGCGACCTAAGAAACTCGATGGTGAGTCTCGGGAAGCAAATGTCGGATGTAAAACTCATCCGAAAGATACTAAGATCTTTGCCTGAGCGTTTCAGGATTAAGGTGACAACAATAGAAGAAAGCAAAGATCTGGAGGAGATGAAGTTTGAAGAGCTGGTAGGACCTCTTCAGACATTTGAATACTCCTTACCTCCAATCAGAAAGGTAAAGACAATTGCCTTCATGACATCTAAGGCATCCAAGAAGAAATCAAGAGTCTCATCTGACGAAGACTCTGATATTGATGAAGATGTAGTTAAAATGTTAGCCAAGAACTTCAAGCATTTTATGAAAAATAATAAATTCAAGAAGAAGTTCTTTGACAGACTAAGAAAGGCTCCCCACACAATTGATACAGAAGAAGCAGAGAAGAAAGATCCGAGGAGTCCCTAGTGCTTCGAATGTTCAGGCTTTGGGCACATCAGGACTGAATGTGCAAATCTAAAGAAACAAAGAGGGAAAGCCTTTAATGCAACTCTTAGCGATGAGTCTGAGAAGGAAGAAGAAACTCCTGAGGAAGAAAAATTCCTGGCCTTTGTAGCCCCACATGAAGATAAGGAGGATTCTTAGTCCTGCTATTCTGAGAATAGTGAAGAAGAAGATATGCAGTCAGCCTATCAACTTCAATATGTTGAATTCCTAAAGCTGAGGGAGAAATACAAGCAGCAGGTACTAGAGCTGAACAACCTCAAGACTGAGAAGACCTCTATGCTTATAAAGATCGATGATTTAGAAGAGAGGCTACTGAAGACAGTTACAACTAGAGAGAGTCTCAAACGAGAAGCTCACTCACATGCTCTCCATTTAGAAGTGCCCAACTGACAAGACTAGACTATTTTCATGAGGCCAGTTATTCCCGAATCTCCACCTCCAAGAATGGATAAGGGAATAGTGGTTATGGAGGAGAAGTTCCTGTTAGGCTGTGATTGGCTACATTCTGTTTGGACAAAATCACTTGTATGCAAACAGAGATTCCAATATTCATAAGTGCTTTAGAAGATTCTGCACTGCTTGTAAGTCAGAGATTTCGGTTCCCTGCTAGCCGTCTGGACGACGTGTCATCCCGTCCGGACGCTCATCTATCCATAGTTCCAGCCGTTCGGACGACGTGCCATACCGTTCGGACGCCCGACAGACCAAAGCATTATCTGTCTAGATGACGTAGATTTCCATCCGGACCCTCCTTTGAATCAAGAAGCTTCTGTTCCAGCTTGCATCCATCCGGACGTTTCAGCAGCCCGTCCGGACGACTCTCAGTGATCGATCAAGCTTCATATTTTCTTTCCAAAATCAAATATGGGAAGATTGCTGGAACCGTCCGGACGATGTGGATTCCCGTCCGAACGCGCTACTCCTTAAGGCAAGTTCGCAATTCAAACTCAACCGTCTGGACGCCAGTCTGCAATGGTCCAGACGCGCGTTCAACATATATAGAAATTGCTTGCAGCAGATCAACCGTTCGGACGTCCATCCTTCTGGTCTGGACGCGCGAAGCCTTTATAAGGAAATTACTTGCAGCAGACATGCGACCATCAGGACAACAGTGCCTCACCGTTCAGACGCGGCACTCAAACAGGAAAGATTTTCAGCGAAAATCTCAAAAATTTTGGTCGCACAGTTGTTCGTCCCGACGTCCCATGTCCACTGTCCGAACGGCGCCCGTATTTATCAAAGCAGTCACCTTTTTGAACCCTCAGCCTAGAAATAGAGGCCCCTCGGCATTGAGAACTGCAAGAATTCGGTATTGAATTCCACTAGAGCTTAGAGAGTTATTTTGTGAGGTTATTGAGCTGATTTGTTCTCTCTAGAGCCATTGTTGTGTGTGCTATTGCTGCGGTTAAACTGAAGTCTATCTTAGGGGTTGACCCTAAGGTAAATGATTCCATTGAAAACCCCTTCAGGTAGGAGACTTGGTTGGGAGGCGTTCGTGTTTGGTTACACGTTAGAGAGCAAGGTACGACCACTGCATCAGGGGTATGTGAGTGTTACTATCTTGTATCTAGTCTTGTCTTCTGAATAGTGGATATCCTGGGTTTGGCTACCCCATAGTAGTTTTTCTCATCTTGAGTTTCCACTTCGTTAACAAAAATTCTTGTGTTATTTATTTTTCGCATTATTTTGTTAACACATTATGCACACACACACACACACTTGTTTATTTTAAAAGTCAATTTCTATTTTTCAATTGGTATCAGAGCTTGGTACACTCTGAGAAGATTTATTTCTTAAGTGTTATTTTTGACTTCTAATCTTTGATATGTCTCAAACTCTTAATTATGTTCTTGCCTTTGATGGCTCGAACTACGGCTATTGGAAAGCTCGCATGTGGTTCTTTCTAAAATCTATTGACTGTTGGAGTATTGTTGAAGCTGGTTGGACTAAACCAGAGGATACAACACTTGAACTAGTCCCTCAGAAAAATGCACGACTTTCCAATGACAAAGCCCTCCATGCTCTATGTCAAGGACTTTCACCATCTGAATTTACTAAAATTTCAAACTGTGAATTTGTTCGAGAAGCGTGGCAAATCTTGGAAACAACTTATGAAGGCACTAAGCTTGTAAAATATGCCAAACTTCAAATGCTGATTTCCAAATTTGAAGAAATTAAGATGTTGGAAGAAGAGACATTTGGAGAGTTTTACTCCAAGATAGGTGACCTGAGAAACTCCATGGTGAGTCTCGGGAAGCCTGTCTCGGATGTAAAACTCATCGAAAAGATTCTAAGATCTTTGTTTGAGCGTTTCAGGATTAAGGTGACGACGATCGAAGAAAGCAAAGATCTATAAGAGATGAAGATTGAAGAGTTGGTGGGATCTCTTCAAATGTATGAGCTGTCTCTGCCCCCGGTCAAGAAGCTGAAGACCATTGCCCTAAAGGCTTCCAAGAAGAAGGTAGAAGCTTCATCTGAAGATGACTCTGAGGAAGAAAAAGCTGTGGCTATGTTAGCCAAGAATTTCAGAAGACTGATAAGAGACGACCGATTCAAAAAAAAGTTTTTGTGAAAAGGTGAAGAAAGCTCCCAGAGAAGCTGACCTTGAGGAAGAAGAAAAGAAGGATCCCAGAGGACCCAGATTTTTGAATGCTAAGGTTTTGGGCATATCCGAGCCGATTACGGGAATCTTAAGAAGGGGCAAGGGGAAGGCATACAATGTGACTCTCAGTGACGAGTCAGAAGAAGAAGCTCTATAGTCTGAGAAATTTCTGGCCTTTGAAGACCCACACGCTGAGGAGGAAGACTCTTATTATTCGGAGCATAGTGATAATGGGGAAGAGCTCAAGGAGGCTTACAAGCCACTCTACATAGAGTATGAGAAGCTGAGGGAAGGTCGTAAGCAGCATCTTTATGATCTAAACAATTTACAGACTGAGAAGAGTTCATTGCTGCTCAAAATACAAGAGCTCGAGGAAAAGCTACTAGAGACGCAGCTCCAGTTAGAAAGAGTCACTGATGAGAAGTTGACTCGTATGCTGTCGATCCAGAAGAGCCCTATTGACAAGACCGGTCTCGGGTATGTAGCTCCCTCTTCTGATGCTCCCTCTACTTTAAAGACTGTATTTGTGAAACCTGCAGTCCCAGAGCCTCCTTTCAGTGCTGAAGATAAATGGAAGGACAAGATCAATGATGGTGTTCCAGGCACTCAGAAGCCTCATTCCATCAGAAGATCTCCCATATGCCATCAATGCGGTCTAAGTGGGCATGTTCGTCCTCAGTGCTCCCTCTTGAAAGCACAGAAAGCCAAGGCCAAGAAAGAAGTGCCCGGACAGGCTAATCATGGCACTAGACCTATGGCCCAATTTCAGAATCCATGGTATTTGGCTCCTTATCATCAAGCACCAAGATATCAAGCACCTTCGTCTCAAGTACCACGATACCAGGCCTCTCAGCATCAGCGGCCTCAGCAGCAATTTGTACCAGCCAATCACAATGGCAACTCCAAGAACAAATCCAATCAGTTTAGAAGGCCTCAAAAGGTGGAAGAAGATCAATATCACAGTGAACCACCTATCTGGATGCAGAGCATGTTGGAGTGGATGATGTCCTGCCAGCAACCACCCTTAGGAAGGCAGGCTTGGGTTAAGAAGGACAGTCACCCCATGAGGGGGAACAGACGCACCTAGCAGGTTTGGGTGTTCATGCCTAGGATTTGGTTCCTAATCCTACTGCATCTGGTTTGATTACTTATCTTACTTGCTATATTTTTGTTTGCAATCTAGGAACCAGTTGTGTTTTCACCCCCTATTTCTCTTGAGAGAACTTTACTAGTACTTGTTGGGGAAGACAGAAAAAGCAGGTCGAGCGACTGTTTTTCTGTATTGGCATCATCAGGTTTGATCTTGCCTTACATATGATGTCATTTCCAAATTGCATTATTTTTTTAATAAATAAATAAAATAAAAGTTGTGGAGAATTTGCAGGGTATTTTTTTTTGGCATATCAGATATTGCATGTGTTTTCACCTGATATCTCAATTCTTTGTGCATTAATCTACTCTGCTTAGATATATTTGAGAGTTTATGACTTTATCTGCCAAGTGTTTTTCCTGTATATGCAAATGTAGGATAGCTTCTTTTCTCATACGATGAAAATGTGCACTATCCAAGACTCTCCTAAAGGTACATCTTTCCTTCTCTGATTTTTTGTTTCTAGAAATTTTGGATAAGAGAAGAGGTGTTTGATAAGATGGTCAAATTGACCACATGCTAGTTGAACCTAGAACCTAAAAACTCCGGCATTCTCTCTAGTTTGCAGCACCATAAGAATCAAGTAGTAAAACTTATGAATTCTGCACTTTAAATTGTATGTTCACTACTTATGTGCTGATTTTACTATATGCCTTGCCCTCTATGTGCAAGTAAAAATTTACCTTGTCCTTCATGGTACAAGTAAAATAGTTGTGTGCTGCATCTTAGGGGGGAGTGTATTAGATGAGGGTGACTAGGCCCTAGTAAGTTATAAGGTTTGACTTTTGACTTATCTTTCACTGATTTTCTCTCTTGTCTAGAAAATCTGATTGCTCTTTGTCATATTTGTGATAGTCATACCTTGTGAGTTAAGTCTTCACACACACACACACGCATTGCATGAGTTGAGTCGTCTATTTAATTTTTCTGTTTCCAGGAAAATATTTGTGCTGATTCAACTCTCAACTCTCTTTTATATCTATGCGTAGTTTTTGAGATGCGCTCTGATTAGGTTAACATTGGATTATACATGTGTGTTCTGAAACTGACTTGAGAAAAATTAAATTCTGCAAATTTTTCTTCAGTTTTCTGTTTTTTAGTGTGAAGCGTCTGGACGGTCTCTCTTGGTGTCCGGACGGGTGGAGCTTAGTAGTCCAGACGGTTCAGATTTTGTCCGGACCCATGTGGCACCAAACAGCTGAATGGTAAGGATACTCATCCAGACGCGCGCGACCTGTCCGCTTGTTTCCAATGCAGTGCAAGTCCGGACGGGAACCCCACATGCCTTATATATAGCTGGTCACCGCATTTTTACTCTACCCCACCAAAATCTCTCTTTTTGGCATCTTGTGAGTAATTTCTTGCGAGCTTTTGGAATTATCTTGCTCTTTCTTGTCTTTTTGTGCATTTATCTCACATTCCAGGCATTTTTCTTGTCTTTTTCTCTTCAGTTTTTTTTTTTTTACTGTTGGAATGTTGATTTCTTTAGGAATGTTGAGATGGATATGATATATGCTGTGTTGAGACTATTTGTGGTAGTATTTTTGGGGACTACAGTGTGATATTTTTTGTCTGTACTTTTAGACAAATCTTCTTTACTGCCGTTATAATGCTCAAATTTTTTGTGACCTAACAAGAATACTTTTGGATTATTTGTCTTGGCAAATCTTGTTGGTCTCTTTTGCAGAACCATGTCAGTAGGCAGTCCACAGCGCAGAGTCCGCCAGAGGACCGAGGGAGACAGAACGGCTCACAGAGCCAAAATTATGGACCGCATAGTCATTGTTGAAAGAAATGTGGTTCGTTTAGACATTATGGTGGCACCTCTGGATAGTATCCACGACATCATCTAGACATACCACTAGGGATATCTTCACAGCTGCACCTGTGTTGTACCAGGCTTGTCAGACTCTTCTCTGCCAACCTAGAGGTGGTGCAGGACGATGACCGCGGGTTGGTACTTCAGTCCACCGTTGCAGGACATACCATCACTGTTGATCCCCAGATCATCAGTCACTTCATTGGAGTTCCTGTCCTCCAGCTATCTGACAGCCCATATAATGAGGTAGTCATTCCTCCTTCTATGAACAATCTCCGAGAATTCTTCCACGCTGTTCCCCAGGGTGAGGAGCGCGCTACCGCCATAAGGATCGATGTTTTATCCCCCACACACCGCATGTTGGCCAAGATTGTTCAGCACAACCTATGGCCAGTTGTCAGGCGCAGTGACCTGATTTTGAAGAAGGCCAAGTTTGTTTATGCCATCCATCTTCACTTGCCTTTCTGCCTGTACAAGCATATTTTGGGCGTTATTCTGGAGGCCCGCGATGAGAGCAATACCGGTCTACCCTTCGGTTTTTTGCTTACAAAAATTATTCTTCAGTCAAGCATCAATATTGCTAGAGAGCCGAAGATGAAGATTCAGAATCCTGTCAGCAAGCAGACTTTGATGAAGTCCAATGCACAGCTGCGGCGAGATGATTCTGATGATGATATATGATGTGAACCCCGTCAAGAATAACGAGACCCAACAACGAAAGGGAACCCAAGATCGTTCTATGGACTGATTCGAATGGCAAACCTCGGCCCGTTGTTTATGACAAACAAGAACCTTGGTATAAGGAAGACGCCACAAACGGTGGTGGAAACTCCGTTTCATAAGTCGAGATGAACGCCACGAGAAATCCTGATAAGTTCGCGTAGTTCTTCAAAGAACCAAAGAGAATAAACCTCACAAGTTTTTGTGAATAATCAATGTCCCCATTTTTCCATTTCTTATGCACCTATTTAAATGGCTCAACATTACAAGAGAAAAAAAAAAACCCTAACATAGAAAACCTAATTTAAAGCTGAAAATCAGTAAGGAAAGAAATCCTTACCTTCCTAAAACACACAAGACATATAAGGCAATAAAGGCTGGACGCCCACCCTCCTAATCAAAGCTAAAATAAATCCCTACTTGCCTAAAAAAAAAAGAGCTGGAATAGGAAAGAAGAGTTGGACACCTAGAGTTATATAGAAGGAAACAAAAGACAACATAGAAGGAAAGAAAGTGGCACCTAGAATAGCCATGCAATCCGATCCTTCTAGAATAGACCCAAAATATTTCATGCCAATTCTTAGCCTTGACTGGATCCTTCTAGAACTTGAATCAAGGTGACAATTCTTTGTTGCCCACGTGGATCATGCTCAATGGGCCTCCACGAATTTGCTTGAGCCTATAACTCTTTGATGAGTCTGTTGAGTACATCCTTTAACTTCTTTGCTCGTGCTCTCGTAACCGGCCCAATTTGTACTTGAATGAGATCCTTCGAAGCGGTGCCTTGATCTCCATCATTCCCCTCCTCTTGAAAAGGATTTTCCCTCAAATCATCACCTACATCAAAAGGACTCAAATCAGTAACATTAAAAGTGGAACTTACATTGTACTCACCAGGTAAATCTAGCTTGTAAGCGTTGTCATTGATACGCTTGAGGACTTGGAAAGGACCATCTCCTCTTGGGAGCAATTTGGAACGTCTTTTCACCGAGAATCTTTCTTTTCTCATATGCAGCCAAACCCAATCTCCGAGTTCAAAAACCAGGTTGCGACGCCCCTTGTTGGCTTGTATGGCATATTGTTCTGTTCTTCGCTCAATGTTGAGTCTTGCTTTCTCATGAATCTGCTTCACAAAGTCAGCTTTCTTTTTACCATCTAAATTAACGTGCTCCGTCAAAGGTAAAGGAGATAAATCCAATGGAGTTAAAGGATTAAACCCATACACAATTTCAAATAGCGAAAATTTGGTAGCAGAATGAACAACTCTATTATATGCAAACTTAACATATGGTAAACATTCTTCCCATGTTTTGATGTTCTTTCTAAAGATTGCTCTCAATAGAGTAGACAAAGTCCTATTTACTACTTTAGTTTGACCATCAGTTTGTGGATGACAAGTAGTGGAAAACAATAGCTTAGTACCTAACTTACACCACAAAGTCTTCCAAAAATAGCTCAAGAACTTAGCATCTCTATCCGAAACAATTGTCCTAGGCATGCCATGTAACCTCACAATCTCTCTAAAGAACAAATCAGCAACTTGTGAAGCATCATCCGTTTTGTGACATAGAAAAAAATGTGCCATTTTAGAAAATCTATCCACGACCACAAAAATTGAATCTCTTCCACGCTTAGTCCTAGGCAATCCTAATACAAAATCCATTGAAATATCAATCCAAGGCTCACTAGGAATTGGTAAAGGAGTATACAAACCGTTGGGCTGCACTAAGGATTTAGTTTGCAAAATAGCTAAAGTCTTTGCAACTCCAAAATGTCCCATTAATCCCCCACCATGTGATTCCTGCACTAATAACTCCCTCGTAGAACAGTTAGGCACGCATAGCTTATTTTCTCGAAATAGGAATCCATCAAGCTTAAAGAACTTACCAGAGGTGATTTTCTCACAAGTTCTATATTCCTCACAAAATTCGTGGTCTTCAGCATATAATTCTTTAATGTGTTCAAAACCAAGCAATTTTGCATCAAGTGTGGAGAGTAAGGCATACCTGCGAGAAAGTGCATCGGCGACTACATTCTCCTTACCTTGCTTGTACCGAATGACGTATGGAAACGTCTCTATGAACTCCACCCATCGCGCATACCTTTTGTTTAGCTTGTGTTGGCCCTTCAAGTGTTTCAAGGACTCATGATCGGTGTGAATCACGAACTCCTTAGGCCATAGATAGTGCTGCCACGTCTCTAAAGCCCGAACCAATACAACTCCTTGTCATAAGTTGGGTAGTTTAAGGCTGCCCCGTTGAGTTTCTCGCTGAAGTAAGCAATTGGTCATCCTTCTTGCATAAGAACGGCGCCTATACCAATACCTGAAGCATCACATTCAATTTCAAACATTTTAGAAAAGTTAGGTAAAGACAACAAAGGTGCGTTAGTCAGCTTCTCTTTGATTAATTGAAATGCATTCTCTTGTTCTTTTCCCCACCAAAATCCAACGTTCTTCTTGATCACTTCGGTAAGCGGTGCGGCTAAGCTACTGAAGTCCTTCAAGAACCGCCGGTAGAAACTAGCAAGTCCTTGAAAACTACGAACATTACCTACACTTGTGGGGCTCGGCCAATCTTGGATTGCACGTACCTTCTCTTCATCAACCTGTATTCCTTGTGCACTAACAACAAATCCCAAAAATACAAGCTTATGGGTGTAAAAAGTGCACTTCTTTAAATTAGCAAACAACCTTTCTTTCCTTAGCACATCTAAAACGGATTTCAAATGTACTACATGATCGTCTATGTTTTTGCTATAAATGAGTATATCATCAAAATAGACAACAACAAATCTACCTATAAATGCACGTAAAACATGGTTCTTAAGTCTCATAAAGGTGCTCGGAGCATTAGTCAAACCAAAATGCATAACTAATCATTCATACAAACCATATTTTGTTTTAAAGGCAGTTTTCCATTCATCTCCTTCTTTTATCCTAATTTGATGATAACCACTTTTTAAATCAATCTTAGAAAATATGCAAGAACCATGCAGCTTATCTAACATATCATCTAAGAGTGGGATAGGATGACGATACTTTACCGTTATGTTGTTGATGGCTCGGCAATCAACTCACATTCTCCACGTCCCATCTTTCTTAGGTACAAGTAAGACCGGAACTGCACATGGGCTCATGCTCTCCCTCACGTGCCCTTTCTCCAACAATTCACTTACCTGCCATTGAAGCTCCTTTGTCTCCTCGGGATTGCTCCTATAAGCTGGTCGGTTTGGGATGGTTGCACTGGGAACAAAATCAATTTGATGTTCAATCCCTTGGATTGGAGGTAACCCATGTGGTGTTTCCTCGGGGAAGACATCCTCGTACTCCTGCAAAAGAGAAACAATAGAACTAGGCAAAGCAAGGTCAAGTTCGTTAGTGTTTAAAAGTGCCTCTTTGTACAAAAGTACAATCATCAGTTGTTTTGAAAACATTGCTCGCTTGATCTCACTCACTTTTGCATAGAAATTCTTTTGTTTTCTCTCTAATTTTCTCTCAAGGGCCGAACTTTGATTTTCTTTTTCTCTCTCATTTTTCTCGGCCTCTCTCTGATTTTCACTCTCTTTCTTTTGATCACTCTCTCCTTTTGTAATCTCACTTGATCCTCAGATACTTGCTGCGGTGTCAATGGTACAAGAGTAATTGATCGTTGATTAAGTACAAAAGAGTACTTGTTCGTAAAGCCATCATGCTTCACTTGCCTATCAAACTGCCATGGACGCCCTAGCAATAAGTGTCCCGCCTGCATCGGTTCTACATCACACAACACTTCATCTTCGTATTTACCGATTCGAAATGCAACTAACACTTGCTTGTTCACCCTTATCTCACCACTATCATTTAGCCATTGTAACTTGTACAGTCTAGGGTGCTTTACCATGGGCAATCCCAATTTCTCCACCATAATTGTGCTTGCAACATTAGTACAACTACCACCATCAATAATCACACTACATACCTTGTCTTTAACGTAGCACCTAGTGTAAAAGATGTTCTCCTACTGTACTTCATCAACTCCTTTTGCTTGCAAGCTCAATGCTCTCCTCGCCACCAATGTCAATGCGTCAGGGGCTAAATACTCCTCCTCAGAAACATCCTCCAATGGCGGCATGTCGTCGGTGTCGGAATCTTCATCATCGGTCACAATTTCACCATTAGTTTGCAACACCATGACTTGCTTGTTTGGGCATTGACTTGCTATGTGGCCCCTTCCTTGACATCTAAAACATTTAATATCACGATTCCTAGAGCTAGAGGCTTCGGTTTTACCTTGAGGAACATGGCTAGTGGTCGCGGACTTGGGCTCGGGTTTGGGCGTTTGTGACTTGTCCAGCGGCTTGGCATGACTCAATGTAACGCCCCGCTTTTACAAAAAGCGTAAGTGAAAATTTTCAAATTTTTACAAGACATTACTAACTTATTAGAGGTAATTATTGGCAACGGAATAAATGTAATATCGATTGGGAATAGAATGACACCTTAGAGCTACTACTGAAATACCTCAAAATATATAATAAGTTAGTCAGCATAACTATACAAACAGTAATACCAGTCATGCCTCACAGGGCTAGGTAATCATACAAGCCAAATATCTACATATACTGGAGAAATTATAAGTACTGTCTTAAGTTAGGCTAATGAACTACAGCAGGGTAGTCCCAAAATATAGGCTATCCAACCTTACAAAAAACTGAACTAGGAACCATCTATGTGTCGGGATAGTCCTGATAATCTTCTTCTTCTTCATAGCCTGAACCATTACAAATACCATACAAAGAGAAGAAAACAACATAAACACCAATGTGAGTCTGCTGTTTCCAATAATAATATGAGTGCTGATTTATTTAATTAATGCAACATAATGCAATGGCCATATAATCACATGTATATACAAAATATAATCTATGATCACGAATAATAGACATAAAATGAACATAAACGTAATCATAAAGCAATGACAGTTTTAAGTGTAGAGTTTTAGGTATTTCCCTTTTTCCACTACTCTGTTGGCCTTGGCACGGTTAGCGTGTTATTTGAAACCTTGGTTTCCTCACTTAACTTTTAATTATAATCTTTGGGAGCCTTGGCTCCTGGAAACCTTGGTTTCCCTGGTGACCTTGGTACACCAGTTTTTGTATTTATTATTCTTTTCAGGTACCTCCTCATTCACTGAGAACCTTGGAACTCATGTGAAGCCTCACGTACCCACTGTGGATCTTGATCCAATAGCTTGTTATTAGACAGGTTATTAAAAATAATAAAATATGCAAAACCACATGCGCAAACAAGTAAATAAAGCAGTAAGCATATATTATAGGAAAAGTCAACCAGCTTCGTCCTCAGTAAGTATAGAGATACTTACTAGTTTCTGCTTCAAAAGTCTTTCTCTATAACTGCATAATTTCAATCATGTAGTAATACTAAATTAGTGAAAAGAGGCTACAAATATGTTTACTATACTTATCCTTAAAGTATTATTTTAACCGTTGTCCTAATACTTCCGTTTTGGTTTTCTTAATCAAGATATTGAATGCCATCTTAGATTATTGAATAATGAAACTAAGACATCTTCTTTTATTAGCCATTCATTCCAACTAGTATGTTGTTATATAACTCTCATTCATACCCATATGAGGCCAAAATAATACTTCTACATACACACAACATTAGCCATATACCCATTTACACTCACTTACTAAATTTATACTTAATATTCTCATTCATATAGGGAGTTCCAGCATACAACACACACACACCATTCACTTCACACATTCCTTTTTATTAATCAACACACCTATGTTTCAGCAGCTCATCCCCACACAAAATATTAAAGCAAAGCTACTATCTTGCTTGCTTAAAACTTCATGAGTGTAATTCTTTCAAGAGGAGAAACTACCCATGATCCTATGGAACACATACTGAATTTTAGAGAGTAAAAGGAAGATTTACTTACCAAAATTCGCACCCAACAGATTGGATAAAAGGAAGGGGTCTAACTCCAAAACAGAGTGCTTGAAATGAGTTGGAAGTTGCTGGTTTTTGAGCTAGAATCAGAGAGAGATTTCAGATGTTGGTTTTCTGGTGTATTGTTGAGAAATAAGAGGAGATTTAAGGCTTCATTTCTGGCTCATAAGTGCTGGTTTTCATAGAAGAGTGAGAGAGATTTTCCATGGAAGATCCAGCATCAAAACAGTGAAGGGAAGGGAGGCTTACGTGAGTGGTATGGGGAGGGCTTTAGCTGGTTTTTTGATGTCCCATGCATGCTATATATAATAACTTCGAATGGCTGAGATCAAGCCAGCACAATTTCTTCCAATGGTCGGATCTTTGACAGCAAGAGAGAGAGATATCCATGCAAGATCATGTAATATCTAATATTAGATTTTTTTTTCCATATATAGTGTCATAATTAGATTGTACTACCATATCTAGTTCAATTTCAACCAAACTAAGCTAACTTAGGCCAACTAAATAAGTTTCAATCATTTGGAGCCGTCCATAAGCAATGGGTTCAAAATCAAAGGTAGAAAATCACTTCTCTGCTGTTTACCCGTAAGCTGCGTCGCACTGGATAAAGTCGCTCGATCCAAAATTAGTCAATCGATCGACATCAACCCATAATCGCTCGATCGACCAGAAAGTCGCTCGATCGATTTCAACTTTACTGATCTATTTCTTTACATGCATAAATACATAATTTTATTAGACTATTAGCAATTCTTAAGCCTTGTACTTATGCACATATCTTAATAACTTAAGTAGGGTGTCTTTCCCGGGTATTACACTTGATTTCTAAGAGGTAGAACTAGAGTTATGGCCTGCACGTGTCCCACTCCCTCTCTTGAGTTGTTGTTCCACTTTGATAGCCATATGAACCATATCTTCCAATTCCACATAATGCTGCATCTCTACCTTATCATGGATCTCTCGGTTTAAGCCAAGTAAAAATCTAGCCATTATAGCCTCCCGATCCTCCTCTACATTAGTGCGGATCATAGCAATCTCCATGTCCTTGTAGTAATCCTCTACGCTTCGACTCCCTTGTTTAAGACCTTGTATGTAATACCCGGGAAAGACAACCCACTTAAGTTATCAAAATATGTGCATAAATATGAGACTTAAGAATTGCTCTTAGTCTAATTGAGTTATATAGTTATGCATGTAGAGAGTTGGATCAGTAAAGTGAAGTCGATCGAGGGACTTTTTGGTCGATCGAGCGATTATAGGTCGAAGTCGATCGAGCGACTTCGCCCAGTGCAGTGCAGTTTCCGCCAATTGCGAAAATTGATTTTTCCACCTAATGATTTGGGACCCACACGTGGTACTTGATGCCAAACGATCATGCCCATATTTAGTTAGCCTAGTTAGCCCATTTTGGTTGAAGCCCAACTAGATTTCCTTAGATATCATATAATCATGGACTAAGATATGGAATAGTCACCTATGAGATTTGAGCTATGGATTTGAGGTGTTGGCTGGCTCAAATCCGGCCATTGAGATGATGATTTGTTGGTTAAATCTCAGCCCTTCAAGAATGCTATATATAGGTTGCATGGGGAGTTGATTTTCATGAAGAAGAAACAAAACTCTAGACAAAACTCTCTCTCACTCTAGTGCTGTAGAAGTAGCACAAAAATCCTCCATTTTCACCTCACTTTCCAGCACCTAGCAAGCCCAATTAAGCTCCAAAACCACCCTCATTCTCCCACAAAATCAGTGGTAGAGTGTGAGTGGAAACCTCCTTTGTTTTGAGACCAAGAAACCAAGCTTTGCAAGAGGAACTCTCTTGGACAGCAACTCTCCTTCACTCTTTAAGTTATTGGGGAACTTTGGGTGAGTATTTTCTCCCTTAAACTTCTCATAGATCAAGTAGTTCTATTGTTATTTGAAATCATGACTTGCTCTTGCTTTTAATTATGCATGTTGTATGAAAAGTTGGCTAACTTACATGTGAGTATATGTGTAAGCATGTGGATGAGTATTCACTACATGAGATTAGTAATTTAGAATGGGTAAATTGTGTTTTAAAAATGGATCAAGAAATGTAAGTGCGAGAGTATATATGTTGAGGTTTTGATATATATATATATATTAAGAGAAAAGAGGTGAGCAATATTTAGGTGTGTGTTATAAGGATGTGTGAATTAAAGAAGAGTAAAATCATATGTGTGCTTGATTATATGACAATGTATCCTTATTTTTAAAGTGTGTTATGTGATGGATAATTCTAGTAGTGCTAATACAAGAGTTGGTGAGTAAGCATTAAAATAGATAAATAAGAGATCATGTTTAAATCTGTAGCCGTTGCAATTTCTAGGAAGAGATATGGTAATAATAATGATTTCATAGAATGCTTCATTAATTCGTTATCATCATATGATGATTGTTATACAGTTGTAAAGGAAAATATTTGGAGTAGAAACTAGTAAGTATCTCTATACTTACTGAGGACGAAGCTGGTTAACTTTTCCTATAATATTATGTTTACTGTTTTATTTACTTGTTTGCGCATGTGGTTTTGCATATTTTATTATTTTTAATAACCTGTCTAATAACAAGCTGTGGATCAAGATCCACGGTGGGTATGCGAGGCTTCACATGAGTTCCAAGGTTCTCAGTGAATGAGGAGATACCTGAAAAGAATAATAAATACAAAAACTGGTGTACCAAGGTCACCAGGGAAACCAAGGTTTCCAGGAGCCAAGGCTCCCAAAGATTATAATTAAAAGTTAAGTGAGGAAACCAAGGTTTCAAATAACACGCTAACCGTGCAAAGGCCAACAGAGTAGTGGAAAAAGGGAAATACCTAAAACTCTACACTTAAAACTGTCATTGCCTTATGATTACGTTTATGTTCACTTTATGTCTATGACTCGCGATCATGGATTATATTTTGTATATACATGTGATTATATGGCCACTACATTATGTTGCATTAACTAAATAAATCAGCACTCATATTATTATTGGAAACAGCGGACTCACTTTTGTGTTTATGTTGTTTTCTTCTCTTTGTATGGTATTTGTAATGGTTCAAGCTATGAAGAAGAAGAGGATTATCAGGACTATCTCGACACATAGATGGTTCCTGTTCAGTTTTTGTAAGGCTGGATGGGACTACCCTATTATAGTTCATTAGCCTAACTTAAGACAATACTTATAATTCTCTGGTTATATGTAGATATTTGGCTTGTATGATTATCTAGCCCTATGTGGCACGACTGTTATTATTGCCTGTATAATTATGTTGACTGGCTCATTATATATATATTTTGAGGTATTTCAGTAGTAGCTCTGAGGTGTCAACCTATTCCCAATTTATATTACATTTATTCCGTTGCCAATAATTACCTCTGCTAAGTTAGTAATGTCGTGGAAATTCGAAAATTTTCACTTACGCTTTTTGCAAAAGCGGGGCGTTACATTGTAGCTTTTTGTACAACTCTCGGTAGTTGTAACTTGGCACGAATCGCTTTCTCATCACTACTTTCATCTCCTCCCATGTGTCTATTGGACATTCTCCATTCCGCCTTCTGTTTATCACAAGCTGATCCCACCAAGTAATAGCATATTTAGAAAATTCAATCACGGCTAATTTTACCTTCTTTGTCTCGGAGAAGTTGTGGCAATCAAACACGAACTCCATCTTCTTCTCCCACTCAAGATATGCCTCAGGATTAGATCTACCTTGAAAGGACGGAATCTTCATCTTAATACCACCCAAGTTGTTATCTTCGTAATTCCTAGCTTCTCTAAATCTTCCTCTAGGTCCCCTATTGTTAACATTGGAATCCTGATCTTCTTCTTCATCAAAACCAGACCCATAATGCTCTTCATCCTCCTCCCTCGGTGGAACTCTTTACCTTCTACACAAATTACGACCGTTTTGTGGTTGTTTCTCACGTCTATTCTCCATCTGATCTATCCGTTCGTGAACCTGCTCCATCTCCATCTTCATCACACGCCTCATCTCACTCATCATGGCCTCCATAAACATTTTCGGATCAGCCAATTTTTATTGTCTTCGAAAATGCTCTTACCACTATCGTGAGACATGATTGCTGCAAAACAAAGGTTAGAAAAAAAAAAAAAGAACCTCACGAATCTCTCCCTTACGTGTTTACACTCAAGAATGTGGATCACTCTCCACTCATGTTTCACTCAAAAGAATATGGCTTTTACCCTCTGATGTTCTCACCACTCTTGCCTTTTTCCACTCGATAATTCTCTTTTAGTTCTTTTGAAATTAAACAAACAACTCAAAATTTCTAGCAACAATTTACCCAGAACTAGTCAAGGAATCTCAGATTCAAACAAGGAATATGAAAATTTTCAGATTAGAATTAGAAGGAATATGGCAGTTTGGAATTTTGGAAGCACAGAATAGTGAATTTTATTTTATTTTATTTTTTTTTCAGACTCCTTTCTGTCTTCTTCTTCGACTCTCTCTCTCTCGTTTCTTTTTTTTTTTTTTTTTTTTTTTTTGATGATCAACAACTAGCTTTTGAGAAGAATGAAATAAGATTTCGAAATAACTAATAGATGTGAGACCAGACCAATAGTTTAGACATCAACAAGACAAACAAAGATTGAACAGATAGGGTAAAGGAAATTCGGCTAAGAAGAGATAAATGATGTGGACGGCTAAAGAAGAAACAAAGGAATGAAAGATGTTAAGGGATAGGCAAACCTAAACTAGAAACCGTGCTCTGATACCAAATGATGTGAACGCCGTCAAGAATAACGAGACCCAACAACGAAAGGGAACCCAAGATCGTTCTATGGACCGATTCGAATGGAAGACCTTGACCCGTTGTTTATGACAAACAAGAACCTCGGTATAAGGAAGACGCCACAAACGGTGGTGGAAACTCCGTTTGATAAGTCGAGATGAACGCCACGGGAAATCCCAATAAGTTCGCGTAGTTCTTCAAAGAACCAAAGAGAATAAACCTCACAAGTTTTTATGAATAATCAATGTCCCCGTTTTCCATTGCTTATGCACCTATTTAAAAGGGCTGAACATTACAAGAGAAAAAAAACTCTAACATATAAAATCTAATTTAAAGCCGAAAATGGGTAAGGAAAGAAATCCTTACCTTCCTAAAACACACAAGACATATAAGGCAATAAAGGCTGGACGCCCACCCTCCTAATCAAAGCTAAAATAAATCCCTACTTGCCTAAAAAAAAGAGCTGGAATAGGAAAGAAGAGTTGGACGCCTAGAGTCATATAGAAGGAAACAAAAGACAACATAGAAGGAAAGAAAGTGGCGCCTAGAATAGCCATGCAATCCGATCCTTCTAGAATAGACCCAAAATATTTCTTGCCAATTCTTAGCCTTGACCGGATCCTTCTAGAACTTTAATCAAGGTGACGATTCTTTGTTGCCCACGTGGATCATGCTCAATGGGCCTCCACGAATTTGCTTGAGCCCATAACTCTTAGATGAGTCTGTTGAGTACATCATTTAACTTTGCTCGTGCTCTCGTAACCGGCCCAATTGGTACTTGAACGAGATCCTTCGAAGTGGTGCCTTGATCTCCATCAATATACCTACTGCCATGCCTGTAGGCTTTCCGGATATGGCTTCCTCCTCTCAGACCATCCCGCCTTCTGAGCCGGAAGTCAATTATTCTCAGATAATGGAGGCCCTAGCTGCCATTCAGGGAGGGATGAGTATCATGCAGCTCTCTATGTCCTCCATGCAGCAGTCCATCACTACTATGCAGCAGGAGGTGCACTCCATCAACCTGCGTGTAGAGCAGAACCAGTTGGACCTCCGGGAGTGTCTCAAGTTCCATCGTCCTGCCAGCAGAGACAATGAGGATGATGCGCCTAGGACTGCTCCTATAGCAGAGGATGCTTGAGTTTCCTTTTGTTTAGTTGTCTTTTTTCTGTGTTTGAGACATTTGGTTTATTTTCTGCTATGTCTATTAAACTCTTGAACTAATATTACTTTGTTTACCCTGGTCGTTCTGAGATCGTTATGGGGAGTAATTTTTGTTATGGTTGGTTTTCATTACTCTTTTTTTACCCTTTAATTTTTATTTTTGGACCGGGAATGTATTTTCAAACCGGTCAAGTGATTTTTGTCCCAGAATGGCCAAAGGGGGAGTATGTTAGGCTGTGATTGGCTACATTCTGTTTGGACAAAATCACTTGTATGTAAAGATGCTTTTCAACAGGGATTCCTGTTAGTATTTTGGCCTTATTACTGGACAAAATCACTTGTGTGTGTAAAGATGCTGTAAACAGGGATTCCACTATTCAGAGCACTCTCAGAAGACTTTGCACTGCGTGAAAGATTGAAGATTTCGATTCCCTGTTAGCCGTCCAGATGATCGTGCCATCCCGTCCGGACGCCCATCTGTCCATTGTTCCATCCGTCCGAACGATGTGTCATACCGTCCGGACGCCAGACACACCAAGCATCATCCGTCCGGACGACGTACATTTTCCGTTCGAACCTCTACTGTATCGAGAAGCTACTGTTCCAGTTTGTATCCGTTTAGACGTCTCAGCAGCTCGTCCGGACGCCTCTCAGTGATCGATTAGATTCGGATTCTTTCCAAGTTCAATTTAAGGGAAGATTGCTTCAACCGTTCGGACGATGTAGATTCCCATCCGGACGCGCTCATACATAAGGCAAGAATCACAATTCAAATATCACCGTCAGGACATCAGTCAGCCTTGGTCCAGACGCGCGTGCAACTAATATGGAAATTGCCGATTCGACTTCAACCGTCCGGATGACTGCCTATCATGGTCCGGACGTGTGCATAGCAGATATGGAAATTGCGTGTTGAAGTTCAGCCATCCGAACGTTCATCCCCATGGTCCGGACGCGTGAAGCCTTATATGGAAATTACTTACAGCGGACGTGCGACCATCCGGACGACAGTGTCTCACCGTCAGGACGCAGCTCTCAAACAGGAAAGATTTTCAGCAAAATTCTCGAAAAATCCTGTGACACAATTGTCCGTCCGGACGGCCCAGGTTCATCGTCCGAACGGCGTCCGAACATATTACAGCAATCGCCCATTCTGCACCTCAACCTGTAAATAGAGGCCCTTGGGCATTAAGAACTGCAAGAATTCGGTATTGAATTCCACAACTGCTCAGAGACGTTATTTTTCCTCTGAAGCCATTGCAAGTTTGTTGTTGCTGCACTACATCTAAAGTCTATCTTAGGGGTTGGCCCTAAGGTAAAGGATTCAATTGAAGACCCCTTCAGGTAGGAGACTTGGTTGGGAAGCGTTCGTGTTGGGTTACACGTTAGAGAGCAAGGTACGACCACTGCACACTTTCCGCATTGATATTTTTGTTGCACACTTTGCACACACTTGTCTTTTATTTAGAAGTCCATTTAATTGTTCAATTCCGCTATTCAAAAGTGCTTCAAAAGATTCTGCACTGCTTGCAAGTCAGAGATTTTTCCCTGCCAGCCGTCCAGACGACATGTTATCTCGTCCAGACGCTCATCTGTCCATAATTCTAGCCGTCCAGACGACGTGCCATTCCGTATGGACACCCGACAGTTCAAAGCATCATCTGTCCGGACGGCGTAGTTTTCCGTCCGGACCCTCCTTTGAATCGAGAAGCTTTTGTTCCAACTTGCATCCGTCCGGACGTTTCAGCAGCTCGTCCAGACGTTTCAGCAGCCCATCCGAACAACTCTCAATGATCGATTAAGCTTCAAATTTTCTTTCCAAAATCAAATATAGGAAGATTGCTGCAACCGTCCGGACGACGTGGATTCCCGTCTGGACGCGCTACTCCTTAAGGCAAATTCACAATTCAAACTCAACCATCCGGACGCCAGTTTGCCATGGTCCGGACGCGCATTCAACAGATATGGAAATTGCGTGTAGCATATCAACCGTCTGGATGTCCATCCTCCTGGTCCAAACGCGCGAAGCCTTTATAAGGAATTTACTTGTAGCGGACGTGCGACCGTTCGGATGACAGTGAAAGATTTTCATTGTCCGGCTCTCAAACAGGAAAGATTTTCAGCAAAAATCTCAAAAAATTTGGTCGTACAATTGTCCGTCCGTGTAACGCCCCGCTTTTACAAAAAGCGTAAGTGAAATTTTTTGATTTTTCACGTGACATTACTAACTCATCAGAGTTAAATATTGGCAACGAAATATATATAAATATAATACAGACTTAGGGATTAAGTAACACTTCAGAGCTTCTACTAAAATACCTCAAGATAGATATAATAAGTAAGTCAGCATAATTATACAAAGTAATAGCAGTCATGCCTTACAGGGCATAAATAGTAATACAAGCCAAAATATCTAAGGTTTAATGACTACATAATTGCAGAATTATAAATATTGTCTTTAAACTAAGTTAATGAACTACAACATGGTAGTTCCCAAAAAGGAGACAGTCTCACCTCAAAAACTAGTATCAGGAACCATCTAAGAGTCTGGATAGTCCTGAAATTCTTCTTCTTCATATCCTGTATTATCACACAATACGGAGAGGAAAACAACAACAAAAAATACTAAAGTGAGTCCACTGTTTTCAATAATAATATGAGTGCTGATTTATTTAAGTAAATGCAACACAATGCAATAATATAAAGTAATGACAGTTTTATATGCACAATTTTATTATAAATTAAATCATGAGCTTCTTGCATTCGATCTTATAGAGACGTAACTCTAACACATAGATTTAAGGAAACGTAATTCCATTTAATAGAGTTTAAGAGACGTAACTCCTGCCTAACGTGTTATAGGAGACGTAACTCCCGCTTATCGAGTTATAGGAGACGTAACTCCCGTTTAACGAGTTCTAAGGAGACGTCACTCCTCTAACAATTTATTATCTTTTTGGCACAGGCAGGCGTCACTCCCTGCTCCGTAGGCAGATGTAACTCCCTACTCTGTTGTTTATTAATATTTTTGGCTCAGGCAAACGTTACTCCCTGATCCGTTGGCAGACGTCACTCCCAACTTTGTTATAATTGAATTCATTAATTAAAATAACAAAATATGCAAAATCCACATGCGCAAACAATTAAATAAAACAGAAACCATAACATTATGGAAATTCAGCATCACCCTCAGTGAGTAAGAAATACTCACAGTTCTTTCTTTGCTTCAGAAAAGTGTTCACATAAATATTAGCTGCTGTATAATTTAATACCAATAATAGTGAATTAGTACAATTCACTAATAAACTCATATTAACACTATTTTTATTTTTAACCTTTTAAGCCTTAACATAATTGCTAAAATCATTTAAACATAATAACAACATATAAAAAATGGTTTAATTATAATGCCACATATTCCATATGGGCATTATAACAACATTTATAAATAATGACCAAAATACCCTTTTGCATTTTAAAATACTTATTAACATAAGAATCGTTTTACCAACACTTTTAATCATAAAAGCTATATATTTATATAACATAACCAATTCTAATTGAGCTGAGTAACAACATTAGTATTAGTAATGTCTAAAAATACTGTTAGAATATTGGGCGGCATAACGGCATAATTATGAATGATTCCCTTTATAAAATTTGGGGGTAATTACCTTTTCCCTCCATGAACTACCAAAAAATGCGCAATGCCCCCATGAACTACCAACTCAACCAAAATAGAGCATTCAACTACCAAAGACAACCATTTTCCCCCATTCCGTCAGTTAGAGGGGTTAAAAGAAACAGTCAACGGCTCATGTGCCGTTTTACATGTGGGCATGTTGGAAGATAGTGGTAGTTCATGGGGGAGAAAGAGGAAGATGGTGGTAGTTCATGGGGGGGAAAGAGGAAGATGGTGGCACTTCATGGGGGGAAAATAGGAAGAAAATGAGGGTAAAACAGCGTGTGACGGTCACGTGACCCGTTGACCGTTTGTTTTAACCTATTTGACTGACGGAAGGGGGGAAAATGGTTGTCTTTGGTAGTTGAATGCTCTATTTTGGTCGTCTTGGTAGTTCATGGGGGCATTGCGCATTTTTTGGTAGTTCATGGGGGGAAAATGTAATTACCCCTAAAATTTGGCAGAACAATGACGCTTTTATAACTAATGCTTAACAAACCTTTCAAAACTTTTGACAGCATAATGGCACATTTAAGGAATACCCAATTGAATTTGGGCATCATAATGGCATATTTGGTAAATAAGTGATCAACTTTGAACATAAACACATAATGAACATAATCAAGCTTAAACTAATGAAATCAAAACTTAAAGCATAAAATCAATGAAATTAATGATTGGAAGCTTACCAAAAGACTTCCTATAACACACTCCAAGCCTTGGACCACACAAAAGCACACAAAAACACACTTTTCACTCTCTTTGCCGTGGGTGTGTGTGTGAAGCTTGATGGTTTTTTTTTTTTGCATCCTTCCCCTTTAGTTCTATTTATAAAGGAATGAATGGCTAGGATCAAGTAGGCACTTTTTGATCTAATGGATGGGAGTTAGCCTTATCCTCCAAGGCACATGGGTGTCATCATTACTTAGATAAATATCTACATGCATTTGCATTTCATATGAATTTGCATTTCATGTGTATTTTGGCACATGGGTTTCATCATTACTTAAATCAAATAAAATCAAATAATATCTAATCTAATAAATTCTATTCTAACTAAATTTGACACCCCACAAAATATCTTAAAATCTCAATCATCACAAATCAAATAAAATCAAATCCAATTATAGCAAATATTTCTATCCTAACTAGATTTGGCACATGGGTTTACTAAGAAATGAAACTAAGTTATAAATAGGACTAATTGGTTACAAAATATCACAAAATCAATAGGGTGACGCGGCGATGACGTGGCAGAATCTACACATGCATGCTACCCAGTCCAGGGGCAGTAGAGTCACGGACACTTTCGGCAAATCTAGAAAACTCTGATTTTTATGAAAATTTATATGTAGATAGAGGACTCCGGGATGAGCATTCTGGCTTTTGAATCGACCAAAACGGAGTTTGTTTGACCCTGTTTCCGTTATTCCAAAGTTTAAGGTCTGTTTGAGTTTTTATCAAACTAAAACTATAAATGCTTCTAAATGAATATTTATTTTAATAAATATTCATATTTATTCTTTTACCTTATCATTAGGTAATAAATCATATTTTAAGATAATTAATTTAATATCTTAAAATATGGGGTGTTACAGTCCAGACTTCCCACGTCCACCGCCCGGACAGGGCTCGTATTTATCAAAGCAGTCGCCCTTTCGAACCCTCAGCCTATAAATAGAGGCCCCTAGGCATTGAGAACTGCAAGAATTCGGTATTGAATTCCACTAGAGCTTAGAGAGTTATTTTGTGAGGTTATTGAGCTGATTTGTTCTCTCTAGAGCCATTGTTGTGTGTGCTGTTGCTGAGCTTAAACTAAAGTCTCTATCTTAGGGGTTGGCCCTGAGGTAAAGGATTCCATTGGAGACCCCTTCAGGAAGGAGACCTGGTTGTGAGGCATTCGTGTTGGGTTACACGTTAGAGAGCAAGGTACGACCATTGCATCAGGGGTATGTGAGTGTTACAATCTTATATCTAGTCTTGTCTTCTGAATAGTGGATATCATGGGTTTGGCTGCCCCGGAATGGTTTTTCTCATCTTGAGTTTCCACTTCGTTAACAAAAATTCTTGTGTTATTTATTTTCCGCATTATTTTGTTAACACATTGTGCGCACACACACTTTTTGTTTATTTTAGAAGTTAATTTCTATTTTTCAGTTCCTTTCAACCCTCAGCCTCTAGTCAAGCTTCCTATCAAGAGAAAGCCTCCCACATGCCATCACTGTGGCGAACTAGGGCACATCAGAACAAATTGCCCACATTGGCAAGTTCAGTAGAAGAAAAAATGGCTGGCTCCTAAAACTCCCATGTGTCACCAATGTGAAGTTAGCAGTCATATCAGACCAAGGTGTCCTCCACCTAAGCCTCCCAAGCATCATAGATCTCCGCCCAAAAATCATGTTCCAAAGCTTCAGCAGCTGTAGAAGCCTACTCAAGTGAAAAAGACTTGGGTCCCCAAGAAGACTGCAGGAAGGGAAATGTCCAGTGAAGGAACATCTTCCTCCAGTTCTTTCATGCAAGATCTGGTCAGATTTCTGATACTACAACTTAAGAAAGAAAGACAGGACAAGGACGAGGACACCCACTCCCCGAGGGGGTGGGGAGATGACAAAATGCACAAAGAAACGAAAGAAAATGCATAGAAAACACAAAGAAAATGCACAAGACGACAAAAACGAACCGAAAGAGGAGAAAAAGTAGGCTGCGGCGCGGGGAGAAACTAATTTAACCATACATGATTCATCGTCCGGATGGAACTTAAGTGACGTCCGGACAAGAAGAATGAACATCCGGACGAATCAACCATATAATCCAGACAACCAGAAAAACCATCCGGACATACAGGATCACCGTCTGGATGTCCCGAAACACACCGTCTGGACGCTTCACACAAAAAAATCTGAAAAAGAGAGGAAAATGAGCAGAAAAATATGTCCCAAATAATTTCCAAAGCACACATGTATATAAAATTGATATCTTAGATTAATTAGCTTATCAAAAATATCCCAAGATATAATTGAGAGCTAAGATTCAATAAGCACAAACATTTCCCTGCAGAAAGAGATTTTTCAATAGAAGAATTAACTCAAGCAATGCGTGTGTGTGTGTGTGAAGGCTTTCTCAATAAGGTATGAAGTTCACAAATAAGATATAACTTAAAACACCCGGATTTTCTAAACAAGAGAGAAAATTAATGTTAGATCAGTCAAAAGTCAAACCTTGTTTTACTAGGGCCTAGCCACCCTCATCTGATACACTCCCCCTAAGCTGCAACACATTTTCTTTTACATCGCCCTTTAGTGATTGAAAAATGAAATTGACTTTTAAAATCAACAATGCGGAAAATAAATAACACAAGAATTTTTGTTAACGAAGTGGAAACTCAAGATGAGAAAAACCACTCCGGGACAGCCAAACCCAAGATATCTACTATTCAGAAGACAAGACTAGTTATAAAAATAGTAGCACTCACATACCCCTGATGCAGTGGTCGTACCTTGCACTCTAATGTGTAGCCTAACACGAACGCCTCCCAACCAGGTCTCCTACTTGAAGGGGTCTTCAATGGAATCCCTTACCTTAGGGCCGACCCCTAAGATAGACTTCAGTTTAAGCGCAGCAACAGCACACACAGCAACAGCTTCAGAGAGAACAAATCAGCTCAATAACCTTACAAACTAACTCTCCAAGCTTTAGTGGAATTCAGTACCGAATTCTTGCAATTCTCAAGCACAGGGGCCACTATTTATAGGCTGAGGGCTGAAATGAGCGTTTGGCTTGATAAAGTTGGGCGCCGTCCGGACGGTGGTCATAGGCCGTCCGAACAAACAACTGTGCGACTAAAATTCCAAAAATTTCGTTGAAGATCTTTCCTATTTGAGAGCAGCGTTCGGACGGTGAGGCACTGTTGTCCGGACGGTTGCACATCCGCTGCAAGTAATTTCCTTATAAAGGCTTCGCGCGTCCGGACCAGGAGGATGGTCTTCCGGACGGGTGATCTGCTGTACGCAATTTCCATATCTGTCATACGAGCGTCTGGACCATGGTAGGCTGGCATCCGGACGGTTGAATTTGAATTGCGAACTTGCCTTAAGGAGTAGCGCGTCCAGACAGGAATCCACGTCGTCCGGACGGTTGCAGCAATCTTCCCATATTTGATTTTGGAAAGAAAATCTGAAGCTTTGGTCGAACACTGAGAGTCGTCCGGACGGGCTGTTGAAACTTCCGAACGGATGCAAGCTGGAGCAATTCGAAGCTTCTAAACAATAAGGAAGGTCCGGACTGGAACCCACGTCGTCTGGGCAGATGAAGCTTTAGTCTGATGAGGGTCCGGATAGTATGACACGTCGTCCGGACGGCTGAAGCAGGACGGTATGACATGTCGTCCGGATGGCTAACAGGGAATCGAATTTTCTGACTTGTAATCTCCGCAGAATCTTCTTGAAGTACTCTGAATAGTGGAATCCCTGTACATCTTTACTAAAAAATAAATGGACTTCTAAATTTAACAGTGTGTGTGAACAGTGTGCAACAAAATATTAAATGAGGAATTTAAAGGAGACAAATATTTTGTTGACAAAGTGGAAACTCAATTAAGAGAAAAACCACTCCAGGGCAGCCAAACCCAAGATATCCATTATTCAGAAGACAAAACTAGATACAAAGCAGTAACACTCACATACCCCTGATGCAGTGGTCGTACCTTGCTCTCTGACGTGTAACCCAACACGAACGCTTCCCACCAGGTTCACCTACCTGAAGGGGTCTTCAATGGAATCCTTTACCTTAGGGCCAACCCCTAAGATAGACTTCACAGCTGATCAAATCACACACTTAATAAGGCTTTAGAGGAAATATCACGTCTCTAAGCTGTAGAGAATTCACCACCGAATTCTTGTAGTTCTCAGTGCCCAGGGGCCTCTATTTATAGGCTGGAGGCTCAAATGAGTGTCAGGCAAAATATACCTGGGCACCGTCCGGACGAACAACTGTGCGACAAGATTTTCCAAAAAATACGCGGAGAAATCTTTCCTGTTTAAGGACATCGTCCGGACGATTGCACGTCCGCTGCAAGTAATTTCCTTATAAGGCTCTCGAGCGCCCGGACCATGGGGGATGAGCGTCCGGACGGCTAGTCTTCAACACGCAATTTCCATATCGGTAATGCGCGCATCCGAACCATGATAGGCAGTCGTCCGGACGGTTGAAGTCGAATCGGCAATTTCCTTCTTTGATGCACACGCGTCCGGACCACAGCTGTCAGACGTCCGGACGGTCATATTTGAATTGCGATTCTTACCTTACGGAGACGCGCATCCGGACGGGATACCACATCGTCCGGATGGTTGATTGATCTTCCCTTTCTTCGAACTTGGAAAGAAATCAGAAATTGATCGAGTACTGGGAGGCATCCGGACATGCTGCTGAAACGTCTAGACGGATGCAAGCTGGCACAGAAACTTCTCGATACAATATAGGGTCCGGACGGAATTAATACTTTGTCTGGACGGATGATGCTGGTCTGTCTAGCGTCCGGACGGATGGAACAGTGGACAGATGGGCGTCCAGATGGGATGGCTCTATCGTCCGAACGGCTGACAGGGAACTTGAAATTCTTCTGACTTGCAAGCAGAAACGACTGACATCACTCTGAAAGTGGAATCCCTGTTTACAGCATCTTTACACTTAAGTGATTTTATCCAAACACAGAATGAGGCCAAAATACTAACAAAAAGCAGCAACATTACATAAAAGTGATTTTGCCCAACAGAATGCAGCCAACACAAAAACTAACATTTACAACAAAGTGATTTTTGTCCAACAGAATGTGGCCAATTACAAACTCCCCCTTTGGCCATTCTGGGAAAAAAATCACTTGACCGGTTAAAAATACAATCCCGGTCTAAAAATAAAAATTACTCCCCCTTTTTGTCTCAATGGGACAAAGGGTAAAACAGAGTAATAAAGATAACCACATCAAAAATTACTCCCCCTAACGGTCTCAGAAGGACCAGGGTAAACAGAGTAATATAATCTAGGAGTTAATCAAGTGTAGCAAAATCTAACATAAATGTCTCAACACAGTAGATATCACATATATGCATATCATAATTTCAACAACATTCCAAAAATAAATCAATATTCTAACAGTTAAAAATAAACTGAAGAGAAAAATACTAGAAAAATACCTGGAATGTGAGAGTAATGTACAAAAAGACAAGAAGGGGCAAGATAATGCCAAAAACTTGTAAGAAATTACTCACTAGAGGCCAAAAGAATACTTTTTGGTGGGGTATGGAGAAAGTATGGAAATCAGGGTATATATAGAGCATGTGGGGTCCCCATCCGGACAGGTCATTAACGCCATCCGGACGCGCGCTGCCTCGAAAATAAGCGGACTGTGCGCGCGTCTGAACGAGTAACCTTACCGTCCGGCCGTTGGTACTGTGCGCGTCCAGAAGTGAACAGAACCGTCCGGCCGACTGAGCTACTCCCGTCCGGACACTTCACACTGAAAAACATAAAACTGAAGAAAAATTTGCAGAATTTAATTTTTCTCAAGTCAATTTTAGAACACGCATGTATAATCTACTGATAACACAATCAAAGAGCATCTCAAAACTAAGCAGAGATATAAAATAGAGTTGAGAGTTTAATCAGAACAAATATTTTCCTGGATACAGAAAATTTAAATAGATGACTCAACTCATGCAATGCGTGTGTGTGTGAAGACTTAATCCACAAGGTATGACTTCCAATGAAATGACAAATAGCAACCAGATTTTCTAGACAAGAGAGAAAATCAGTGAAAGATAAGTCAAAAGTCAAACCTTATTCCTTACTAGGGCCTAGTCACCCTCATCTAAGACACTCCCCCTAAGATGCAGCACACAATTGTTTTACTTGTACCATGAAGGACAAGGTAAATTTTTACTTGCACGTAGAGGGCAAGGCATATTGCAAATTTTGCACATAAGCAGTGAATATATAATTACAACGCAGAATTCATAAGTTTTACTGCTTGATTCTTATGGTGTTGCAACCTAGAGAGAATGCCAGAGTTTTTAGGTTCTAGGTTCAACTAGCATGTGGTCAATTTGGCTATCCTATCAAATACCTCTTCTCTTATCTAAAAATTCTAAAAACACAAAGTCAGAAAAGGAAAGATGTACCTTTAGGGGAGTCGTGGATAGTGCACATTTTCATCGCATGAGGAAAGAAGCTATCCTACTATTGCATATACAGGAAAACACTTGGCAGATTGTAGTCATAAACTCTCAATTATATCTAAGCAAAGTAAATTAATACACAAAGAATTGAGATATCAGGTGAAAACACATGCAATATCTGATATGCCAAGAAAAAGAGAAATCCTGCAAATTCTCATTTTTTTTTTAAATAAAAAAAATGTAATATGGAAATGACATCATATGCAAAGCAAGATCAAACTTGTGTAAGCTCGATGATGCCAATACAGAAAAACAGTTGCTCGACCTGCTTTTTCTGTCTTCCCTAACAAGTACCTGCAAAGTTCTCTCAAGAGAAACATGGGGCAAAACACAACTAATTCCTAGATTGCATACAAAATATAGCAAGTAAGATGAACAATCAAACCTGATGTCGTAGGATTAGGAACCAAATCCTAGGCATGAACACCTAAACCCGCTAGGTGCGTCTGTTCCCCCTTATGGGGTGACTGTCCTTCTTGACCCAAGCCTGCCTTCTTGTGGGTGGTTGCTAGCAGGACTTCATCATCCACTCCATCATGCTCTGCGTCTAGCTAGGTGGTTCACTGTGGTGTAGATCTTCTTCCACCTTCTGAGGCCTTCTAAATTGCTTAGATTTTATCTTTGAGGTGCTACTATGATTGGCTGGTACAAATCGCTGCTCAGGCCGCCGATGCTGAGATACATGGTATTGTGGTGCATGAGACCAAGAAGCTTGATATCTTGGTGCTTGATGATTACGAGCCTGATACCATGGAGTCTAATACTGGGCCGCAAGTCTGGTGCCATGATTAGCCTGTCGGGGCACTTATTTCTTGGCCTTAGCTTTCTAAGCTTTCAAGAGGGAGCATTGAGGATGAACATGCCCACTTAGACCGCAGTGATGGCATATGGGAGATCTTCTGATGGAATAAGGCTTTTGAGTGCCTGGAACGTCATCATTGATCTTGTCCTTCCCTTTATCTTCAGCAGTGGGAGGAGTCTCTGGGACTGCAGGTTTCACAAATACAGGCTTTGAAGTAGAGGGTGGAATAGAAGAGGGAGCTACATACCCGAGATTGGTCTTGTCAGTTGGGCTCTTCTGGATAGACAGCATACGAGTCATCTTCTCATTAATGACTCTTTCTAACTAGAGCTGCGTCTCTAGTAGCTTTTCCTTGGGCTCTTGTATTTTGAGTAGCAATGAACTCTTCTCAATCTGCAAACTGTTCAGATCATAAAGGTGTTGCTTACGACATTCCCTCAGCTTCTCATACTCTATGTAGAGTGTCTTGTAAGCCTCGAGCTCTTCCCCATTATCACTATGCTCCGAGTAATAAGAGTCTTCCTCCTCAACTAGTGGAGAAACAAAGGCCAGAAATTTCTCGGACTCTGGAGCTTCTTCTTCTGACTTATTGCTAAAAGTCACATTGTAAGCTTTCCCCTTGCCCTTCTTAAGATTCCCGCAATCGGCTCGGATATGCCCAAAACCTGAGCATTCATAACATCTGGGCCGTCTGGGATCCTTCTTTCCTTCTTCCTCAGGTTCAGCTTCTCTGGGAGCTTTCTTCACCTTTTCAGAAAACTTCTTCTTGAATTGGTCATCTCTCATAAGTCTTCTAAAATTTTTGGCCAACATGGCCACAACTTTTTCTTCCTCCTCAGAGTCCTCTTCAGATGAGGCTTCAACCCATTTCTTAGAAGCTTTTAGGGCAACGGTCTTTAGCTTCTTGACCGGCGAGGGCAGAAATAGTTCATATGTTTGAAGAGATCCCACCAACTCATCAATCTTCATTTCTTCTAGATCTTTCCTTTCTTCAATGGTGGTCACCTAGATCCTGAAACGCTCAGCCAAAGATCTTAGAATCTTTCAGATGAGTTTTATATCCGAGACAGGCTTCCCAAGACTCACCATGGAGTTTCTTAGGTCACTCATCTTGGAGTAAAACTCTCCAAATGTCTCTTCTTCCAACATCTTAATTTCTTCAAATTTGGAAATCAACATTTGAAGTTTGGCAAATTTTACAAGCTTAGTGCTTTCATATGTTGTTTCCAAAATTTGCCACGCTTCTTGAGCACATTCACAGTTTGAAATTTTTGCAAAATTCAGACGGTGAAAGTGCTTGAAACAGAGCATGGAGGGCTTTGTCATTAGAAAGTCGTGTGTTTTTCTAAGGGACTAGTTCAAGCATTGTATCCTCTGGTTTAGTCCAACCAGTTTCAACAATACTCTAGCAGTCAATAGATTTTAAAAAGAACCGCATGCGAGCTTTCCAATAGCCATAGTTCGAGCCGTCAAAGGCAGGAACCAAATTAAGAGTTTGAGACACATCAAAATTTAGAAGTCAAAAATAACACTCAAGAAATAAATCTTCTCAGAGTGTACGAAGCTCTGATACCAATTGAAAAATGAAATTGACATCTAAAATAAAGGCAAGTGTGTGCACAAAGTGTTAACAAAAATCAACAATGCGGAAAATAAATAACACAAGAATTTTTGTTAATGAAGTGGAAACTCAAGATGAGAAAAACCACTCTAGGGCAGTCAAACCCAGGATATCCACTATTCAGAAGACAAGACTAGTTACAAGATAGTAGCACTCACATACACCCCTGATACAGTGCTCGTACCTTGCACTCTAACATGTAGCCATACACGAACGCCTCCCAACCAGGTCTCCTACCTGAAGGGGTCTTCAATGGAATCATTTACCTTAGGGCCGACCCCTAAGATAGACTTCAGTTTAAGAGCAGCAACAACACACACAGCAGCGGCTTCAGAGAGAACAAATCAGCTCAATAACCTGACAAAATAACTCTCTAAGCTCTAGTGGAATTTAGTACCGAATTCTTGCAATTCTCAAGCATAGGGGCCTCTATTTATAGGCTGAGGGCTCAAATGAGCGTTTGGCTTGATAAATTTGGGTGCCATCCGGACGGTGGACATAGGCCGTCCAGACGGACAACTGTGCCACCGAAATTCCAAAAATTTCGCTGAAGATCTTTCCTGTTTGAGAGCTGCGTCCAGACAGTGAGGCACTGTCGTCCGAACGGTCGCACATCCGCTGCAAGTAATTTCCTTATAAAGGCTTCGCGCGTCCGGACTAGGAGGATGGTCGTCCGGACGGTTGATCTGCTGCACGTAATTTCCATATTTGTCATACGCGCGTCCAGACCATGGTAGGCTGGCGTCCGGACGGTTGAATTTGAATTGCAAACTTGCCTTAAGGAGTAGCACGTTCGAATGGGAATCCACGTCGTCCGGACAGTTGTAGCAATCTTCCCATATTTGATTTTGGAAAGAAAATCTGAAGCTTTGGTCGTACACTGAGAGTCATCCTGAAGGGTTGCTGAAATGTCTAGATGGATGCAAGCTGGAGCAATTCGAAGCTTCTCGACAGAAGAGGTTTGGACGGGAATCCACGTCGTCCGGACAGATGATGCTTTAGTCTGATGAGCGTCTGGACGGTATGACACGTCGTCCGGACGACTGACAAGGAATCAAATTTTCTGACTTGTAATCTGCGCAGAATCTTCTTGAAGTACTCTGAATAGTGGAATCCCTATTAAAAAACATCTTTACAACGAAGTGATTTTTGTCCAACAAAATGTGGCCAATTACAAACTAACAGTTTTCTCAAAAAAAAAAAATTACAAACTAACAATGAGTGTCTCTTTCCGCAATGATTTGGTCACTAACTATTTCTATAGGGACAATATCAAGAACGGATTTAGCATATAAGCAGGGACAATATCAACAATGCAAGAATTATGAGTTCTAGGTTCAACTAGCGAATTGGTCAATTTGACCATTTTGGCAAAAAATCTCATATTTTTTTTAAAAAAATCCATAAGCTAAAAGTCAGAGGAGAGAAAAAAAATACCTTAGGGGAGGCTTGGAAAGTGCACATTTTTCATCGCAAGAGAAAAGCAACTATCTATTAGGGATGCCACTGGGAAACTATGCAAATATCAAGAGAAACTCTTAGTTATAAAAAGGCAAAAGAATAAAAGCATCAAAAACTGAGACATCAGTTAAACATACATAAGATATCTGGAAGTTATAAAAAAAAACAATAAACCTCTGCATCCTTTTAACCCCTTCCTTTTTTTTTTTATTAAAAAAAACATAAACAACAAACATGCTTTCAAAATAAAGAGAGTAGTGTTGACCAAGCATGTAAAGTAGAAACAAACCTGACCTCAGGGAGAGAGGTTTGATAGTACCGAGATAGAAAAGCAGCCGCTTGACTTGCTTTTACTATCATCCCTATTGCATACCTGCAGATTTTCCTTAAGACACCCTAAGAGGGAATTTAGGGATAGAAAAGATGGTTCCAAACTGACATGCAAAGTTTTTATAAGATGATAAAAATAAACTATGCAAGTGTACCTGTCATGCTCTAGGATTTAAGAACCAAAATCCTAGGCATGTGTGACCTTACCTACTGGGCTGTTTAAAATAGGTTGTTTTTGGGTTTCTATTATTTTGAGTTTAATATGTATTATTCCTCAAAATATGTTATTATTTGGGTTGAGATTATGCATATTTGGTTCTTGAAATTGTTTGGGTTGTGTTTGTTGATGTTATACTTTCTGGGATAGTCCATTTTACAACCGTTATATGCCCAAATTTTTCTTTTTTTTTTTGGACTAACAAGAATTAATGCGTTCATGGATTTGTGTCAGTGATTTTTTTTTAGTCCAGAAATTATGTCTTCAGACAACTCTCCTCCCCGAGTCATACAAAGAATTGAAGAATCAGTTGCTGACTAGTTGTATCGTATGCAATCATGACAGGTCCTATCTGAGCGGAATCTTTTCCACGCAGATCTGAGAGACCCAGTTTTGCTTCCCATTGCTCATATGTTACTAGAGAACAACTAGGAGTACCTATATAATTATGCCTGCCAGGCCTTTCCCAGACTGGTGCGGGAATTTTATGGCCATATGATCATTATTTAGGATGATGACAGAGGACTAATCATGCAGACTATGGTCAGAGGCCAGACAATTCTGAATGACCCCCAGCTTATCAGTTCTGTGATCAGGGTCCCTGTTCTACCAATCTCTGGAGTTCCATTTCCTGATGAGGCTCCCAGGATTGAGTTTGTACATGACTTTTTTGGGACAAGGCCACAGCGAGAGGACAAGTCCCACTCCCAGATAAATATCAGTGCTTTTGCTCCTATGCACCTATTCTTAGCAAAGGTTGTTGTAACAAACCTTTGGCCTAAATCTCAGCGGAGTGAGCTTACTCTCAAGAAGGCCACCCTTCTCTATGCCATAGTGATGTGGACGCCTTTTTGACTATGCAAACACATATTGCACACTATGCTCAAGGTTCGAGATGAGAAGAACACAAGTTTGTCTTTTGGGTGTTTGATCACTCAAATCTGCCTTCAGGTCGTGACAGATATTTCAGACTCGGAGCCCCACTCATGGATCCCAATTCCCCTTGGCATACAGACTCTAATGAAGTCTAATGCCCAGTTGCGGCATGAGGCTCAAGGCGCTGTTCCTCAGCCTCCACCAGATCTCCCCATAGCAGCTGCATCATCATCATAGGCCGTGCCTCCCTCCTTCAACATTGAAGTTGCTTTTGCACAACTTATGACTTCCATGTCAACTCTTCAGCGGGAAGTTAATATTATAGGAGAGTGTGTCAAGTAGAGCTAGATAGACATAAGGAAGTGCCTGAAATATCATCATCCCAAGCCGCATGATGATGATGATGATGATTGAGTTTTTTTTATGTTCTATCTTGTTTTGGTTATCGAACAATTTTTAAATTTGTGCAGACACTTTGGTGTACTTTTTTAAAACACTTATGTTTTTAAATTAATACTCTGTTTACCCTTTGTCATTATGTGACAAAAAGGGGGAGTATTTTTTTTGGTTTTTAGACCGGGAATGTATTTCTAAACCTGTCAAGTGTTTTTGTCCCAGAATGGCCAAAGGAGGAGTTTGTTAATATTTTATATTGGCTACATTTTGGATAAACAAAAACACTTTATGTAATGGTTACATTTTAACAGGATGGTCAGTTTTCAATTCAGAATCTTCATGTATTCAGACAATGATCAAATCAAAGACAATAACTGATCACAAGCTTCTTAAAGATGTCCATGTCGAGTCCTTGCAAAATCCAAGACAAAAACAGCCGATTCCTGTGCAACCGTCCTGACGGGCTTTTGACGGCATCTGGACACCCCTCAGTGTCCAGTAGATAACGATGAAGATGTCCGGACATCAAAGCAACATTGTCTGGAAGCCAGGTCAATCAGTATTCAACAAGGAGTTGGATTTCAGAAGTCGACACTATTTGGGAAGTCTCTGCAAGCCGTCCGGACGACGTGGTAACACATTAGGACGATGTCCAATATTTCAGAATATTCCAGAGTTCCATTCGAACGTGGAAAGGATTTTAGCGAAGACCGTCCGGTCGCTCGGTCAAGCCATCTGGACGTGAACCCGATAAAGATAGAATTACGCTGTTTCTGAAAGGATATCGCAGAAAATCGTCCAGATGTGGCTAACTTCCGTCTGGACGCTCCAGCCAGAGTCCGAATCTCAGCAGTTTTTTAGGTCTCTAGGCTAGTGTTTTGTGCAGAGTTCGACAGTGAATTCCATAGTGCTTTGAGAAGGTGTTTAGGGAGAATTGAAGATCCGCTAGCTCTCAAGCCGTTGCCAGTGTGTGCTCAGTTGTTCGTGTGAAGTCTATCTTAGGGGTCGGCCCTAAGGTAAAGGAATCCATCAAAAACCCCTTCAGGTAGAAGATCTGGTTGGGAAGCATTCGTGTTGGGTTACACGTCAGAGTTAGAGGTATGACTACTGCATAAGGGTATGTGAGTACGAGTTTCTTGTAACTAGCTTTGTTTTTGGATAGTGAATTTATAGGCTAAGAAGACCTAAATCAACTCTGTCTTTGAATTCTCTAGGCGACGTCCGAACGGAAGCATTGAGCGTCCAAATGGTCTTCTTGTGCAACTGGCTTTCCATAACGCGCTCCACGCTTTTCCATATTAAGGCTGCGTCCAGACGGTGTTGCCCTAGCGTCCGGACGGTTGCAACTTTGCTGTACATAACTTCCATAATAAGGACAGTCTCCAGATAGTGTTGCCCAAACGTCCAAACGGTGTTGCCCAGACATCCGGACGGTGTTGCCCAGATGTCTGGACGGTGTTGCCCAGACGTTAGGACAGTTGCAATTCTTCTCCACGTCTTGCCTTATTAAGGATCGCATCTGGACAGTGTTGCCTGTTGTCCGGACGGATGCAACTGTCTTCCCATATAAATGTCTGTGAAGGAAAACCTAATTCTTCTAGAACTCTAATGTGCGTCCGGACGGGTTGCCATGACGTCTGGACGAATGTACGTTGGAGCACTGAGAATCTTCTAGACACTGATGGGCGTCCAGATGCAAGATTGGGCCGTCTGGACGGAAACTTGGGATCCGACTTCTCTGAGTTGGAATCTGTACACAATTTTCTTTGAACATCTTGAAGCACTTTTCTGAAATGAAGACTCTGAAATATACGACGTCCATGATTAAAACAACAACTATACAAGATAGTAATTTTGTCAAACAGAATGCAATGAACACAAACTAACAAACTCCCCATTTTGTCATTTTGGGACAAAAATCACTTGAACGGTTTAAAAATACATTCCTGGTCCAAAATAAAAAATACTCCCACTTTTTGTCTCAAAATGACAAAGGGTAAACAGAGTAGAAAAACCAGCTATAAAATACTTCGCCTTAATGTCTCAGGAGGACAAGAGTAAACAGAGTAAATAATACCCAGAGTTATAAAAGTTTACAAATATCCAAAACAGGAAAACATTACAAATGTCTCAATATAAACCAACAAAACACCAAAAAAGAAAAAATGAGAAAACAATCGCTCAATCCTCATCATCACAAGAAGGATGATGGTACTGGAGACAGTCCTGGAGATCTAGTTGGCACTGCTCAACTCTAGTGCTGATAGTACTGACCTTCTACAAAATAGACCTAACATCCCTTTGAAGAGAGCTCAATGCAGCCATAAGTTGAGCAATTCCATCTCCATACTGTGGAGGCAGAGGAGCAGTCTGAGAAGATGAAGCTCTGATAGGTAGCTCAAACTGAACTGGAGGAGGCTGAGGAGCTTCGTCTTGACCTTCATGCCGCAGCTGGGCATTAGACTTCATGAGAGTCTAACTGACAAGGGGGTCATGTACTCTCATCTCGGGCTCTGTAGATATGTCTGTCCCAACCTAGAGACAGAACTTCGTGACCAAGCACGCAAATGGAAGCCCTGTAAAGTGATCATCTCTCATCTCCAGCATACGGTTGAGGATGTACTTGCACAAGCAGAAGGACATCCTCATACATAAGGCATAAAGAAATTGGGCCCTCTTCAGAACGAGCTCACTCCTACGAGCTGTGGGCCATAGACTGTTCAAAACAATCTTTGCAAGCAGTCGGTGTGAGGGAGAAAAGGCATCGAACTTGATGTGAGCATGAGAGCGCTCGTCACCCTGTGGATGAGCATCAAAGAAATCCCTGAGCTGCTCTATGCTAGGAGGCTCAATGACCTCTAAGAATGGATTGGCTGTAAGAGGCAGTACTGGGACACCAAGGATGGTATTGATGGCCTGAGGATCAATCTGAATGGTCTACCCTTGAACAATGGTCTAAAGTAGGATCCCACGTTCATCATCCTGATGACCTTTAGACACTCGTAAAACTCCCGTGTTAGTTTGTAATTGGCCACATTCTGTTGGACAAAATCACTTCTTTGTAAAGATGCTTTTTAATAGGGATTTTGCTATTCAGAAGTGCTTCTAGAAGATTCTGCACAATTTGCAAGTCAAAAAATTTGCTTCCTTGTCAGCCGTCCAAACGACATATCATACCGTCCGGACGCCCATCTATCCAAAGTGCCAGCCGTTCGAACGACGTGTCATACCATCCGGACGCCCATCTTGATAAGTGCTGAATGTTACACATTCAAGCCCCTTAATTTACATATGTTAAGCTCTTAGTTTTGTTATAGTTTGATGTTTTGTGTTTTCTTATAGTTTACAGGTTTTGGAAGAAAATCCATCAAATTCCAAGATTATAATGAAGTTGGAAATCTCACTTTTGGATAGATTCAAACTCGAAATCAATTTTGAATTTAAGGAAAGAGAAGTTGGCAAAAAATCGTTATTCTTGGAAAGAATCCAGAATGAGCATGTCTCAGTAATTTAATCATAACTTTCGGCCCAAGTATTTGATTGCAACGAAATTGGTGGTGTTAGAAAGCTAAGATAAAATTTAAAAAATATGTTAGAAATAGTTTTTTCCTAATTCGGACGTTTACCATGCCAAAATCGTCTCGTAATAAAAGACTGCAAATCTGTACGGATTTTGGAATCCTTTTCCTACTTGGATGGAAATTTCAGAAAAGAAAAATACATGTAATTATTCTATTTGGACTATAAGTCCTATTTGTAATTGTTCTAGAATTTCTAGAGCATCTAGAGCTTCTCTAATCCCTATAAATAGGCCTCTATCCTTTGAAGAAAAAACACACACAAGCTTTGAAGAAGAATCAAAGGCTACATCAAGAAGGAGGTTTTTTTTAGTTTTTATTTTCTTTCTTTTCCTTTATTATTTTCTTATGAGGATGATTTCCATCCAATTTATGTGTAACTAATACTTTAGTTAGGGCTCGATTGAAGCCCTAATTATGTCTTGTTAAGGTTTTCAATTGGCGCATTTGCTACAATTCATATATTGATGCTTATCTTGATTATTTCCTATTTTCTTGAATTCTTCTCATGTTTTTGCTTGATCATCATATGCATGTGGTATGGATTTGTTATTTATGTCAATTTGGATGACCGAGTCCTGAGCATAATAAAGTAACAAAAGAACTCCATCACAGGTTCTTGGATTAATCAACATAAAGACAACTGGAATAGATACCATGTTCCAATCTGGGTGTGTTTAACGATTTCCATAAATTTATGCTTTCTTGAAGAACAACTTAGTAGATACCATTGTAAATCCTTCAATGAAGAAAAGAGTTAGAGTAGATATACCATGGCTAACTCGTTGCTTAGGGAAATCAATAGCTTTAGGAGAAGATACCATTCCCATGTGGCTGGTAAGCATTAAGTATCAAGTTATGATGGTAGCATTGGCATTGTGAATCTTATTTGAGTATGATTAGCGGTGGATATTGAATCCCTACCTTATCTCATATTATATTTCTTCAATATTTTTGTCTCTTTCTTTTATTAGATCTTATTAATACTTTTATTTCTTTTCACTCATCTTAATTATTTAGGAAATCTTTTAAGTATAATTTACCAATCCTTGTGGGAATAATCTTGTATTTGCCTACTATACTATCTTTGATCTTGTGCACTTTCGAGTAAAAAGTACAAATATTTATCTATTTATTTAGGTAGATATTTGCACAACAAGTTTTTGGCGCCGTTGCCGGGGATTGTGTTAAATTATTATTTTTTTTTCCGTTGAAAAAAAAAATCCCTTTTATTTTAGTATTTCTGTTTAGATCATAAAAAAAGAAAAAAAGAATCGTTTGTTTCTGAGTTTCTTTTCTGAAGAATTCAATTCTAATATTGAGGCTCGAGCATTGATCTTACAGACAGCAGAACTGAAGCAACTGTCCACTGCTACAATAACTTTTGCCTATGCAAGGTCGTCAATCTCAGAATTCAGAACTCATTCCATACAATTCGGAGATTGAACGCACTATTCGACAACAAAAAGAGACCTTAGAAGCAGAAATTCTATTCGAAGTTGAGGAAAAGATGGCAGAAGTACGTGTAGAAAATCCACCTAAGCGGAAGCCAATGAAGAGTTCTTTCATACCACAGAATCTAAATCAGCCCTCTTGCATTGCTTTCCAGCCGAATGTGCAAAGCAATTTCAATTTGTCTCCCCACCTAATCAGCATGGTTCCACACTATAGAGGCACACCTACGGAAGATCCTTATCTTCATATTTGAGACTTCTTTGATCTTTGCAAGACACAAAACATCCATGGCTTAAACGCGGAAGGAATTAGGTTAATTCTTTTTCCGTTTTCCTTGAAAGATAATGCTAAGTTATGGTTGAATTCTTTGGCTGTAGGATCTATCCACAATTGGGAGGAGTTGGCCACAAAATTCTTGCAAAAGTTCTTCCCAGCCCAAAGGACTAGGCAATTGAGGAGGGAGATTCAAACCTTCCAATAAAAAGATGGAAACCTATTCTTTGAGGCATGGGAGCACTTCAAGGAGCTACTTCTAAAATGCCCACATCACAATCAATCTCAAGACGATCAGGTACAAGCTTTCCATGAAGGTTTAAATGATTCTAACAAAAGTCTTGTAGATTCAGCTTGTGGAGGTGTACTAATGGAAAAGAATAGCGATGAGGCAATAGAACTGTTTGAGACTTTAAGCGAAAACTCCCAACAATTCTCATCCTGAGGGAGGCAAGGAGTAAAAGGAAAGGGTGTCTATGAAGTGAACATAAATGGAGAAGTTCAAAATCAAATGGCTACCATGGAAAGAAAGTTGGATATGCTAGTCAAAGCCATGACTACACACAGCATCTTGCCCAATCAACAGATTGCACAAATTGAGGTATGTGCCATATGTTCCCAGTTTGACCACACCACTAAGACTTGCCCCATGTCTTCATCTATAGATCAGGAGCAAGCAAATTATGTGGGCCAGAATAATTACCCTCCAAAGAACAATCCATACTCCAACACTTACAATGCAGGGCGGCGAAACCACCCCAATTTTTCATGGAGTAACAATCAAAATGTGCAGAATCCACAAGGGCAACAAAGGAATTTCCAGTAAGGAAATAACTATCAAGCTCCACCACAAGTGGTCCAACCAAATCCAGAGCCAAAGAAGAATGACCTAGAAAATGCTCTACTCCAATTTATGACTACACAACAACAGAGCAACACTCAGACTAGTCAAGCTATTCAAAAATTGGAGGCCACTACAAGTCAAGCTATCCAAAGATTGGAAACACAAGTGGGGTAGTTGGCCAAAGAGCTAAGCGAGAGAAAAATGGGTGAATTCCCAGCCCAAACAATACCCAAACCAAGGGGCCACGAGCAACTCAAGGCTATAACAACTCTCAGAAGTGGGAAGACCATTAACAACAAGGTGGGGATAGAACTTGATGAGACAATACCGGCATCTCCAATTGAGGCCACAACATCAAAGGTAAGAGAAAAGGAGAAGGAGAATGCACCACCCTTCCCTCAAAGGTTAGTAAAGACAAAGAAAGAAAAGCAACTTATGGACATTTTTGAAACTTTGAGAAAAGTTGAAATAAACATTCCTTTATTAGATGCAATTCAACAAATCCCTTCTTATGCTAAATTTTTAAAGGATTGTTGCACTCATAAAAGGAAGTTTCAGGATCATGAAAATGTTGCTTTAACAGAAGAGGTAAGTGCTGTATTATTGAGGAAGTTGCCACCAAAGCTGAAAGATCCAGGTAGTTTCACTATTCCTTGCAAGATTGGTGACCAACTTTTTGATCATGCATTGCTGGATTTGGGAGCAAGTATCAATCTGCTACCATACACTGTATATGAGACATTAGGTTTGGGGGAGCTCCAACCAACCTCAATCACCTTACAATTGGCAGACATAAGCATTAAAAGACCGAGAGGTATCTTGGAAGATGTCTTGGTAAAGGTAGATCAATTTATTTTACCCGCTGATTTTATTGTGCTAGATATGGAAGAATCCCCTATGCCATTACATTTACCTATTTATTTGGGAAGACCCTTTATGAGAACTGCAGATACAAAAATTTGTGTAAAAAAGGGTACAGTGAGCATGAAAGTTAATGGGGAGAAAATTGAATTCAAGGTCTTTGATGCATTGAAATTACCCCTAGACAACCTTGATTGTTTTAATATCTGTGAAATTCAAAATGTAGTGGAGAAAGTTTTTCAGGTACATCCTAGTGATCCAATGGAAGCCACTCTCACTCACAGTTTCACAAGGCAAGACATTAAGTCAAATTGTGAGAATGTTAATGATGATATCATTGAAGCCGTTCAATTCCTTGAAGCCTCTCCACCTCATCCAAGTAAGTATGCACCTCCCTTTGAATCGCTTGTGCCAACTAACACTACTCTTGTTCCATCCCATTTGAAATATGCCTACCTGGGAGACAATCAGACATTACCAGTAATAATTGCTTCAGAATTAAGCTTGGGGGAAGAGGAGAAGCTTTTAAGGGTTTTGAGAGATCATAAAACTGCACTAGGGTGGACTATTGCCGACATCAAAGGTATAAGCCCTTCCAAATGCATGCACAGAATTCTCCTTGAAGATGAAGCAAGGCCAACTAGGGACGCACAAAGAAGACTTAACCTTCACATGAAGCAAGTAGTTAGAGATGAAGTTCTCAAATTGCTAGATGTTGGCAATATCTATCCCATCTCAGACAGCAAATGGGTAAGTCCAGTTCAAGTGGTGCTGAAAAAGAGTGGAATTACAATGGTGAAGAATGAAGAAAACGAGCTGGTACCTACAAGAATGACCACCGGATGGAGGGTATGTATTGACTATCGAAGGCTCAACAAGGAGACCTGAAAGGATCACTTTCCTCTACCTTTTATTGATCAGATGCTAGAAAGGTTAGCTGGTCACAGCTACTATTGTTTCTTGGATGGGTATAGTGGGTACAATCAGATTGCTATTGCTCTAGAGGATCAAGAAAAGACCACATTCACATGTCCTTTTGGCACATTTGCGTACCGGAATATGCCATTTGGATTATGCAATGCACCTGCTACATTCCAAAGATGCATGATGAGCATCTTTTCAGACATGGTGGAAAAATTCATTAAGGTATTTATGGATGATTTTAGTGTTTTTGGCTCTAACTTTGATGAATGCCTCCAACATCTACAAATTGTCCTTAAAAGGTGTGAAGACTGCAATCTAGTGCTTAATTGGGAAAAGTGCCATTTCATGGTACAACAAGGCATCGTGCTGGGTCATGGTATTTCTAGCAAAGGTATTGAGGTCGATAAGGCAAAGATTGACATCATCTCCAAACTCCCTCCGCCTATGACAGTAAAAGGTATAAGAAGTTTTCTGGGGCATGCTGGATTTTATAGAAGATTCATCAAGGATTTCTCCAAGATTTCTAGACCCCTCTGTGCACTGTTGGCCAAAGATGCAAAGTTTGTATGGACTGACGAGTGCATGGATGCTTTCAATTTATTGAAAAAACTACTCACATCTGCACCAATCATGATGGCGCTAGATTGGAACCTACCGTTCAAACTTATGTGTGATGCCAGCGATTTTGCCTAGGGAGTTGTTTTAGGCCAGCGAGTTGATAAGGTACCTCATGCTATTTATTATGCTTCTAGAACCTTAAATGATGCTCAACTAAATTATTCCACCACTGAAAAAGAGCTGTTAGCAGTCATCTTTGCATTGGAAAAGTTTAGATCATATCTGATTGGATCTAATGTCATCATCTTCATTGATCATGCTGCTCTCAGATACTTGTTTGCAAAGAAGGATGCAAAACCTAGGTTGATTCGATGGGTCTTACTACTGCAAGAATTTGATCTAGAAATAAGGGATAAAAAAGGTAGTGAAAATGTGGTTGTAGATCATTTGTCCAGGTTGCTTCATGAAGAAGAAGGGAGTGAGCTCCCCTTAGGCGAACAATTTCCGGACGAGCAATTATTTGCCATCAATGTCCACCCTCCTTGGTATGCAGACATTGTGAACTACATCACTACAAAGGTTTTTCCCCCAAGTATGTCCAATCAAGAAAGGAAGAGATTAATATCTATATCTAGACAATACCATTGGGATGAACCTTATCTATTCAAATTCTGCCCTGATCAAATCATCCGGAGATGTGTACCTGAGGAAGAGCATACCAGCATTTTACAGCATTGCCATCAGCTTGCCTGTGGAGGACAGTTCAGAGCAAAGAAGACAGTACTTAAGGTATTACTAGCAGGTTTCTTTTGGCCTACTATATTTAAAGATGCTTTTGGGTTTTGCAGTGCTTGTGACAGATGCCAAAGGACGAGGAACATCTCTTCCCAAAATCAAATACCATTACAGAATATTCAAGAGGTCGAACTCTTTGTCATATGGGGTATTGATTTCATGGGCCCTTTCCCTAACTCATTTGGATTTTTATATATTCTAGTAGGGGTTGATTATGTGTCCAAATGGGTTGAGGCTATCCCCTCTAAAACTAATGATCATCGAGTTGTTGTGAAGTTCTTGCAGGAATATATTTTCACTCGATTTGGGACACCAAGAGCGATCATCAGTGATGGAGGAAGCCATTTTAACAATCACCCTTTTGCTTCTTTGCTAAAGAAGTACGGGATCACACATAAGGTAAGTACTCCATATCATCCCCAGACCAGTGGACTGGTGGAGATTAGCAATAGAGAAATCAAGAGCATCTTGGAGAAGACGATGAACACTAGCAGAAAGGATTGGTCTTTGCGCTTAAATGATGCACTATGGGCTTATCGGACTGCTTACAAGACCCCAATTGGTATGTCAACCCATCGGTTAGTCTTCAGAAAGGCCTGCCATTTACCTGTGGAGCTAGAGCATTGAGCATATTGGGCCATAAAGCAACTCAATTTCAATATGAAGCAAGCAGGTGAAAATCAGAAATTGCAGCTGGTTGAGCTTGAAGAATTGAGACATGATGCCTATGAAAATGCAAAGATCTACAAGGAACGGACTAAGGCATATCATGACAAGAAACTTGTCAGAAAAGAGTTTCATGTAGGCCAAAAGGTATTGCTATACAATTCCAGATTACGACTTTTTCCAGGTAAGCTTAAATCTCGATGGTATGGTCCTTACATTGTTACTAAGGTTTTCTCTCATGGAGCACTAGAAGTTCATAACAAAGAAAAAAATCACACTTTCATGGTGAATGGGCATAGAGTGAAACCATATATTGAGATTGACTTTCGGCCTCAAGACGAAGATCTGGAATTACATCCAGTTCAGAACACTGCCTATCCTGCTCTTGAGCGAAATTCAGACTAGGCTCAAGTGCATATATATAATAATAAAAAAAATAAAACCATTTTTGAAGATTTCACTGAGTAACTAGACTTCTTGCCTCATTAAGCATTGAATGTTCACGTCAAAAAGTGAGAAATTTGGATTGGTTAAAGTCATGACTAGTTTAGTTCTGTAACCTTTTTGACTCGAGCTAGTAAGCTCTTAGAGGTGTTTCCACACCTATTGCCTAAAATCCATCTGGTTTGGGAGCATTAGCCTAACACTCGTTACATGGGTCAATTAGAAAGCTTAACAGAACTAAGCATTACACAGTCTGACCAAAAAAAAAAGGAAGAAAAAAAAAAAGAGAAAATAAAGCTCTTGCTATTATGCCTTGGTCATTCAATTTGATGGGGATTCCAGTGAATTTTGAGATATTGAGTCATTGCATAGTGGAATTAATTTGAAGCCTCATGATTATGTGTTAGTTCACCTTACAATTCAATTGTACTTGTGATGCCTCAGCTTGTCGTTTGTAAGTGGTTAGACTTTGGAATTCTATTTTATATTGAAGATGGAGTTTATCTTTCTAAGCTTGCTAATGAATGAGAATCATAATTTTGGTGACACTTAACTCTTTGGAATAAACATGAATTTTTGTATAATGTTTGTGGGTATCATTCATGGCAAACCCTCACGAGACTTCACTCGTCCACTAGGGAGTCCTAAGGGTTTAAAAGGCTTATTGCATACGCTAAATGTAATCATGTTTCCCACGACAAAGGAGGTAAAGTAGTTATTGTTTTGGTTTTCCTTTTATTTTCAATTCTGCATTGCCAAGGGACTAGCAATATGTAAGTTTGAGGGTGTGATAAGTGCTGAATGTTACACATTCAAGCCTATTATTTACATATGTTAAGCTCTTAGTTTTGTTATAGTTTGATGTTTTGTGTTGTTTTTGCGTTTTCTTAAATTTTACAGGTTTTGGAAGAAAATCCATCAAATTCCAAGATTATAATGAAGTTGGAAATCTCACTTTTGGATATATTCAAACTCCAAATCAATTTTGAATTTAAGGAAAGAGAAGTTGGCAAAAAATCGTTATTCTTGGAAAGAATCCAGAATGAGCATGTCTCAGAAATTTAATTATAACTTTCGGCTCACGTATTGGATTGCAACAAAATTGATGGCGTTGGAAAGCTAAGATAAAATTACACAAATATGTCAAAAATAGGTTTTTCCTAATTCGGACGTTTACCATGCCAAAATCATCCCGAAATAAAAGACCGCAAATTTGTACGGATTTTGGAATCCTTTTCCTACTTGGATAAAAATTTCAGAAAAGAAAAATACTTGTAATTATTCTATTTGGACTAGAAGTCCTATTTGTAATTGTTCTAGGATTTCTAAAGCATCTAGAGCTTCTCTAATCCCTATAAATAGGCCTCTAGCCTTTGAAGAAAATACACACACAAGCTTTGAAGAAGAATCAAAGGCTACATCAAGAAGGAGGTTTTTTTTTAGTTTTTATTTTCTTTCTTTTCCTTTATTATTTTCTTATGAGGATGATTTCCATCCAATTTATGTGTAACTAATACTTAAGTTAGGGCTCGATTAAAGCCCTAATTATGTCTTGTTAAGGTTTTCAATTGGCGCCTTTGCTGCAATTCATATATTGATGCTTAACTTGATTATTTCCTATTTTCTTGAATTCCTCTCATGTTTATGCTTGATCATCATATGCATGTGGTATGGATTTGTTATTTATGTCAATTTGGATGACCGAGTCCTGGGCATAATAAAGTAACAAAAGAACCCCATCACAGGTTCTTGAATTAATCAACATAAAGACAACTGGAATAGATACCATGTTCCAATCTGAGTGTGTTTACCGATTTCCATAAATTTATGCTTTCTTGAAGAACAACTTAGTAGATACCATGCTAAATCCTTTAATGAAGAAAAGAGTTAGAGTAGATACCATGCCTAACTCGTTGCTTAGGGAAATCAATAGCTTTAGGAGAAGATACCATTCCCTTGTGGCTAGTAAGCATTAAGTATCAAGTTATGATGGTAGCATTGGCATTGTGAATCTTATTTGAGTATGATTAGCGGTGGATATTGAAGCCCTACCTTATCTCCTATTATATTTCTTCAATATTTTTGTCTCTTTTCTTTTATTAGATCTTATTAATACTTTTATTTCTTTTCACTCATCTTAATTATTTAGGAAATCTTTTAAGTATAATTTACCAATCCTTGTGGGAATGATCTCGTCTTTGCCTACTATACTATCTTTGATCTTGTGCACTTGCGAGCAAAACGTACAAATATTTATCTATTTATTTAGGTAGTTATTTGCACAACACATCTGTCTAAAGCATCATCCATCCGGACGACGAGAACTTTCCGTCCGGACCTTCCCCTATGTCGAGAAGTTTTGAACTGCTCTAGCTTGCATCCGTCTGGACGTTTCAGCAGCACGTCGGGATGACTCTCAATGTTTGACAAGCTTCAGGATTTCTTTCCAAAGCACAGTTATGGGAAGATTGCTGCCATCGTCCGGACGACGTGGATTTCCGTCCTGACGCACTCATCCATAAGGCAAGTATCGCAATTCAAATCCAGACGTCCGAACGCTAGTCATCATGGTCCAGACACGCGAGCATCAGATATGGAAATTGGGTGCATCAAATCAACCGTCTGGACGACCATCCTCCAAGTCAAGACGCGCGAAGCCTCTATATGGAAATTACTTGAAGCGGCCGTACGACCGTTTGGACGACAAGGCACTACCGTCCGGACGCTACTCATTTCAGGAAAGAATTTCAACGAAATTCTATGACAATTGATCCACAGTTGTCCATCCGGACGGCCCATGACTACTGTCTGGATGGCACCCAGTTTTTATCAAGCCAGACGCTCATTTGAACCGTCAGCCTATAAATAGAGGTCCTTAGGCTTGAGAACAGCAAGAATTCAGTATTGAATTCCATTAGTGCTTAGAGAGCTATATTGTGAGAATATTGAGCTGAGTTGATCTCTCTAAAGCTGTTGTTGTGTGTGTTGTTGCTGCGCTTAATCTGAAGTCTATCTTAGGGGCTGGCCCTAAGGTAAAGTGTTAGTATTATTGGCCTCATTCTATTTGGACAAAATCACTTGTATGTAAAAAATGTTGTTTTACAAGGGATTCCGCTATTCAGAAGATTCTGCCTACAAGTCAAAAAATCTCTAGTTCCCTGTCAGCCGTCCGGACGATCGTCTGTCCACTGTTTCATCCGTCCGAATGACGTGCCATATTGTCCGGACGCCCGACAGACCAAGCATCATCCGTCCGGACGACGTATATTTCCGTCCGGACCTTCACTGTTTCAAGAAGCTACTGTTCCAGCTTGCATCCGTCCAGACGTCTCAGCAGCCCGTCCGAACGCCTCTTAGTGATCGATCAGCTTCAGATTCTTTCCAAGTTCAATTTAAGGGAAGATTGCTTCAACTATCCGGACGACGTGGATTTCCGTCCGGATGCGTGTTCAACAGTTAAGGAAATTGCCTATTCGACTTCAACCGTCCGGACGACTGCCTATCATAGTCCAGACGCGCGCATAGCAGATATGGAAATTGCGTGTTAAAGTTCAGCCGTCCGGACGCTCATCCCCCATGGTCCGGACGCGCGAAGCCTTATATGAAAATTACTTGCAGCAGACGTTCGACCGTCCGGACGCGGCTCTTAAACAGGAAAGATTTCTCAGCGAAATTTTTGAAAAAATCTGTCGCACAGTTGTCCGTCACTGCAGTCACCCATTCTATTCCTCAGCCTATAAATAGAGGCCCCTGGGCATTGAGAACTGCAAGACTTCGGTATTGAATTCCACAAGTGCTCAGAGAAGTTACTTTGAAGATTGTTGAGCTGATTTAGTTTCCTTTGAAGCCATTGCAAGTGTGCTGCTGCTGCGCTACAACTGAAGTCTATCTTAGGGGTAGGCCCTAAGGTAAAGGATTCCATTGAAGACCCCTTCAGGTAGGAGACCTGGTTGGGAAGCGTTCATGTTGGGTTACACGTTAGAGAGCAAGGTACGACCACTGCATCGGGTATATGTGAGTGTTACTTTCTTGTATCTATCTAGCTTTGTCTTCTGAATAGTGGATATCCTGGGTTTGGCTGCCTCGGAGTGGTTTTTCTCTTAACTGAGTTTCCACTTCGTTAACAAATATCCGTGTCATTTATGTTCCACATTGTTATTGTTGACACATTAAGCACACACTTGCCATTTATTTTAGAAGTCAAATTCAATTTTCAATTGTGATGTGAACCCCGTCAAGAATAACGAGATCCAACAACGAAAGGGAACCCAAGATCGTTCTATGGACAAATTGGAATGGAAGACCTCGACCCGTTGTTTATGACAAACAAGAACCTCGGTATAAGGAAGACACCACAAACGGTGGTGGAAACTTCGTTTGATAAGTCGAGATGAATGCCACGGGAAATCCCGATAAGTTCGCGTAGTTCTTCAAAGAACCAAAGAGAATAAACCTCACAAGTTTTATGAATAATCAATGTCCCCTTTTCCATTGCTTGTGCACCTATTTAAAGGGATGAACATTATAAGGAAAAAAACCTGACATAGAAAACCTAATTAAAGCCGAAAATTGGTAGGGAAAGAAATCCTTACCTTCCTAAAACACACAAGACATATAAGGCAATAAAGGCTGGACACCCACCCTCCTAACCAAAGCTAAAATAAATCCCTAAAAAGGACGCTAAAATAGGAAAGAAGAGCTGGACGCCTAGAGTCATATAGAAGGAAACATAAGACAACATAAAAGGAAAGAAAGTGGCGCCTAGAATAGCCATGCAATCCGATCCTTCTAGAATAGACCCAAAATATTTCTTGCCAATTCTTAGCCTTGACCGGATACTTCTAGAACTTGAATCAAGGTGACAATTCTTTGTTGCCCACGTGGATCATGCTCATTGGGCCTCCACGAATTTGCTTGAGCCCATAACTCTTGAATGAGTCCGTTGAGTACATCCTTGAACTTCTTTGCTCATGCTCTCGTAACCGGCCCAATTGGTACTTGAACGAGATCCTTCACAGCGGGGCCTTGATCTCCATCATTCCCCTCCTCTTGAAAATGATTTGCCCTCAAATCATCACCTACATCAAAAGGACTCAAATCAGTAACATTAAAAGTGGCACTTACATTGTACTCACCAAGTAAATTTAGCTTGTAAGCTTTGTCATTGATACGCTCGAGGACTTGGAAAGGACCATCTCCTCTTGGGAGCAATTTGGAACGTCTTTTCCCCGGGAATCTTTCTTTTCTCATATGCAGCCAAACCCAATCTCCGGGTTCAAAAACCAGCTTGCAACGTCCCTTGTTGGCTTGTGTGGCATATTGCTCCGTTCTTCGCTCAATGTTGAGTCTTCCTTTCTCATGAATCTGCTTCACAAAGTCAACTTTCTTTTTGCCATCTAAATTAACGTGCTCTGTCAAAGGTAAAGGAGATAAATCCAATGGAGTTAAAGGATTAAACCCATACACAATTTCAAATGGCGAAAATTTGGTAGCAGAATGAACAGCTCTATTATATGAAAACTCAACATGTGGTAAAAATTCTTCCCATGTTTTGATGTTCTTTCTAATGATTGCCTTCAATAAAGTAGACAAAGTCCTATTTACTACTTCAGTTTGACCATCAGTTTGTGGATGACAAGTAGTGGAAAACAATAGCTTAGTACCTAGCTTACACCATAAAGTCTTCCAAAAATAGCTCAAGAATTTAGCATCTCTATCCGAAACAATTGTCCTAGGCATGCCATGTAATCTCACAATCTTTCTAAAGAACAAATCAGCAACATGCGAAGCGTCATCCGTTTTGTGACATGGAATAAAATGAGCCATTTTAGAAAATCTATCCACGACCACAAAAATTGAATCTCTTCCACGTTTAGTCCTAGGCAATCCTAACACAAAATCCATTGAAATATCAATCCAAGGCTCACTAGGAATTGGTAAAGGAGTATACAAACCGTTGGGCTGCACTTTGGATTTAGCTTGCCTACATGTGACACATCTACCACAAATCCGTTCGACATCTCATTTCATGTGAGGCCAATAGAAGTGTTCCTACAAAATAGCTAAAGTCTTTGCAACTCCAAAATGTCCCATTAATCCCCCACCATGTGATTCTTGCACTAATAACTCCCTTATAGAACAGTTAGGCACGCATAGCTTTTTTTCTCGAAATAGGAATCCATCAAGCCTAAAGAACTTACCAGAGGCGATTTTCTCACAAGCTTTATATTCCTCACAAAACTCGTGGTCTTCAGCATATAATTCTTTAATGTGTTCAAAACCAAGCAATTTTGCATCAAGTGTGGAGAGTAAGGCATACCTGCGAGAAAGTGCATCGGCGACTACATTCTCCTTACCTTGCTTGTACCGAATGACGTATGGAAACGTCTCTATGAACTCCACCCATCGCGCATGCCTTTTTTTTAGCTTGTGTTGGCCCTTCAAGTGTTTCAAGGACTCATGATCGGTGTGAATCACGAACTCCTTAGGCCATAGATAGTGTTGCAATGTCTCTAAAGCCCGAACCAATGCATACAACTCCTTGTCATAAGTTGGGTAGTTTAAGGCTGCCCCGTTGAGTTTCTCGCTGAAGTAAGCAATTGGTCGTCCTTCTTGCATAAGAACAGCGCCTATACCAATACCTGAAGCATCACATTCAATTTCAAACGTTTTAGAAAAGTTAGGTAAAGACAACAAAGGTGCGTTAGTCAGCTTCTCTTTGATTAATTGAAATGCTTTCTCTTGTTCTTCTCCCCACCAAAATCCAACGTTCTTCTTGATCACTTCGGTAAGCGGTGCAGCTAAGCTACTGAAGTCCTTCACGAACCGCCGGTAGAAACTAGCATGTCCATGAAAACTACGAACATTACCTACACTTGTGGGGCTTGGCCAATCTTGGATTGTACGTACCTTTTCTTCCTCAACCTGTATACCTTGTGCACTAACAACAAATCCCAAAAATACAAGCTTATCAGTGTAAAAAGTGCACTTCTTTAAATTAGCAAACAACCTTTCTTTCCTTAGCACATCTAAAACGGATTTCAAATGTACTACATGATCGTCTATGTTTTTGCTATAAATGAGTATATCATCAAAATAGACAACAACAAATCTGCCTATAAATGTACGTAAGACATGGTTCATAAGTCTCATAAAGGTGCTCGGAGCATTAGTCAAACCAAAAGGCATAACTAACCATTCATACAAACCATACGTCCTTTCTAGGTAGATCTGATCCTGAGGCATATCTTGAGTGGGAGAAGAAGATGGAGTTCGTATTTGATTGCCACAACTACTCCAAGACAAAGAAGGTAAAATTAGCTATGATTGAATTTTCTGAATATGCTATTACTTGGTGGGATCAGCTTGTGATAAACAGGAGGCGGAATAGAGAACGCCCAATAGACACATGGGAGGAGATGAAAGTAGTGATAAGAAAGCGGTTTGTTCCAAGTTACTACTACCGAGAGTTGTACAAAAAGCTACAAGGTCTTAGACAAGGGAGTCGAAGCGTAGAAGATTACTACAAGGAGATGGATATTGCTATGATCCGCGCTAATGTAGAGGAGGATCGGGAGGCTACAATGGGTAGATTTTTACATGGCTTAAACTGGGAGATCCATGATAAGGTAGAGATGCAGCATTATGTGGAATTGGAAGATATGGTACATATGGCTATCAAAGTGGAACAACAACTCAAGGGAGGGAGTGGGACACGTGAAGGCCATAACTCTAGTTCTACATCTTGGAAATTGAGTCATGCCAAGCCGCTGGACAAGTCACAAACGCCCAAACCCAAGCCCAAATCCGCGACCACCAGCCACGTGCCTCAAGGTAAAACCGAAGCCTCTAACTCTAGGAATCGTGATATTAAATGTTTTAGAAGTCAAGGCAGGGGCCACATAGCAAGTCAATGCCCAAACAAGTAAGTCATGGTGTTGCAAGCCAATGGTGAGATTGTGACCGATGATGTAGATTCCGACACCGACGACATGCCGCCATTGGAGGATGTTTTCGAGGAGGAGTATTTAGCCCCCGACGCATTGACATTGGTGGTGAGGAGAGCATTGAGCTTCCAAGCAAAAGGAGTTGATGAAGTACAGAGGGAGAACATCTTTCACACTAGGTGCTACGTTAAAGACAAGGTATGTAGTGTGATTATTGATGGTGGTAGTTATACTAATGTTGCAAGCACAATTATGGTGGAGAAATTGGGATTGCCCATGGTAAAGCACCCTAGACCGTACAAGTTACAATGGCTAAATGATAGTGGTGAGATAAAGGTGAACAAGCAAGTGTTAGTTGCATTTTGAATTGGTAAATACGAAGATGAAGTGTTGTGTGATGTAGTACCGATGCAGGCTAGACACTTATTGCTAGGGCGTCCATGGCAGTTCGATAGGCAAGTGAAGCATGATGGCTTTACGAACAAGTACTCTTTTGTACTTAATCAACGATCAATTACTCTTGTACCATTGACACCGCAGCAAGTATACGAGGATCAAGTGAGATTACAAAAGGAGCAATGTTTTCAAAACTGCCGATGATTGTACTTTTGTACAAAGAGGCACTTTTAAACACTAACGAACTTGACCTTGCTTTGCCTAGTTCTATTGTTTCTCTTTTGCAGGAGTACGAGGATGTCTTCCCCGAGGAAACACCACATGGGTTACCTCCAATCCGAGGGATTGAACATCAAATTGATTTTGTTCCCGGTGCAACCATCCCAAACCGACCAGCTTATAGGAGCAATCCCAAGGAGACAAAGGAGATTCAATGGCAGGTAAGTGAATTGTTGGAGAAAGGGCACTTGAGGGAGAGCATGAGCCCATGTGCGGTTCTGGTCTTACTTGTACCTAAGAAGGATGGGACGTGGAGAATGTGCGTTGATAGCCGAGCCATCAACAACATAACGGTAAAGTATCATCATCCTATCCCACGCTTAGATGATATGTTAGATGAGCTGCATGGTTCTTGCATATTTTCTAAGATTGATTTAAAATGTGGTTATCATCAAATTAGGATAAAAGCAGGAGATGAATGGAAAACTGCCTTTAAAACAAAATATGGTTTGTATGAATGGTTAGTTATGCCTTTTGGTTTGACTAATGCTTTGAGCACCTTTATGAGAGTTATGAACCATGTTTTGCGTGCATTTATAGGCAGATTTGTTGTTGTCTATTTTGATGATATACTCATTTATAGCAAAAACATAGACGATCATGTAGTACATTTGAAATCCGTTTTAGATATGCTAAGGAAAGAAAGGTTGTTTGCTAATTTAAAGAAGTGCACTTTTTACACCAATAAGCTTGTATTTTTGGGATTTGTTGTTAGTGCACAAGGTATACAGGTTGATGAAGAGAAGGTACGTGCAATCCAAGATTGGCCGAGCCCCACAAGTGTAGGTAATGTTCATAGTTTTCATGGACTTGCTAGTTTCTACCGGCGGTTCATGAAGGACTTCAGTAGCTTAGCCGCACCGCTTACTCAAGAAGAACGTTGGATTTCGGTGGGGAGAAGAACAAGAGAAAGCATTATCTCCTTTACCTTTGACGGAGCACGTTAATTTAGATGGCAAAAAGAAAGCTGACTTTGTGAAGCAGATTCATGAGAAAGCAAGACTCAACATTGAGCGAAGAACGGAGCAATATGCCACACAAGCCAACAAGGGACGTCGCAAGCTGGTTCTTGAACCCGGAGATTGGGTTTGGCTGCATATGAGAAAAGAAAGATTCCCGGCGAAAAGACGTTCCAAATTGCTCCCAAGAGGAGATGGTCCTTTCCAAGTCCTCGAGCGTATCAATGACAACGCTTACAAGCTAGATTTACCTGGTGAGTACAATGTAAGTGCCAATTTTAATGTTACTGATTTGAGGGCAAATCCTTTTCAAGAGGAGGGGAATGATGGAGATCAAGGCACCGCTTCGAAGGATCTCATACAAGTACCAATTGGGCCGGTTACGAGAGCACGAGCAAAGAAGTTCAAGGATGTACTCAACGGACTCATTCAAGAGTTATGGGCTCAAGCAAATTCGTGGAGGCCCAATGAGCATGATCCACGTGGGCAACAAAGAATCGTCACCTTGATTCAATTTCTAGAAGGATCCGGTCAAGGCTAAGAATTGGCAAGAAATATTTTGGGTCTATTCTAGAAGGATCGGATTGCATGGCTATTCTAGGCGCCACTTTCTTTCCTTTTATGTTGTCTTTTCTATCCTTCTATATGACTCTAGGCGTCCAGCTCTTCTTTCCTATTTTAGCGTATTTTTTTTTAAGGCAAGTAGGGATTTATTTTAGCTTTGATTAGGAGGGTGGGAGTCCAGCCTTTATTGTCTTATATGTCTTGTGTGTTTTAGGAAGGTAAGGATTTCTTTCCTTACCCATTTTCGGCTTTAATTAGGTTTTCTATATTAGGTTTTTTCCTTGTAATGTTCAGCCCTTTAAATAGGTGCATAAGCAATGGAAAATGAGACATTGATTATTCATAAAACTTGTGAAGTTTATTCTCTTTGGTTCTTTGAAGAACTACGCGAACTTATCGGGATTTCCCGTGGAGTTCATCTCGACTTATCAAACGGAGTTTCCACCACTGTTTGTGGCGTCTTCCTTATGCCGAGGTTCTTGTTTGTCTTAAACAACGGGTCGAGGTCTTCCATTCGAATCTGTCCATAGAACGATCTTGGGTTCCCTTTCGTTGTTGGGTCTCGTTATTCTTGACGGGGTTCACATCAGTTCGGATGGTTAAGTGACATGTCCGGATGGGATCTCTACAGGTTTAAGACTTGCGTCTCTTTCTATGCCAGACACACATCTTTTCATTTTTATTAATTTGTCATGTCATATTGTGTGCTTTTCTCATGGATTTCTCCTGAGATTTTGGCATTCTTTGCACATTTATTCTCATCCCATGATCTTCATTGTGTCTTCCATTATTGTTTTAAGTTTTTGTGCTTTTAGAATATTGGTATATTTGTTGGGATATTCTCTTGAGATAGTGTGCATGAAAATTCTATTCTGTTTGTGTGTTGGGTTGATATTGATATATCTAAGTCATTTGGATTCCGATCTTTGCTTTTGTAATACTTGGACATCCAATTGACAGCTGTCATAATACCACTTTCTTTTTTGGACTAACAAGATCTAATATTTCTTTGTGGTGTTATTTTAGAAATATTTCTGTTTAAATCTTTTCAGGAATATGTTGTCCAGCAGCTCCCAGCACAAATCTGACAGATGAATCCTTTGGAAAACTAACAGTTGTTGAAGTCGCATGTTCAAATTCCAAAGGTCTCAGGATTAAGATGAGCTTTTTCCCCTGGCTCATGCAGAGCCTTCCGTAGCATTCCCTTAGATCTTTATTGTAATGCCCCGCCTTTTACAAAAAGACGTAACTGAAAATTTTGATTTCCACGTAGTATTACAACATCATCAGAGTTAAATATTGGCAGTGGAATATATCTATTTTTTTTTCTTTATAATGACACATTAGAGCTGACTGAATAACCTCCATATATAAAATAATAACCTTTGTTCTGATAATATAAATACATCTCGGATAACAACGTACGTGCCACAAGCGACACTCAATAAAGTATTAGTAATACCAAAATATCATAGCATCGAAGAGACATATAAAAAGAGTTTGACACCGGTGCATGAAATGATATACTAAGCAGGGTAGTCCATCACATCCAAGAGACCACAACACAGGAGGCAACTTAGCCTCAAAAGACTGCTACTCAGATCCATTAAGCATCTGGATAGTCCTAATACTCTTCGTTCTCAAACCCTGTATTAATAAATAATACAGATAGAAATGACAATACAAAAATACCAAAGTGAGTCCGCTGTTTCCAATAATATAATGAATGCTGATTTATTTATGAAATGCAACATAATGAAATAAAATAAAATAAAGATTATATATAAATATATATATACATTTTATGGCCTATGGTTGCAAGTCATAGTCATAGATTGAATATGTATATGTATATATAAATAAATAAAGAAATGGCATGACATTTTATATGCAAAGTTTTAATTATATCTTTGAAGCACTCCTCTCGTGATGGATCCTACGGTCCGTATTAGCGTGTCGATTGGGATCCTACGGTCCCCCTTTTACGAGTTATCTCCCATGTTTTATTAATCTTTTACTGGAATCCTACGGTTCCAGCATAACTGAAATCCTAAGGTTTCAGTGGCTTGTTTATTATCCTCTTTTCGGGTGCCTCCTCATTCACTGAGAACCTAGGAACTCATGTGCAGCCTCATGTACTCACTGTACTGTGGATCTAGATCCAACAGCTTGTTATTATACCGATTATTAAAATAATAAAATATGCAAAGTCACATGCGCAAACAAGTAAATAAAGCAGTAGACACAATATCATAGGAAAAATCCACCAGCTTCGTCCTCAGTAAGTATAAAGATACTTACCTTCTTTTGCTTCCAAAAGGGTTTCCATACAATTGGTGACAAAGGCTTCTAGAAAAAAGGGCTAAAACTTCACCCTTGCTGTAGCACATAAAACAGAGTATTTTTCTCCTTTCCTTTTAAAAGAGATGTAACTCGTGAGAGCAACAAGGTGTTTCTTCTTTTTGTTTTCTTCATTCTTTTCCCTTTCATTAACATCATAAACCGAACACACAAGGATACACTGCAATACATTTTAATGCACACAATAGTGAATTAATATAATTCATTAACAATACACTCCAACACTATTCTTATTCCTAACCTCCAAACCTTAACTTAATTTCTATCGTTATTCTGTCATGGTAACGACATGTAAAATTAGTCCAATTACATTTTATTACTAATCTTTTTATGCGAACTTTATTACGGCATATTATAATAGATTATAATGCCACGTATTTCATGTAGGCATTATAACATCATTTATAAACAATGACCAAAATAATCATTTTATTTAAAATAGCATTATAAAAGCTTTATCATTAAAAATCATATATATTTATTTTTATATCAAATAAACTTAATAAATACATTAATATAATTAACGAGCTTTATACTTTAAACACAAGTGTAATAAAATAAATTCGTACTTATTTCTTTATTTTAACCTTATAAAAATTGAGCAGAATAACGGCTTAATATATATATTAAATGCCTTAAATACTTAAAAGTATTTTGGCAGCATAACGGCGCTTTTGTAAAATAATGTATTTTTACTTGGGCATCATAACGGCGTATTTTTATATTTAATCACTCCACTTTGAAAATCCTGTTTAAAACACATCTTAAAAACATTAGATTACTTTAGCAAATAACTCATAAATTCACAATATTAAAATAAAACTTTAATTAAAAACCAAATATGTTTATTCTTTTTCTTTCTTTTTCTTTTTCTCTTCTTATTCTCTTCTTATTTTCCTTCTTCTTCTTCTTTCACAATAGAGTCGAGAGAGAGACAGAGAGATAGAGAAGGATAAAGAGCTTGAGAGAAAGACTTACCCACGGAAGAGAGAGAACTTTGGATTTCTTATACCTTTGCTGCTGGACCCAAAATTGAGAGAGAGAGAGAGAGAGAGAGAGAGAGAGAGAGAATTTGAGAGAGATTGGGAGAGAAATTGAGATGTGTAATTGAAGGAATGGATTGGGCTCCTTTTATAGTGAAATGGACGGCCAAGATTGCTCCAAAACGATCACATCTAACGGTTGGGGAGAAGATTTGGAGAGATTTGGTATTAAATATCAGATTTTCGTAGATTCGGTGCATGAATCTGTTTTCTGCAGAAAGTCGATCGATCGCATTTTTACACTATGAAATAATCGATCGATCTAATTGAACAGTAAGTCGATCGATCTACTTTTTACACTATAAAATAATCGATCGATCTATTATACTTAGCCAAATTTTCATCCGTTTCAGCACCTATAAAATCGCTCAATCGATTAATTAATCGATCGATCTATTTCGGCTTCTAATAAGAGTTCGATTCCCTAATCGCACGAACTATTTTAAGACATTAAACAATCGCTCGATCGATTCTATAATCGATCGATCGAATTAGACTTAGTTTATTTCTAATCCATTTTAACTCTTATACACTTATGCATATATTTCTAATAAATATTTAATCTCTTAAATATTTATACCTATCTTGATGAATAATTATTCCACAAATATTCATATGTATATTATTCCTATTATCAGGCCTTAAATCATATTTTAAGATATTTTACTCAATATCTTAAAATATGGGGTATTACATTTATCAGTTAGAGGTTCAGTGGTGAATCTCCTTATTTATCTTGCAAACCAATTGCTTAGAGGATGTCAATCTGCGGATAACCAGTTTCAGGCTTTGCAAGAGATTGAAGGTTTTCAGTCCATGGTTCCTGGCTTCCTGAGCTAGAAGCCGAAGTAGTACAAATCAAGCTTTTTATACGGATTTCTCTTCGTTACTTGATTTCAGTAGATCAGCAGGATTTGATACATGAAGGATTTATGTTCCTCTCTGTTGGGCCACTTGCATACTCTTCCTTATTTTCCTATTGTTTTGGATTTTAGAACGCTTTTGTCTGTGGATATTATTACTCTGTTTACCCATATTGTCCTTTTGAGACACTTAGGGGGAGTAATTTTTGTGTGGTCTTTCTTCTTACTTTGTTTTACCCTTTGTCCTTTTGTGACAAAAAAGGGGGAGTAATTTTTTACTAGGATTGTATTTTTAACCGGTCAAGTGATTTTGTGTTGGATGCATTCTGTTGGACAAAATCACTTCTATGTAATGTTGCTGCTTTCACAGCGATGTTGTTTTATTCATAGTCTACTCTTCAGTTATGAGCTTCAAGAAGACTCTGTGCAAAATTTAAATCAGTCAGTTTAGTTCCTTGCATCCGTCCGGACGACATGGTATTCCGTCCGAACGCTCATCAGTCAATAACATCCGTCCGGACGATGAGAACTTTCCGTCCAAACACCCATCAGTGTCTAGAAGCTTCGAATAGTTCAAGTTTGCATCTGTCCAAGCATAATAGCAAATCGTCTGAACGCTCTTTAGAGTTCGAGAATATCCCAGTGTTCCAGTGAATCCGTCCAAACGACGTGGCTATACCGTCCGAACGCCATTCAGTGTTTTACAAGCATTAGGGTTTCTACCTTAAGACACAGTTATGGGAAGACGGCTGCAACCGTCCGGACGATGTCCTCCATAAGGCAAGTCGTGCATACAAAGTTCAACTGACCGGACATCAGTCTTCATGGTTCGGACGATCAAGCATCATATGTGGAAATTGCGTGCACCAGTTCAACTGTCCGGACATCAGCCTTCAGGGTCCAGACACTTAAAGCCTTTTTATGGTAATTACGTGCAGCCGAAGTACAACTGTCCGGACGCTAGGGCAACCGTCCGGACGAGGCCTTATTATGGAAGCTTTCAGTGCTATTTTTGAAAGGCGGTTGCAGTTGACCGTCCAGACGCTCGGTCAAGCCGTCCGAAGACCCTCCGGTATTTTGGTCATATCGTTTTACTCAAATATCAGATTGGGACGAAATCGGCGCCGTTGGAAAGCTAATGAAAAATGTTGTAAATTGATGTTTGGAAGGCCAATAGAATCGTCCGAACGGGCCGGACGGCCCCATCCGGATGGAAACATCAAGGATCCGGACGGCCCTACCAAAATTCGATAATTTTTCAGAATTGCTTTTCTGACACGGAAACAGTTTCCCAACCGGACGCCTAAGGCTACCGTCTGGATGCGCGTGCCAGAGACTCCATTTTTTACTCGAATTAGGGCTTCTAAAGCCTATAAATAAGGGGTTCTAGGCATGCATTCGATACAAAATTCGGTGGTGAATTCCTTATAGCTTAGAGAGGGTGTTTAGGGAGATATTAAAGATCTGCTAGCTCTCTAGCTTTTTCCAGTGTGTGATTTGATCAGCTGTTAAGTCTATCTTAGGGGTTGGCCATAAGGTAAAGGATTCCATTGAAGACCCCTTCAGGTAGGAGACCTGGTTAGGAGGCGTTCGTTTTGGGTTACACGTTAGAGTTTAAGGTACGACCACTGCATCAAGGGTATGTGAGTGCTACTACTTTATAACTAGCTTTGTCTTCTGAATAGTGGATATCCTAGGTTTGACTGCTCCGGAGTGGTTTTTCTCTTAATTGAGTTTCCACTTCGTCAACAAAATATTTGTCTCCTTTAATTTCCGCATTTAATATTTTGTTGCACACTGTTCACACACACTTGTATAAATTAGAAGTCTCTTTTATTTTTCACAATCAAATAGCATCTCAAAACTATGTAGAGATATAAAAGAGAGTTCAGAGTTTGATTAGCACAGAATCTTCCTGTAGTCAGAAAGTTTGAATAGATTACTCAACTCATGCAATGCGTGTGTGTGTGAAGACTTTTCCCAAAAGGTTTGAATTTAATTGATATGACAAAAAGCAACCAGATTTTATAGACAAGAGAGAAAATCAATGAAAGATCAGTCAAAAGTCAAACCTTATTAATTACTAGGGCCTACCCACCCTCATCTGATACACTCCCCCTAAGATGCAGTACCTAATTGTTTTACTTGTACCATGAAGGACAAGGTAAAATTTTACTTGCACCATGAAGGACAAGATATATTGCTATTTCAGCACAAAAGCAATGAATATAAGCATATAACACAGAGCTTATAAGAATATCTGCTTGATTCTTTTTGGTGCTGCAACCTAGAGAAAAATGCTAGAATTTTTAGGTTCTAGGTTCAACTAGCATGTTGGTCAATTTGGTCATCTTATCAAAAACATCTATCTTATTTAGAATTTCCAGAAGCAACGAGTCAGAGAGGAAAAGATGTACCTTTGGGGAGTCTTGGATAGTGCACATTTTCATCGCATGAAGAAAGTAACTATCCAGCTTTTATAGGCTGCAGGTTCAAATGAGTGCCTGGTTTGAAAAACCTAGGCCTCGTCCGAACGGTAGACATAAGGCGTCGGGACGGACAACTGTACGATCGGCTTTCCAAAATTTTGCTAAAATTCTTTCCAGATTTGAGCCGCATCCGGACAATGTTGCCATGTCGTCCGGACGATCGCACTTTAGCTGCACGCAATTTCCATTTCAAGGCTTCGCGCGTCCGGACCAAGGGAATGGTCGTCCAGACGGTTGATCTGATGCACGCAATTTCTATATAAGTAGCTCGCAGGTTTGGACCATGAAGACTAGCGTCCGGACGTCAGAATTTTGAATGCGCGACTTGCCTTATGGATAAGCGCGTCCGGATGGGAATCCATACTGTCCGGACGGTTGCAGCGATCTTCCCATATCTGTGTTTTGGAAAGACATCCCATATCTGGTCGAACACTGAGTGTCGTCCGGATGTGCTGCTAAAACGTTCGGACGGATGCAAGCTGGAGCAGTTTGAAGCTTCTCGACACAGATGAAGGTTCGGACCGAAAGTTCTTGTCGTCCGGACGGATGATGCTTTGGACAGTTGGGCGTCCGAACGGCATATCACGTCGTCCGAATGGTTGCAAGGGATCCGATTTCTCTAAGTTAAAGATTGTGCATAATCTTCTAGAAGAACTCTGAATAGTTGAATCCCTGTTTAAATGCATCATTACATAGAAGCGATTTTGTCCAACAGAATGTAGCCAATTACAAACTAACAATTTAGGACTCATTTATGATCATCATGCGATTGCCTACTCAAACATGGAAAAATGGACAAAACCTGGCAAACTAGATGACCAATAAAGTGGGCAGCAGACCCACTGGACCACAAGTTCCCTAAGCAACTTACACCAACAACAACAAAACAAAGCTACACAGACAACTCTCAATCTTCTGAGACTAGCTTAAACCACTTCGTAACCAACAAAGAATCTATACAAATTCCTCACAATGAAAACCATCTATACAACCACAAAGTAAAAACAGTAGAAAGCTATGCACAAGAGCACCAACAGAAAGCTCAAAATCCAAAAATCGTCCACCAGAAAATCAAACCTATAGGACCAAAGCAGCAGCACACAGAAGGGACTATAACCCTCTAGAAACAGAACCAGCCAAGGGCATTTCCCACCCCAACTCCCATGCTTCATATTACAGCATGGTTACTTACAGTTGTACAAGGTCACATAAAGAAACAAAGACAAGCAAGACATGCTAGTAATTGGCAACAAAGACAACAACAATCCTATCAAGAACACTATGTGGTAGTGGTCAACACTAACTGATCAACAATAACTGATATACTCCAAAGTGATAAACTTTAAACATAAACATCAACAATAACTGATCAAAAAATGCAGGACATCAAAAAATGCAGGGGTTTTACAAAGGAGACGATAGCATTTTCAATATCACTATGTGGGGCCAAATCTTCTGGGAGCCCAAAAGGCGTCGTTAATGGCTTCCAAGGACACGAAACGCTAGGTTGGAGCAAGGAATAAGGGGTTTTACAGAGGAGACGATAGCATTTTCGCCATTTTAGTCTCAGAAGAAACAAATGGTCTCTTAGAACGGGTTTTACAAGGGTTTTGCTCACTCCGAACTCAACCCCTCCCTCAAATTAAACCAAATCACCGGGTTTGTTACAAATGCTCTAAGAAGATCAACTCACCGGGTTGGGTTCGGGCAAGGAGATCGAGATTGCTAGCTGGAGATTGAGTTGGCTGAAGTTGGTGGCGGCGGCCGGCGGAGGCGTTGTTGGAGGTGAGAAAAAACCCTAGGGCAGCGGTTCGTCCGGCGGCTGTAGCAAAGGAGAGAGAGAGCAGTGGCCGAGATCGACAGAGATCTGATATTTTATATCTAAATTTCTAGACGGTTTGACCAAAACCGTCTTAAAATTTACATTTTTGGACGGTTGTTTTTAAACTGTCTGTACATTTATGGATGTATTATTCAAACCGTCCATATTTATTTCTTTACAGACGGTTTTTTGAAAATCATCTATAATAGTTTAATACTAGACGGTTTCAGAAACCGTCTTGAAAAAAAACCATCCACAATTGGTATTTTTTTTTTTTGTAGTGACACATCTATGGCTTATTAATTGACATCATCGATCATGTTCTGCTTTTCTGTTTCTCTCTCCTCCTACACTATTTTGGGAGTGGGGTGACATTGATGGACTGTTATAACTCCATTTCTCTTGATGAAGATGGACTTGTACTTTCGATTGCTGCGCAAAACATAACATGACTGTGTTGTCTGATGGTTCCCATTTGAAGTACATTTCAAACCAGTCTTAGCCCAATAGGCTTTTAGAGATTCAAATGCTTGGGGAATGATGTGAAAGCTCTTGGCCAATTATTTAATTATTTTTTGTCCGGGTTAGTCGCTGCTCCTGTGATAACAAAGACTAGGAAGCTCATTGGAGTGGCCTCGTGATGCAGGTTAGCATAAGTTGTTGGAATTTTGTTCGAGTAATTGCTGATTTTATTGAAAGCTGGAGATGGATTTGATTTGATTTCCCTTGTAAAGTAGAACAGACTTGCCTTGTTCAATAAAATGTTGGCTTGAGAAAGTTATAACCTGCCTACAATCTGAATTAGGTTGTGCTCTGCCTCCTCTGTTATTATCAGGTAACCAGACATGGGCCTCGATGGGCTGGATCCAGGTGAGCCTCCAATGTAGTCTGTAGACACAATATAATCCAATATTTGAGGCCCTAATGAAATTCAGCTAGTGATCCAGGCTTAGGAAGTCAGGTTAGAGGGTTTATGTAAAGATATTTTGGACTTGGGCTCCAGATTCTAGTGTCAGTTGTCATGTTAGAAATTCTGTGGCAATTCCAATTAATCTTCAAATCAATTTTTAATATATATATTCAAAGATTAGTCGAGACTATCACGTCACTATCATCAAAAAAATGTCAATGGAACAAACTTAGAAGCAGTAAGAATTGTCAATGTATCTCATTCCTCGCCGGTGGAACTGAGTTGGAGTAGGCCAGGGGCAGGGAGTCTGTTTGAACAGGATCGGAAGAGGCCTCTGTCAAGTGGAGCACATGTAGGGAACAAAATACAAAATTTTCCATGCCACCGAAAGAGGAAATTTCCGAGAGGTTTCAAGAGCATTTAGTTAGACAACGTCGTTGGGAACTGAAACCTCCAGTTTCCCATTTTTCTTTGTCATCCATTGTCAAGTGCAGTTTTATTAATGGAAGAAGGTGCAAGGAAGTTGCGCAGGCGGCGGTGCACGAATTTGTACGTTGGACGGGGTCAATGTTCACATGAAATGTTTCTTGGCTTGTTGGGCACATTTAAAGATTCACGTTGCAAAGTCAACAATCAGCTACGGAAAATTAACAGCACCATATGACTTTTGTTCCCATATTAATTTTTCTAGGAAAATCAATTCCTGAAAAACGGAAAGCTTTACAGACTGACCAATCTGACAGATGCAACAAACTGCCAGTTGGAATTGTTAATTAAAAAGAGAAATTGAAAGAGAGGAAAAAGCTTCTGAAAATAAAAATATACCGAGTATTTTTGGTCTTGTTGAAAAATGTATAGGGTTATTTTTGTGTTATTGTTTTTTTTTTTTTTTTTTTTGTTGGTAGTTTAGAGCACTCTTAATGGATTTACTATTTGCAACTTTAGGCTAAAGTAGTTGAACAAAATATTAAAAATACACTCCATTGAATTCTGTAAACAAAAACTAGAATAGATTTTGCTTGGCTCCATTACATGTAGTGTTGCACTATTCACGGATGCATTCATTATTCTATCATAATCTCGCTCTCATACTCTTCTCCTTTTTTTCATTTATTTTCCCTACCGACGCCTCTACTTCTCTTGCTACCCAACAAACCTCGAGCCCTTCTTTGTCCATGCGTGTGCCTCTACCGTTTTGCTTTTGGCCCTACTTCCATTCCCGGAACTATATCTGGGCAACGTGGAGGATGGGTCACTGTCGATGGGCGACTTGTGATGGCTAGAACGGTGAATCTCGGCCCCATACCGACGGAAGAAGATGAATGCTGAATCATATGTGCAAACTAAAATGTCTTGCCTTGTAGTTGAGAGGGGAGCTTTAGAGCTGCCCTGAAATGTCTTCCCCTGTAGCTGACACTCTCAAGAAGATCAAGCTGCCTTGAAATGTCTTCCCCTATAGCTGAGAGGGGAGCTTCAGAGCTCATAACGAGAACCTAAGGGAAAGAGAAAGGGGGAGAAAGTAAACAGAGGACAGATACTAGTAGCCAGAAAGGGATCAATCAAGGGCGAACAATAGATCGATGCGCAAACTGCTAGATTTTGCTTGAGTTTGATACTGTAGCCTTTTGATTGAATGGGTAACAATTGTTTGGGTATTTCTATTGCTGTGTTCGATCTTGAGTTTTAGTCAATTCTTGATCAAATTTGCAGTTGATTTTGATTTTGTAGGTGGTTTGAGAAGCCTTTGGTTGTTTCTAATTTTGGGAGTCTCTTAATTTTTGTTTGTTGATGAAATTTTAGTAGATGACTGAATGGCTTTTGCAAATATTGGGTGTACAATTTTTTTGTATTATATTTAAAATTATGAATACCGAAAGAATTTGTTTTTTGAAATTATGTTTAAAAGGCTTGAAAAACCTGAGACAGAATTAGAAAAAATTGATTAAACCTTAGTAGAATTTGAATTCCCAAACATGTTTCTCGAAAATAATAATAATAATAATAATAATAATAATAAAAAAAAAAAAAAAAAAATGTGCTACCCAAACATGCCATTATTTTTGAAGTTTGTATACTAGTCAAAGTATCTAAAGCTCTCTCCTAAAACGCTTTGAAGTTTAAGGAAGTTGGCATCGTGTCATGTACACATCCAATAAGTAAAAGTCAGCCGACAGCCAAGATAGACTTGCTTCCCTCATTCTAGGGGCCAAGTAAAAAAATATTGATGAAAAACACCACGTAATGGACCCTTTCCTTGGCGCTTGCGATTAGAGTCCATGTATCCACCACTTACAAAAGCAGTCAATGTGAAAATCCGCCTGCACATGCTTGTAATTAGAAAAGTAAATGACTTCAAGACCAAACTACTACCCTCTTACCATGGTTAAGGGACATTTTTTTTTTGGATGATTATTAAGGGACATTGCAATACCAAAATTTCAGTACATCTGTAGATAATGGCGGTGTATTTGAAAATTTGCGCTCTTTGATCAATCAAAATTACCATTCACATTGCTAAAATGGAAAGAATTTACTAGTTGCTTGACTAAATTATAAAAAAAAAAAAAAGACTTGAGAGGCGTGTGACACAAGTTCTCCTGCCAAGCTACCTACCCCCCCTCAATCGGATATTATATAAACAAAGGTAGGCTCTGCAGTAGAATGAAGTTCTTTCCTTACTGCATCTTTTAAATTCAGTCTCTTTTCCCAAGTTATTTTTACTTCCTAATAAATACCTCGCATTATTCTGCTTCTTCATAAAATGACAGAAACAAGCATGCGAGGAAGCCATAATTTGGACAATGCTTGTAACACATCGGTCCATAACTTCACTGGAATCACTGCCTCAATCGGATATTATATAAACAAAGGTACGCTCTGCAGTAGAATGAAGTTCTTTCCTTACTGCATCTTCTAAATTCAGTCTCTTTTCCAAGTTATTTTTACTTCCTAATAAATACCTCGCATTATTCTGCTTCTTCATAAAATGACAGAAAAAGGCATGCGAGGAAGCCATAATATGGACAGTGCTTGTAACACATCAGTCCATAACTTCACTGCCATCATCAGAGCCCAGAAACGGTGGCGCATAGCAATCTGTTCCATCCGGTTCATGGTCTCTCTTGGCAGAGAGGTCGTTTTCAAAAGAAATAGCCATAATTCTGGGATCTTGAAGCCCCACTTTTTCACTACCCTCGACATTGAACCAAGCAGCTCCCACCCTGGTGAAAATGAACGTGTGCCTTGCTCCTTTGTTCCTAACATGAATCAAACAGCTCTCACAGAAATGGTGAAGGAGAAAGACTTACTAGCTCTCCGCAGCTTTGGAGGCGTACAAGGCATTGCCACTGCTCTCAAGACAGACCCTGAGAAAGGAATCCACAGCGATGATCAGGAAGTCGGCCAGCGGCGTCAAATGTTTGGTGCAAATACTTACCACAAGCCCCCTCCAAAAGGGTTCTTATTTTTTGTGGTCGATGCTTTCAAGGATACCACCATTTTCATCCTGCTGGCCTGTGCTGCCCTTTCTCTTGGTTTTGGCATCAAAGAACATGGGGCCAAGGAAGGCTGGTACGAAGGAGGAAGCATTTTCATAGCTGTCTTTCTGGTGGTGGTTGTCTCTGCCCTCAGTAACTTCAGACAGGAGAGGCAGTTCGAGAAGTTATCAAAACTGAGCAAAAATATCAAAGTTGATGTTCTTAGAGACACACACCGCCTCAAAATCTCTATCTTCGACATTGTAGTTGGAGATGTTGTCTTTCTAAATATAGGTGATCAGGTTCCTGCTGACGGATTGTTTTTAGATGGGCATTCATTGCAGATAGACGAGTCTAGCATGACAGGAGAGAGTGATCATGTGGAAGTAGATTCCACTGAGAATCCCTTCTTGTTCTCCGGATCAAAGGTGTCGGATGGGTATGCTCGAATGCTTGTTACATCGGTGGGAATGAACACTGCATGGGGTGAAATGATGAGCTCAATAACTGGTGATTCCAGTGAAATAACACCATTACAAGCACGCCTTAACAAATTAACCTCTTCTATCGGAAAGATAGGCCTTGCAGTTGCTTTACTAGTTCTTCTAGTCTTGTTAATTCGTTATTTTACAGGTAACACACAAGATAAGAATGGAAAGAGAGAGTATTATGCTGGCCAAACAGATTTAGATGATGTGTTCAATGCGGTCCTGCGCATTGTTTCTGCTGCAGTCACTATTGTGGTGGTCGCTATCCCTGAAGGTCTGCCATTGGCGGTCACGCTCACACTTGCTTACTCCATGAAGAGAATGATGGCTGATCAGGCAATGGTCAGAAAACTTTCCGCTTGTGAGACAATGGGCTCAGCAACGATAATCTGCACGGATAAAACTGGCACCTTGACATTGAATGAGATGAAAGTGACCAAGTTTTGGCTTGGCCAAGAATCCATTGAAGAAGATTCTTCAACTGTAATTGCACCAAATGTTCTTACTTTATTCCACCAAGGAGTTGGTTTGAACACAACTGGAACTATCTATAAACCTGCATCAGGATCCGAACCTGAAATTTCTGGTAGTCCAACTGAGAAAGCAATTCTCTCGTGGGCTGTTTCGCAATTGGGTATGGACACAGTAAAGCTAAAGCAAGGTTCCGCAGTTCTCCATGTTGAAACCTTCAACTCTGAGAAGAAGCGGAGTGGGGTTGCAATAAGGAAAAAGTCTGATAACACTGTCCATGTGCACTGGAAAGGTGCTGCTGAGTTAATCCTAGCAATGTGTTCAAGCTATTATGAAACTAGTGGGATTACGAAGTCCCTCAATAAAGATAGGTATAAGATTGAGAAAATAATCCAAGGCATGGGCGCTAGTAGCCTCCGATGTATTGCTTTCGCTCATAAGCAAATATCAGAAGAAGAAATGGGATGCCACGATGCTGAAAGGACTCACCGACTAAGAGAAAACGGCTTAACCTGGCTAGGGATAGTTGGTCTCAAGGATCCATGCCGGCCTGGTGTTAAGAAAGCTGTGGAGACTTGCAGAAACGCTGGGGTGGAGGTCAAAATGATCACTGGAGACAACGTTTTTACAGCAAAAGCTATAGCTACAGAATGCAGTATTCTAGATCCCAATCACCAAGTAAATAGTGAAGTGGTAGATGGTGTTGAGTTTCGAAACTACACACATGAAGAGAGAATGGAGAAAGTCGAGAAGATCCGGGTGATGGCAAGGTCATCTCCATTTGACAAGCTTCTGATGGTACAATGCTTAAAACAGAAAGGCCATGTGGTTGCAGTCACTGGAGATGGCACAAACGATGCACCTGCATTAAAAGAAGCTGATATAGGACTTTCCATGGGCATTCAAGGCACTGAAGTGGCTAAAGAAAGCTCCGATATCATCATCTTAGATGATAACTTCGCTTCTGTTGCCACAGTTTTAAGGTGGGGACGGTGTGTATACAACAATATCCAGAAATTCATCCAGTTTCAATTAACAGTGAATGTTGCAGCTCTTGTAATCAACTTTGTTGCAGCGGTTTCTGCTGGAGAGGTTCCGCTAACAGCAGTCCAGTTGCTGTGGGTAAATCTCATCATGGACACGCTGGGAGCTCTGGCCCTTGCTACGGAGCTGCCTACTGACGAGCTTATGCAGAGGTCTCCTGTGGGGCGAACAGAGCCTCTAATAACAAGTATTATGTGGAGGAACCTCTTAGCTCAAGCCTTGTTCCAGATATCAGTCCTCTTGACTTTACAGTTCAAGGGTGAGTCTCTCCTCAATGTTAGAGGGGAGGTTAAGGATACACTTATTTTCAATACTTTTGTTCTCTGTCAAGTGTTTAATGAGTTCAATTCAAGAAGCATGGAGAAGAAGAATGTTTTTAAAGGACTTCATAAGAACCGATTATTTATTGGAATTGTGGGAACTACAATTATTCTTCAGGTTGTAATGGTGGAATTTTTAAACAAGTTTGCAGATACAGAGAGATTGAATGGGTTGCAGTGGGGAGTATGCATTGCAATTGCAGCTGTGTCATGGCCACTTGGTTGGGTAGTGAAGTTCATACCTGTTTCAGATAAACTATTCCTCAATTACCCTAAGAGTGCAAAAGTGATATTCTTGAGGATTGTGAGGGTGTTTAACCGAATGAAACCCTCTTCCTCTAGGCTTGGAATTGGATGTGGGAAAAGGTAAGGCCTTAAGCACAACATGGGCAGAGTTTCCTGATTTTTTTAAATATTTTTTGGTAAAATTACCACCTAGAAATCTTACCAAAACATATAATATCCTCTCTCTAAAGCCGCTTAAAAGGTGCGACATAGCCCATGTGTCTTCTTTGTGTCATAATCTTTTTACATAGCCAGTTTGAAGCCCTAGATTGACAACCAACACTAAACTTAGGGAGATAATAAAAATATGTATTAAGAGATTTGAACCTCAAACCTATCCATAACCGCTACTTACTACCTACAGAGTTGTGGTGGACTCTAAATTTGGTAGTTTGTGGGGTGGGTGAAGTTCTAACGAGCCCCTTGGGAAGTATGGGGTGGGGGGTTTATGAAAGAACATTAGGAGGGGTTAGGGAAGTTCTCTAGTCATACCAAATTTGAGGTGGGAGATGACTCCAAGGTTAGTTTCTGGCATGATTTGTGGTGTGGGGATAAGGCCCTTAAGGAAGGCTTTCTAGAGTTATATAGCAGGGCTCACTTGGAGATTTCGAGTGGCACCAATCAATGGAATGTAAGCTTTGTTGGAGCAACTCATGATTAGAATGTGGATGTCTTTGTTTCGTTCTTCAAGGTATTGTATTTAGTTAGAGTGGGACAAGAAGGTGAAGACAAAAATTGGCGGGTTCCCTCAAAAAGATGGTTGTTTGCTGTTAGATCCTTCTGCAGTGTCTTGGTTTGGAATGAGGGCTCTTAGTTCCATTGGAAGAATGTTTGGCGGATTAAGTTTCTTTTGAGGGTGGTCTTTTTCGCTTGGTCAGCTGCCCTATGTAAGATCCTTACCACAGACAATCTGTGGAAACCAACATGTCATCGTGGTTGACAGGTGTTGTATGTGTAAAGAAATGGAGAGTTCGTGGACCATCTTCTTCTCCATTGTGAGGTTGCCGAGGCCTTGGATGTTTTCTTCAGTCGTTTTGGGTTCTCTTGGGTTATGCCGAGACGAGTAGTCAACTTATATGCGTGTTGGTGAATTGCTGGTAGCACTCGGAGTGATGCTGTGTAGAAGATGGTGCCTTTGTGTCTGTTGTGGTGTCTAAGGAGGAAAATAAATTATAGAAGTTCTGAAGATTGTACGAGGATGTTGGTTGGTCATTAGTTATCATGATTTCATTGTATGTACATGCTTTTATTGAAAAGAAAAAAAAGGCATGGTGGAATACTCTTCAGTTGGTTCCATAATCATCATGTAGGAACTATTGTTGGCTCATGATCCAGCATTTTTGTGCTCTTTATATTGTTCTAGAGTTGGGTGTGTGCCTCTCTTCTGGAAAAAGGGAAGGGAAAGAAAGAAGTGGGATTCTCTGTCGAAACACCTTATCAATTTTCAGACTCAAATCCAGGGCTTGACTGAGTTTCTTAAGTTTATATGTACGTGTAGTTACAATTTTTCTCCTAAGATTGTTCTCATTAACCATATAAAAGCTGTATCCCTGTAACATTTATAGAAGTAGAATTCAAGATGTCATTTTCTTTGAGTGGATTTTCTGTATCTTGTTACTTAAAATTTCTCCCATTGAATTTTTTGTTGTTATGCTCTACAGTTGCTCTTGCTGATCTTTCATTTTCCATTTTGCTATGGAGATTTGAAGACCTATTTGATAGCTAACCTATTCCCTTACTACTAAAGCCAATGCCCATGGGTGTTAATTTATCATTTGCATATAGATGAAAAAGGTGAATCATATCCTAGGAATTTTACTTTTTAATTTTGATATCAAGAAAATAGTTTCTTTATTACATATGTAAACTTTCTCAGAGCACAATAAGATGGGGTATTTCATTTTTTTTTTTAATTGATAAACAAGATTGGTTAGATTCGACAAACTGCTAAGGAACGTGATAGGAACCCGAAAGTTGGGAACCAGAAGAGAGAAATATGGCTTATTGTCTTGCTATATTGGGATAGAGCTGAGAGGGAAAGTAGCCCTTAGTGGCTATGCAGAATTGGCCCCAGCTTGTGCTTGCCTTAGGTAATAAAACCCTAATTGATAGATATCCCTAATACGCTACTCTTGCCTTAATTGGTACTTAACATTCCCGCCCTCTCAAGATCAACCTTCACCTCAAGGTTGGAAATTAGGGAAGCATTTGTGGAGGGAATGAGACTCTTCCCACGTAGCGTCTTCCGGGGGTAAATTAGTCCATTGGACGAGGACCTGAGTTATGGTGCGACCGCGTTTGCGGACTTGGCAACGGTCGAGGATGCGGCATGGCGAAACCTGTAGTGTGCCCTGGTCATCGAAGGAGGGTAAGTCCTGAGCTGAAACGTTGGTGTGGCCCATGACCCGCTTTAGACAAGAGACATGAAACATAGGATGGACTGTCGAGGCTGCTAGAAGTTCCAGGTGATATGCAACCTTGCCCACGCGGTTGCGGATGTGAAATGGCCCATAAAATCGAGGCACCAGCTTCAGGGATCAGCGGTTGGCAATCGAGCTTTGGCGATAAGGTTGGAGGCGGAGGAACACCATGTCACCTTCAGCAAATTCCCATTCTATGTTGATCCGCTTGCTGTTTCAAGCACTTCTGAGCCTCGGTAAAGTGCTGTTTGAGAGCTCGGAGTATGCTATCCTGGGTGGTTAATGCGTCATCCACCAGTGCCACAAAAGTGGTACCGGCCTCATATCCTGTCATGGTTGGAGGGGTTCGCCTAAAAACAGCCTCAAAGGGGGTCATTTTCGTTGAAGTATGATAGGTTGTATTGTACCAATATTTTGCCCATGACAACCACTGAACCCACTGCTTGGGTTGGGTACTGACAAAGCACCACAAGTAAGTTTCGAGACAGCGATTGTTCGTCGGTTTGGGGATGATACCCGGAACTGAGTTTCAGCTTAGTACCCTGCAAGTGGAAGAGTTCCTGCCAGAATTTAGTAGTGAAGATGCAATCGCGATCAGACACAATCGACTTAGGGAGGCCATGGAGTTTGACAATATTATCTATGAAGGCTCTTGCCACCGATGTCGCCGTATAGGGGTGCCTAAGAGCCACGAAATGGGCTGCTTTGGAGAGTCAATCGACGACCACCATGATCACAGTATAGCCACTGGAGTTCGGGAGTGCATCAATAAAATCCATGGACAACTCCGACCAGATGCAATCGGGCACAAGCAGCGGCTGCAACAACCATGCAGGGGACATGGTCTCATATTTATTGCGTTGACATACCTCGTATTCCACAATGTAGGTGTGGATATCCGATCGCATATGTGACCAATAGAAGAGCTTATTGATGTGTTGCACCATTTTCAAGTAACCGGAGTGGCCCGCGGCAAGGCTGGCATGAAGTTCATCGAGAATAATGGTCCGCCAAGGGGGAGATTGGGTTAATAACCAAGCGGCGATCATATTACAACAGCCCATCCTGCACCGAATAATGCTAGCCAAAAAATGATCATGCTGCGACTTACTGATCTTGGCATGTATCTAAGGATCCTGCTTCAATTCTTCCTTCATCCGGTCCAACCAATCCAGGTGCACATAGGATATGGCTAACAAGGATGCCGGATCCTCAAGCTGTCGGGATAGGGCGTCCGCGATTCGATTTTCGACCCCTCTTTTATATGAAATGGTGTAGTCATACCTGAGGAGCTTGGTGAGCCACTTTTGCTGTGCCGGGGTAGAGGCGCGAGCATCCAGGAAATGCTTAAGACTTTGATGGTCAGTCTTGATGATAAAGTGGCGACCAACGAGGTAAGTGCGCCATTTAGTGACCGCATGAATGATGGCCGTCATCTCCTTCTCATATGTGGAGAGATCGAGATGGCGAGGAGCTAAAGCCTTGCTCGTGAAAGCAATGGGTCAGTTGGACTGCATCAAGACAACACCGGTACCGATACCACAAGCGTCGCATTCAATAATGAACGGCTGGGAGAAATCAGGTAATGCGAGGACAAGGGTGGTGGTCATGGCTTCCTTGAGAGTCTAGAAAGCCTCTTCGGCAGCCGGATTCCAGGCAAAGTTCCCTTTCTTGAGAAGGTAAGTGAGAAGCATGCAAATTTTCCCATAATCCCGGACAAACTTCCAATAATAGCCCGTGAGCCCGAGGAAACCACGCAGCCTGGTGATAGTTTTTGGGACGGGCCAATCGAGCATGCTGTGAATTTTGGCAGGATCGGCAGCGACTCCTTCTTTAGAGATGATGTGAACAAGATACTCCACTTGTTCCACCCCGAACAAGCATTTAGATCTTTTGACGAATAGGTGATGTTGCTGGAGTTGCAACAACGTCGTCTCGAGATGTTGAAGATAAGACTCCCAAGTAGGGTTGTAAACCAAAATATCTTCTAGAAAAACCAAAAGAAATTTCCGCAGAAATGGGTGAACTACCTCGTCCATCAAATGTTGGAAGGTAGATGGTGCATTGGTGAGGCCAAAGGGCATGACCAAGAACTCCTAGTTGTAATATCCCATATTTTAAGATATTAAATAAAATATCTTAAAATAAGATTTTAAGACCTAATAATATAAATAGAATAAATATGAATATTTATTAGATAAATATTCATCAATCTTTTTAAGTGGAAATGTTTATAAGATTAAATATTTACTAGAAATATAATAATGGATCTAATTTATTAAAAATATTTAAATAAAAGAAAATTTGGATGAACAGTATGTCGATCGATCCACCAAAACTATCGATTGATCCACTTACTATTCATGTCGATCGATCGAGGGTGAACAGTGTGTCGATCGATCCACCAAAAAAGTCGATCGATCGACTTTTGCAAGAAACAGATTAATACCAAATCTCCCCAAATCTTCTTCCTACCCATTGGATACGATCGTTTTGGAGCAATCTTGGCCGTCCATTTCACTATATAAGGAACCCAATACTTTCATCACATCTCATTTCTCTTAATTCTCTCCCAAAACTCTCTCAATTTCTCTCCCAATCTCTCTCAAATTCTGTCTCTCTTTTTCAATTTTGAGTCCAGCAACAGAGGTAGAAGAAATCCGAAGCTCTCTCTCTCCCGTGGGTAAGTCTCTCTTTCTCCCAAGCTCTTTATCTCCCTTCTTCTCCATTTCTATTTCTCTATCTCTCTCTCGGCTCTACTATGAAGGAAGAAGAAGAAAAATAAGAAGAGAAGAAGAAGAAGAGAAAAAGAAAATGATATTTAGTTTTTAATTAAAGTTTTGTTTTAATAGTGTAATTTTATGAGTTATTTGTTAAGTAATCTAACGTTTTTAAAATGTGTTTTAAACAGGGTATTTCAAGCGGAGTATTGAAATATAAAAATATGCCGTTATGATGCCCGAGTGAAAAATACATCATTTTACAAAAATGCCATTATGCTACACAAATACTTTTAAGTATTCTAGGCATTTATTATATTAATGCCGTTACTCTGCTCAATTTTATAAGGTTAAAATAAGAAATAAGTACGAAGTTATTTTATTATACTTGTGTTTAAAGTATAAAACTCGTTAATTATATTAACGTATTTATTAAGTTTATTTGATATAAAAAATAAATACATATGCTTTTTTTCTTTTTCTTTTTGATAAGGTAAATATATATGTTTTTTAATGTTAAAGCTTTTATAATGCCAGTTTAACTAAAATGGGTATTTTGGTTACTATTTATAAATACTATTATAATGCTCGCATGAAATATATGGTATTATAATTAAACCATTATAATATCTAAGCGACATTAGAAATTGAGATAAGTGATTTAAAAGTCGAAAGTGAAAAACGTGGTAAAATAGGTTTCTTAGCAAATTCTTACAAACACACTACCACATGTACAAAATTGTATTGCAGTGAGCACGTGTGAATATTGTCTAAAGCAGGAAATAACTGTGAGTATTTCTTATTCACTGAGGGTGATGCTGAATTTCCATAATGTTGTGGTTTCTGTTTTATTTAATTGTTTGCGCATGTGGAATTTGCATATTTTGTTATTTTAATTAATAAATTTAATTATAAAAGAGTTGGGAGTGACGTCTGCCTGAGCCAAAAATATTAATAAATAAAAGAGTAGGGAGTTACGTCTGCCTGTGCCAAAAAGATAATAAATTATTAGAGTGACGTCTCCTTAGAACTCGCTAAACAGGAGTTACGTCTCCTATCATCCGCTAAACGGGAATTACGTCTCCTAGACTCTATTAAATGGAATTACGTTTCCTTGAATCTATGTGTTAGAGTTACGTCTCTATAAGATTAAATGCAAGAAGCTCATGATTTATTTTATAATAAGACTGTGCATATAAAACTGTCATTACTCTATATTATTTCATTGTATTGCATTTACTTAAATAAATCAGTAATCATATTATTATTGAAAACAGTGGACTCACTAGGTATTTTTGTATTATTGTTTCTCTTTGTATTATATATTAATATAGATTATGAAGAAGAAGAGTATCAGGATTGTCGAGACCTTTAGGTGATCCTGGTAGCAATGTATGAGGCTGGGATGCCTCCCAGTTTTGTGGACTACTATATCTAGTCCATTATTATTATTATATTCGGAAAAAAATATTTATATATTTATTCCGAGTTCTTTGATTGTAAATTATCTGTGCCATACATGGCACAAATACTATTTTAATATATTTTGAAGTATTTTTGTTAGAAGCTCTGCCGTGTTATTCAATCAAACTCTATTGGAAATATTATATTCCACTGCCAATTTATTACTCTAAATGAAATTTTCACTTACGCCTTTTTGCAAAAGGCGGGGCATTACACTAGTTATTCATGCGTCCGGAATGTTGTCTTTGAACCCTGTCGTGGACTCAGATTTGATGGTATCCGGAACGTAAGTCAAGCTTGAAGAAATAACACGCACCATGCAATTCGTCTAGAAGCTTGTCGATCATCGATATGGGAAACTTGTCCTTAACCGTGATTTGGTTGAGAGCCCGATAATCCACACACATCTGCCATGTACCATCCTTGCTTACTAATAAGACCGGGGAAGAATAGGGGCTATGGCTAGGTCAGATAAGCCTGGTCTCTAGTAGTGCCTTAACTGCCCGTTCAATCTCATCCTTCTAGATTTGGGCATACCGGTAAGGGCGCATGTTGGTAGGAGCGCTGTCTAGCAATAGCGAAATTTGATGGTCGGGTGAATGCCGAGGAGGCAGCAACATAGGCTCAGCAAAGAGGTGACTAAACCAGTCCAAGAGAAGTTGCAGCTTCGGTGCGGCCGGGTGAACCGAGGCGGTGATCTCCAGCAGCTCGGCATCTATGATCCATCTCGGTTGGACCAGTAAACTGCTCACCGGGCTCTTTTTTTTTTTTTTTTTTCCAGACTTGCTCCATGGTGCGAACTCCTATCTCGTGGACAGGTGGTATCTTGTTGCCCATGATTTTGTACCGCTGACTCCCCACTGTAAACACCATGCTCAATTTCGAGAAATCCTAGAAAATAGGACTCAAGGTGTGAAGCCATTGAGCACCCAACACCATGTCACAACCTCCTAGTGGCAAGATATAGAAATCGGCTGAAAAAGAGGGGTTCTGCAATTTAACTAGCATGCCCAGACAACACTCGGTGCTTGTCAGTTTGCCCCCATCTGCAATACGTACCTCCAACACTGCATCAATATCGACCTAGCAAAGAAGACGTCGCACCACCCAGGGATGGAGGAAATTGTGCATGCTTCCGAAGTCGACTAGTGCCGTGAGTGGCTGCCACTTGACGTACAGCGTGACTCACATGGTTTGTGGGGTTGTTGCACCGGCCAGGGCAGCAACGGATATCTCCAATACCTTTACTGTTTCTGCATCTTCAAAAACGTCGTCTACATCTTCGCTGTTGTATCGTCAACGTCAATGAGGAAGAGAGTCTTCTGTTTGCACTAATGTCCCACTTCCCAGCGCTCATCACAATTATAGAAAAGATTCTTGAGTTGTCTCTCCGTGGCTTCAATAGGAGTTAGCCGTTTGATCGGTGGAAGTTTTTGGGCAACAGGGGCCATGGGCCCAATGGTGGTCTTGGTGAAGTTTTTGGACGGGGGGCTTGCGGGTCTGCCGCTCCTCCTGTAACTGGGCTACGCCGATGGTTAAGGTCAAGGAAGTGGGTCAAAACATCTTGACATTCAGACGGTGATAAATGATGAATGTTACACATTCAAGCCCCTTAATTTACATATGTTAAGATCTTAGTTTTGTTATAATTTGATGTTTTGTGTTGTTTTTGTGTTTTCTTGTATTTTACAGGTTTTAGAAGAAAAACCGATCAAATTCCAAGATTATAATGAAGTCAGCAAACTCACTTTTGGATAGATTCAAACTCCAAATCAATTTTGAATTTAAGGAAAGAGAAGTTGGCAAAAATTCGTTATCTTTGGAAAGAATCCAGAATGAGTACGTCTCAGTAATTTAATCATATCTTTCGACTCAAGTATCAGATTGCAACAAAATTGGTGGCGTTGGAAAGCTAATAAGAAAGGCAATAAATATGTCAGAAATAGGTTTTTCCTAATTCGGACGTTTTCCATGCCAAAATCGCCCCGCAATAAAAGACTGCAAATTTGTACGAATTTTGGAATCCTTTTCCTACTTGGATAGAAATTTCAGAAAAGGAGAAGACTTGTAATTATTCTTTTTGGACTAGAAAACCTACTTAGAATTGTAATAGGAATTCTAGAGCTTCTAAAGCTTCTCTAATCCCTATAAATAGGCCGCTAGCCTTTGAAGAAAGACACACAAACTTGGAGGAAGAATCAAAGACTACATCAAGGAGGTTCTTTCTAGTTTTTATTTTCTTCCTTTATTTATTTTCTGTATGTATATAATTTTAGTTTATATTAGTTGTAACTAATACTTTAGTTAGGCCTCGATTGAAGCCCTAATCATGTCTTTTTAAGTTTTTCAATTTGCCTTGCTACAATTTATATATTGATGTTTAACTTGATTAATTCTAGTTTCTTGAATTCCTCATATGTTTATGTTTGGCCATCATATACATGTGGTATGGATTTGTTATTTATGTCAATTTGGATGACCGAGTCCTAGGCATAATAGAGTAACGAAAGAACCCCGACACAGGTTCTTAGATTAATCAATATAAAGACAACTGGAATAGATATCATATTCCAATCTGAGTGTGTTTACCGATTTCCATAGATTTATGCTTCCTTGAAGAATTACTTAGTAAATACCATGCTAAATCCTTCAAGGAAGAAAAGAGTTAGAGTAGATACCATGCCTAACTCGTTGCTTAGGGAAATCAATAGCTTTAGGAGAAGATACCATTCCCTTGTGGCTGGTAAACATTAAGCATCATGTTATGATTGTAGTATTGTGCATATTGCGAATCTTATTTGAGTATGATTAGCGGTGGATATCGAAGCCCTACCTTTTCTTCATAGTATTTTTAATTCAATCTTTTATCCCGTCTTATTCAACATATCGCTTTTAGGAATTTCTCTTTAAATACAATTTATACCAATCCTCGTGGGAATGATCTCGTATTTGCCTGCTATACTATTGTTTTGATCTTGTGCACTTGCGAGTAAAACGTACAAGTATTTGCCTATTTATTTAGGTAGATATTTGCACAACAGACGGATCTCTTCCTTCAAACCACCAATGAAGCAACTAATCAAGAATGGCTCACTCAAGCCGAACACCTGTGTGGCCAGCCTCTCGAATTCGGTTTGGTACTCCCGAATACTACCTGTCTGCTGCAATTTCACCAGAGCTTTCGCAGAGTCGTCATACTCCGTTGGCTCGAAACGGGTCAAGAGAGCCTTGGAGAATTCCTGCATGCTACCATGGGGTTGGCAGCCATCGCCCATCGATACTACTATAGAGACTCTCCTTCCAGATGAAAGGAAGCAATGCGAATCTACTGTGCTGGCTGGGTCTGATGGTATTCGAAGAATTGCTCTGCTCGGTATAGCCATCCCAAAGGATCGCCACCATCGAAACTCAGCAAGTCAAGGCCTAATGCCCAAGTGTGGATGGAGTTGTAATGTCGCGCGGCTCGAGGTTGGGTCCTGTACCGGAGTTGGAGTTCGGTTCATGGGGCAGTGGAGGGGGTGTTGGAGCACCACCATTAGCACGGCCACCGCTGGAATCCGATTCCAGCCGTTGAACGCTGGTGGACAGCCAATCGCACTTCAGATGGAGGGCTAAAAGGACTTCAGCCATCTCCTTCATTTGCTGTTCGGACCGCTTCATTTGTTGCTCCGAACGTCCCATGAAGCGAATGATGTCTTGATCCATTTGCTGTTTTTGCTTGCGAGAATCATACACCAGATCATAGTTTCTAATACCAAGATGAAAGGAACCTGAAAGTTGGGAACCAAAAGAGAGAACTTTTATTGATAATTCATAGATGATTAGCTCATAGGCTAGGGTTGCATTTATAGGAGAGATTATTTGGTAAACAAGGAAAGAAATATGGCTTATTGTCTTGCTATATTGGGATAGAGCTGAGAAGGAAAGTAGCCGTTAGTGGCTATGCAGAATTGGCGTCGGCTGGTGCTTGCCTTAGGTCCTAATTGATAGATATCCCTAATATGCTACTCTTGCCTTAATTAGTACTTAACAGAATGCCACATGGCTATGATTTAAGATTAAACAAAGCAACTACTTATCAAAATATAAAGAGTAATGCTACATATTATACCCATATCCTAATAGGTTGATGTAGCAATGCTCATCCACCCTTGGATTATTAGCCTTGTTTAAAAAAAAAAAAAGAAGAAGTTTTCAAGCAACTACTGATCAGATTTTCCTAAGGCTAGGTGGCAATGCCGTAGCCACCAAGCAGCCCCCAGCCGGCTGGAATAAGGATTATAATTTTCCATATATTATTTCCCTAAGAGTTTTAGCTAATAAGGAATGTATTTTCCCTTAGTTTATTACCTTCCTAGTTATTTTCAAGCATGTTGCAATGACGGTTAAACCTAATGGTTATATCTTATAACCTAGCCGTTTTCTATAAAAGTGTAATCCTAGTCAATAAAATATCATGCTGAATATTAACAAACCTAGAACATTTTTGGTGTTTTAGAAGGTCACGACTCCCTTGAAGTAGCCATTGAAAATCACGGCTCTCTCGAAGTAGCCCATATCCTTTTTCTTTGTTCTTTTTATTATTTGATTGCATCAAGTGGTATCATAGCTAAGGTTCCTCTCTCTTTAACAAGAAATTGTTAAACCTTGAGGCTCGGTTTCCCTCAAAGAAACCAGAAAAAAAAAAAAAAAAAAAAAAATCGAGAAGAATTCCAGTTATTCACCATAGGCCATTCCTGCAACAAGAGCATGGCCTACCAAGATTTTTCATTAGAAGCAAGGCCGGCTACCGGTTCATTGTCGTCTGGTCAAGCTGGAGCAGTCTGTGAACACCTTGACAGTAGAAAACCAGCAACTTATGGCCCAGATTACTGAAGCTTTTGATATGATAGCCATTCGGGACCTATGCGAAGCTGGGGAGAACGGCAGACGAGACCACGTGCGGAAGATGGAGAAGATTTCCAGGCAAGAGAAAGGCTCGTTTCAATGGGGAAGATGATGCAATCAAATAATAAAAATAAACAAAAGAAAAGGTATGGGCTACTTCGAGAGAGCCCCTTAATCTCCAAAACAACCAAAAAGGTCTAGGTTTTCATAATATTCAGCATGTTTATTCATTGAGTAGGATTACACTTAAATAGATGACGGCTAGGTCATAAGACTTAACCATTAGGTCTAGCCGTCATAACACATTGTAGGAAAATAAACTAAGAATGGAAAATATATTCTTTATTTAGCTAAAACACTTAAGGACTAATATATGGAAATTATACTCCTTATTCTCTGCTGTCTTGGGGGTTCGGTTCTGCCACGTGTGCTGCCACGTAAGCCCTAAAATTCTGAACGTATCATCCCTCTCCCCTAACATCTTCCTTGTCCCCAAGGAAGAAATCAAGAATTTGAACTTGGACCATGTCTTGATCTTCCCATGTAGCTTCTGCCTGGTCAAATTTCCTGAACACAAACCTTTGCACAGAGTCAGAAGATTCTTTTTGATATATCTCTGTAGCATTTGGGCCACGATCTCCAGTATGGCAGTTTGGTATGTGCAATCTCCTTGTTCAGTTTCTGCCCAAAGTAGCCACTTCATTCTACCACCAAACTCAAAAAGATCCAGCAAACCCGAAATCAGAAAAGCATAACCATCTAAAAACCCAGGCGCTTGAGATTGGCCATTCCTTGTTGCTTCCTTTCTTAGAACTTCAGTCTCGTCTAGGGGAACATCTGGGACCACAAGCCCTTGTATTCCAACGTCTTTTATAGTGAACATGAACTTTCCAACACCACGCTTGAGAATTGGATTATAACATGAAAATAGTGCAATTGGACAAGATAATTGCGGGATTACCTTGGCTTTCTTGTTTTTGGTTTGTGTCTCTTTCTTGTAGAACCAAACCCAAACAAAAGCTCTCTTCTTAATCTCTTTCGCACCACAATGAACACGAATGACTCCCAAAGGCATGGAGGCGTGACGTGAGTTGATGACGGCGCGTTTGGAAGGTTGGGTATGATGCCTTCTAAATTTACAGCCGAGGTGGGCTAATTTGCGGCTGGACGACGGCGGTTCGGTGGGACGCCGGTGTGGATAGATTTTTGTTGCTTCAACTGCTCTTTTCTTTCTCTTTTTTGTGATGATGGCAGCCGGTGAGGTGGGTGTTATGGGTGGGGCTTGGCTCACCGGAGCGGTGTGTGATGGAGAAAAGCTTTCAATTCTTTTCTTGATCTCCTCCATCCGTTTGCTCGCTTCTTCTTTGTACGCGAGGAATTCTGACCGCATCTTGTCTAGCCTCGCTCGTTCCTCTTCATTCCAGAAAGATATGGTGATGATGTGGATCGGAGATTGTTGTAGAAAACAATCAACCCTGGCTCTGATACCACTTGATGCAATCAAATAATAAAAAGGAACAAAAGAAAAGATATGGGCTACTTCGAGAGAGCCTTGATCTCCAAAACAACCAAAAAGGTCTAGGTTTTCATAATATTCAGCATGTTTATTCATTGAGTAGGATTACACTTAAATAGATGACGGCTAGGTCATAAGACTTAACCATTAGGTCTAGCCGTCATAACACATTGCAGGAAAATAAACTAAGAATGGAAAATATATTCCTTATTTAGCTAAAACACTTAAGGAAATAATATATGGAGATTATACTCCTTATTCTCTGCTGTCTTGGGGGTTCGGTACTACCACGTGTGCTGTCACGTAAGCCCTAAAATTCTGAACGTATCAGAAGAAGACCTAACCATCTGGGTTTGTAGGGTCGAGCAATTTTTCAGGTTCCAAGGAACCAACGAGGAGGACACTCCGAAGATTTCCTTGCATGCCATTACCAGTAAGGACCCCACATAAACCATGAAGACTTATGGGAGGATTGAGCTGTCAAAATTTTTAGTACTCATTGATTCGGGCAGCCCTCTTATTTTCATGAGTTTATCCCTTGCCCGCATGTTAAAATTATAACCTGTAGAGGAGGGAGGGATGGACGTGACCATCGCCTCAGGGGAAAAGATCCACAGCCTTGGTAAGTGTGTTCAAGTTCCAGTAGAATTGCAAAGCATGACTTTTACCATAGACTTCCATATTCTGCCATTGGAAGATTATGAAGTTGTGCTAGGCACTCAATGGTTGCGAATTTTAGGGCCCATCTGCTGGGATTTTGAGACCTTAGAGATGCAGTTTGTGTGGGATAAGGTGCCAATAATATTACATGGCATTAAAGGTAAGTCGTACATGTCAAAAGAATTCCTGTCTCTCTATTTAGAAGCAGCCGAAAACAGTAAGGAGATGCTGGAGCAGAATGTGAAGGAAAAAGAAGAGAGGAAGCACGGGTTGGAAGAGCATGGAGTGACTTTTACAAAACCAGAATTGAAACCGAATAGGAAGAAGAGATGGAGCCAAGGTTGGAAGGGCAGGGAGTGAATTGTGCAAAACTGGAACTCTTCCATGGGGATAAGGAAGTTTTTAGGGGGGAGAAATGATACGTTCAGATTTTCCTAAGGCTAGGTGGCAATGCTGTAGCCACCAAGCAGCCCCCAACCAACTGGAATAAGAAGTATAATTCTCCATATATTATTTCCCTAAGTGTTTTAGCTAATAAGGAATGTATTTTTCCTTAGTTTATTTCATTCCTAGTTATTTTCCTGCATGATGTAATGACGGTTAGACCTAATGGTTATATTTTATGACCTAGTCGTCTTCTATATAAGTGTATCCCTAATCAATAAAAAATCATGCTAAATATTAACAAACCTATAACATTTTTTGCGTCATAGGAGGTCATGGCTCTCTCAAAGTAGCCATTGGAGATCACGGCTCTCTCGAAGTAACCTATATCTTTTTTTTTTTCTTTTCTTTTTATTTGATTGCATCAGATGGACACTATCACATCAGCCCAATGAAATGGAGATAAGATGGGGGTCTAGTATTTAGTATTACTCAAATATTAAACAGAGCTGCTATAGATCTAAAATGTCAAGCTTATGACCCAACAGATCATGGATATCAAAAGTTCAATCAAACAGAAATAGAGGACCATTTGAATCCATGAAATTAAAATGTGGAATCGTTCGACTCTATAGCCTTCTTAAAATTGTAAAAGAGAAACTGAAACCTACAAAACAGGAATTACGATGAGCATGATCATTTGATCAAGATCACCCAGATGCTGGTTCGATCTCCTAGCATCAAAGACTTAAAAATTCTTATTACATTAAGGCAAGAAATAATTCAATTCGTGTACAAACTAGTAATTGTCTTTGACAAGGGAACAAAGTAAGATCATCTACCACAAGCCTAGTATATGTGGAAACTTCTAGAACACAAAATTCATCTTTCTATGCAATCATTTCAAGAATCAGCATGTATGAACTGGAATAAATAGGAACTAGGAAGCGGATGGACTCACATTGGCTAAATACTGCTAAGTAAGAGAAACAAGCATCCTCCCCTTAATGGCCGGACTTATTCCTGTTTACCTGCAACCAAATTTTCCATGCAAAGGGCATAGTCAAACAAATACAAGGCTGCTTTTGGTGGCTTGGAAAGGGAGAATGCAGTCCCAGATTCATACTCTGGTCGCTTTCTATTCCGATGGATTTGGATTGCATTAGAATTCTCACAAAAATAAAAAAGCTCCAGATACAAGCAGCAGGATTTTTTGAATTTTACAGTACCGGAATCCAAACCAACTCCAATTTTGCAAGACCAAACATGGGCATCATTGTTTATCGCCTAATTAAGATATAGAAAAATAGGGCCTTGGTCCAAACCAGATTTTTACCAACAAGATTCTAACGAAAACCATTAGACACATCTGAATCACCCATTTTTATTTTTTTTTTCACCCAATAGAACCCCAAAAAATATAATTAAACTGGAAGAAGAAGAAGAAGAAGAAGAAGAGAATAAATGAAAAGAAAAGGCTTCATAAAGAAATAGCTAACGGAGATGGGAGACTTTTTTTCTTTTTCTGAGTAAAAGAGACGGCAGACTCACAACGCAAAGAAACAGCTACGTCACCGTCGTTCTTCTCCAACCGCACCGGACTCAAAGACAAGCACCTTTGTCCAATCAGAACCGTGCCAGTTTCCCATGCTTTGCTACCGAAAGAGATATTTTGGTAAAAGACTGTGGAGTTGATTTGTTTTTTTTTTGTTTTTTTTTTAAGTAATACTGATTGGTTTGATATAAAGTATAAATAATTTTTATGGAAAAGAGAAAAAAAAAAATTGTATTGTAATAAATTTTTTTATTTGAATAATAATAAAAATTTATTGATATGATATAAAAATGAAAAAAAATGAAATTTTTTTTAAAAAGTAAAAATAAATGAGAAAAATAAAATGTTTGCAGGTACAAAATGTGATCAGATTTTATTTTTTTTAATAAAAACCCATTTAGGGTAAATACAAAATCGGTGGAGTTGTACTAAATAGAGCTTTGCAAGTATAAAAGGTGGCTTAAAATTTGAATGATAAGAAAAAAATGACAAATAACTCTTTGCTCTTAATTTTTTATTGCAATTTCGATTTTAAAAAAAAAAAAACTGTTACTATGTACCGATAACAAAAATGACGAGTGTCTCCTATGGTGCTTTAAAGTATAAAAAAGTTGCTTAAAATTTTTGGGGTATAGCATAATCCATAAATAATTCCTTGCTCCCAATTTTTATTTAAAATTTTGATAAAATCATCAATCTATCATGCAAGCATTAAAAAAAATGACAAGTTTTTCTTATATTAAAAAATTATAAAAAGAAACAAAAGAAGAATATATATATATATATATATATATATATATATATATATATATATATATATATATATATATATTCTTTTCTCTATTTTTTAATATATGAGGCATTTATCATTTTTTATTGGTGTTAACGTGACGGATTGACGATTTCCGTCAAAATTTCAAATGAAAATTGAAAGCAGAGAGCTATTTGTCCTTTTTGTTTACCATGGGAAGTTTTAGGCAACTTTTATACCTTGGGGAGCTATTTGCACATAGGTGCAGCAACTCTAATGACTAATTTTGCAATTATTCTTGATATATATATATATATATATATATATATATATATATATATATATATATAGGTTAAATGCATTTTTGGTACATGTGGTGAGGGTCATTATCAAATGGCCGCTTTGATTTCAAAAAATATCGTAAGTGATACTTGCTGTCGTTAATCGAAATAACTACTTGGTACTTTTGTCTAGATTTCGTCCAATTTTGTGATTAAAATTCACATCACCCCCTTAAAATCGTGACACATGTGTGCTGATATTTTAGTCAAGTCAGAATATCTTATGATGTGGACATGTATCATAGGTGGTACCTATGTTTTTATGCCACATCAAATGTCAAAAATAATAAAGAAATTACCTTTAAAAAAGGAAAAAAAACAAAAATCAGGAACCAAAAATTAGGGGTGGCTGACTAATCGTATTTTGGGCAAGGGGTGGCTCAATCTACACTAAAAAGAAGAAGAAAAAGCTCTTCAGAGTCATTTTGATTAGTGTCATTTTGAGAAAAAATAAAAAAAAAAATTAAAAAAAAAGTAAAGAAAGAAGAAGAAGAAGATGACACTAATCAACTTCCTTTCACTGTTGAAATGATATCACAATTATGTTGTCTACATGAAACGACGTCACAATTGACGTCCTCTACATGAAACGACGTCGACCTATTGGGGGATGTCGTTTCAATAGTTAGTGACGTCGTTTTATGTTGGAAATTGGTTTGCAGAAACATGTTTGCACAACAGAAAATAAAATTTCCAAACCAAGATCAAACTTTATGAAGAACAGGTGAAGAACAATGCTGTTTTAAAATAAATTGTAAAGAAAAAACACTTGCTTGAAGAATTCGACCACTCCTTAGCCTTTTGGGCAAAACTTTGCTCATTGCTTCTCAACAAAAAACATATAATCTTAGGGATTATGAGACCTTCAAATTTGAAAAATTAAGACTCCTACTAATGTGTGTGTGTTATCAACCAATCAACCAAAATATAAAAATGCGGAAAATAAACAAAACAGATATTTTGGTGACGAAGTGGAAATTCTTTGTACCAAAGAGAAAAACCACTTCAGGGCAGCAAAACCCAAGAAATCTACTATTCAGAACAAAAAGCTAGTTACAAAATAGTCTTACTCACATACCCCTGATATAATAGTTGTACTTTGAACTCTAACATGTACCTATATGTGAGCGCCTTTCAACTAGACCATCTGTCTGAAGGGTTCTTCAATGAACTCTTTTAGCTTAAGGCTCCTCCCTAAATTAGACTTCAATGGTTGATCAAATCACACACAAAAACTCTAAGAGAACTAGCAAATATAACAATCTCTGCCTAAACACCCTCTCTAAGCACACAGAAATTCAATAATGAATTCTTTCAAAATTACAAGCACAAAGACCCTTTAAATAGGCTTCAGAAATCCCAATTCTAATCAAACTCGGATTTCCATAGGTGGCGTCTGGACATTGCTTGAGGCGTTCGGACCTTCACATCTTCAGTAATTCTCTAACGCGCATTCGGACTTGGAAACCCTAGCATCCGGACAGTGTGTGAAAACCCTTTCTTCGTCCGCAGTCATCGAATTTTCATCTAGACCTTGTGTGATCGGAGACTTATTGACTTCAGCGTCTGCTGGGTCGTCCAAACCTGTTCTGGAGCTTGAGCTACTGACTCCACTGTCTGCTGTAGCGTTCGAACCCTGATAGGACACTGAGTTTCTGATTTGGGCGTCCGGACCTTGACAATTGGACGTCTAGATGGTCTGCAGGGAAAACCAACTTTGACATCTATAAAGTTACCAGAATCTTTCTTGTCTCAAAATCTTTCATTTCTTGAGCAGTATATTGCAACTCTTGCCTTGTACAATTCTTTCTATGCTGGAATAAATATTCTACAATAATATCTTAAATAGACTCTGAATTACGGTGTCCCTGTTATGGAACTTCCTGAAATGGAAATTCCTTAATTTGGAAGCGTTTTTGTGTAATACCCGAAAAACATCATGCTTAGGATAATAATATTTACATGTGTGTACATAGATATAAGACTTAATTATTTTTACGTATAAGACTTTATGGTCAATCAAGCGAATCTGGGTCGAAGTCGATCGAGCGACTTAATTATCCAGTGCGATACAGTTTATGTGTAAGCTACAAATGTCGATTTTATTACCCTTAAATCTTAAACCCATGGGCATTTGGTTCCAGATGATTATAGCTCCATCTAGTTAGTCTAGTTAGCTCAATTTGGTTCAATACAAACCAGATTTTATATGTACCCAGCAATCATTACTTAAAGATTTGAAAATAAAATCCTAGGGGATTTGGGCTATGATTTTGGTAGATTTTGGGAGATTATCTGGCTTCAATCCAGCCATTGAAATGGTTTGTACTGCTCCAATCCCAGCCATACAAGTCCCCTATATATTTAGAGTTGATGATCAAGACCTCATGAAAAAAAAAAAAAAAGAGGGAGAGAGAGAGAGAGAGAAGAGAAGAAGTTCTGAACCCCACATAAAAACCTGTTGTACTGTCTTCTTCTTAGTGCAAAAACTTTAAGCACGAAAATCTCCTTGTTTCACCTTGTTTTCTAACACCTAGTAAGCTAGATTAAAGCCTCATATCACCCTCATTCCATCACAAAACCAATAGGGAATTTAGAACAGAAACTGTCCTTATTTTACATCAAAAAAATAGAGCATAATTTAGTGGTGTTTCTTTTCTAGATAGCAACCTCTTTTGTCCATTTGATTTACCTTGGAGCAAGCTTTAGAGGTTAATCTCATCCTCTACTGTTCTAAAATTAGTGGCCCTTCTCCTTTTAATTCTTATGTTGTTAATTTTTTTTTTCCTCTCTTAAAAGAGACACTGAATACACATAATATAAACTTCTTATTAGTATTTTATATTGGCAATATTCTGGTTGACAAAAACACTTTATGTAAAAGTTGCATATTAACAGGATGATCGGTTCTTATTTCAGAGTCTTCATATATTCGGACAGTGTTCATTTCAAAACATGTGACTTATCACAAGTTTCTAGAAGATGACCATGAAGATTCCTTGCAAATTCCAAGACAAAAAAACCGGTTCCTGTGCAACCGTTCGGACGAGCCTTTGAAGGCGTCCGGACGCCCCGTAGTGTCTAGTAGATTGAGTTGAAGATGTCCAGACGTCCGAGCAACACCGTCCGGATGATAGGTCAAGCTTTTCCAATTTCTATATGGAGTTGGATTTCAGAAGTCGACACTATTTGGAAAGTTTCTGTAAGACGTCCGGACGACGTAGCAACAGTTTCGGACGATGTCCAGCATTTCAGAATATTCTGGATTTCCATTCGAACGCAGAAAGAAGTTATAGCGAAGGCGTCTGGACGCTCGGCCAAACTGTCCGAATGTATACCTGTTATGGAAAGATCTGTGCTATTTTGGAAGGCGGTCGTAGAAGACCGTCCGGATGAGGCAATCTTCCATCCGAACGCTCGACAGCCAGAGTTCGAATTTGTCCAGATTTAGGATCTTTGTAAGCCTATAAATAGAGAGTTCTAGGCTTGTAAATTGTATGAATTCTGTAACAAATTCCATAGTGCTTAGAGAGGGTGTTTAGGGATAATCGAAGATCCGCTAGCTCTCTAGCCGTTGCAGGTGTGTGCTCAAAAATTCGTGTGAAGTCTATCTCAGGGGTCAGCCCTAAGGTAAAGGAATCCATCAAAGACCCCTTAAGTAGGAGACTTGGTTGGAAAGCGTTCACGATGGGCTTTGTGTTATAGTTAAAGGTATGACTACTGCAATAGGTTTTGTGAGTACGAGTGCTTTGTAACTTGCTTTGTTTTTGGATAGTGGAGTTCTTGGGTTTGGCTGCCCCGGAGTGGTTTTTCTCTTCACAGAGTTTCCACTTCGTCAACAAATATCTTGTCTTATTTAAATTCCGCATTTAAGATATTTTGTTGCACACAAACACACACTTGGTTTTTTTAGAAGTCAATATTTATTTTCAATTGGTATCAGAGCAAGTAGACTTGTGTTTGGATTTATTTCCTAAGTGTGATCCATGACTTCTTCTAACATAAATCTTCCTAAGTTATTTGAAGATGATTTTTATGATTTCTATAAAGATACCCTGTTGATAAGTAAACTCTTTAAGAAATCCAATAAAGAACTCAAGAAGATTAAGAAAGAAAAAGAGTCTTTGATTTTACAATTATCTGAATCACATGTTTTGATTGACTCTTTGAAATCTGAGAATACCATGCTTTTTGATACTGTTTATGCACTAAAGAATAAATTAAAAGAATCAAAGGATCTCTTGGAAAAATTCTCTAGTAATAATTTGAAAAGCATGCTTTGTATTCATACAGATATTTCTAACAAGCCTGCTTTAATTGTTAATGATTTAAGTACTTCTACTTCACATGCTTCTAATTCTGAATTAGATTCTATTGATATTAAGCCTGTGATAGAAGATACAGCTTGGTTAGATAATTCTTGCTTAACTAATCATGTGATGCCTAACTCCAAGGAATCAGGAATATAAGATAAGTTTATTCCTAATTGTCATAATTGTGGGAAGATTGGTCATATTAGGCCAAATTGTTATTTGTTGAAATCCCACAGGCCTTGGATTAAGCAGGATGCTCTGAGGAAAAGTGAAGTTGAAGATTCTTCCTCATCAAAATATGTCCCTTCGTATAGGAGACATAAAAAAAGTAAGTGTAATATTGTTTGTAAGAATGCTAACCATATTTCTGTAGAGAAAGTTAAGCAACATTCCAACAAAAGAGGCCTGCCCACCTGTCATCACTGCGACATCACCGGTCACATCCGACCCAAATATCCATAGCTCCAAGCTCAGAAGAAGAAGGCACAGAGGAAGTTGCCTACTAAGACCACATCAAGTACTCTAACTTCGGCAGGACATCAGGTTCCATGGCATTAGCGGCAATAACAGCGGTCTGTTCCGAAGAACACAACAAGGCACTACAAACAAGAGCTGCAAAAGCTCGATAGCAACCATGCCTATGAAGGGTTGCTGAACTTGTTACAAGGGATGCTAAGGAGAATGGACAGTGTGAGCAATACTTGATCACATCTACCATGTGTACACTAGGGTTGGGTCATAAAGGATGAGACCATTCACCCCTTGAGGGGGAGTGGACTCACCTAGTATAGGTGTAGTCTCACCATACCTAGGATTTTGGTTCCTAAATCCTAGTGCATACCAGGTATGTTTGCATTGCATTGATTGTCATATCTTATATATATCCTATTTTTGCCTTACATTCTGTTTAAGGAACCACCTTTTCTATCTTTAGATTTTCTCTTAGTTGCTTTGAGAATTTTCTACAAGTTCATTCTAAGGATGACAGAGAAAGCATGTCACTGCTTTTCTATCTTGGTATAGTCAAACCTCTCTCCCTGAGGACAGGTTTGCTCTTACCTCATACTTTGTCTAGACATATGTTCTTTTCCTTTTAAGCATGTCTTTGTTGTTTTTCCGCTATTATTTTTTTTAATTTTTTTTTTTAAAAAAAAGGGGGAGAAAGATGCAGATATTTATTCTTGTATTTAGCTTTTCAGATATCTTATGTATTTTTACCTGATGTCTTAGTTCTTGGTGCATTGCTCTTTTTGCTTTTATATAACTGAGAGTTCTTGTTTGATATCTGCAAAGTTTCCCTACTACATCTATTTGATAGATAGTTTTTTTTTCATGCGATGAAAATATGCATTATCAAAGGCTCCCTTAAGGTACATTTTTTTTTCTCTCTGACTTTTAGCTTCTGGAAATTCTAATGAGAGAGATTGTTTTTGCTAAGATGGTCAAATTGACCAACTCGCTAGTTGAACCTAGAACCCATAAATTCTGACATTCTTTCTACGTTGCAGCACCAAGTGATAAAAAACATTCAAAACTGAATAAATATGGATAAATAAAAAGATCCACTGCTTTTGTGCTATAAATCTGTTCTTGAACTTGTCCCTATAGAAACAGCCAATGACCAAATCATTGCGGAAATAGACGGTCACCAAAGGAAGAAGTAAAAGAAAAGTGTTGCAGCTTAGGGGGAGTGTATCAAATGAGGGTGGCTATGCCCTAGTAAAATAAGGTTTGACTTTTGACTGATCTAACATTGATTTCCTTTCTTATTTAGAAAATTCGGTTACTTTAAGTCATATCAGTAAACTTCATATCTTATTGAGAAAGCTATCACATACACATGCATTGCATAAGTTAAGTTTACTATTAAAAATTTCTATTTCCAGGGAAATTTATTGTGCTTATTGACTCTTAACTCTCAATTATATCTTGGTATATTTTTGAAAGGCTATTTGCCTATTTTATCAGTTATTTATACATGTGTGTTCTGAAGCTAACGTTAGGAAATTTTTTTTCTGCATATTTCCCTCTATTTTTCAGCTTCTAGTGTGAAGCGTCCGGACGGACATGTTCTTGCGTCCGGACGTGCTCGGCTCTGTCGATCTTTTATTTGACAGCATGCCGTCCAAATGAGTATGTACCACTTCCGGACGCGAGCTTTTTGCTTTCTCTACCAAACACACACACACACACACACTACTTTTTGCCTATTCTATCATGTTGTGTTGTGTATGTTTTCTCTCGGACTGATCCTGAGATTTTGGCATTCTCTGCACATCTTTTCTCATTCCCAGGTATTTCCTTGGACTTTCCTTATTCTCTTAAGCTTTGGTTCTTTTTAGAATATTAGAATCTTTAATTGATTATGATTTGAGAGATTGTGCATGAATATCTTTTTTTGTCTTTATGCTGGATGAATATTACTAATCTGTGCCTTTTGGATTGCTATATCTACTTTTCTATCTCTTTATGCATCCAATTGATAGCCATCATAATACCACATTCTGTTTGAAACTAACAGGATCTAATATTTATATTCATTTGGTTTCCTTGTGGTGTTATTTTTGGATAGATTTTTGTTTAAATATTTTCAGGAATATGTCGTCCAGCGGCTTCCAGTATAGTGTCAGACAGAGGGCTCTTTGGAAAACAGACCAGCGTTGAAATCATATGTTCCAGAGATCTCAAATTTTAGATGAGCTCATTCTCCCTGCTCATACAGAGTCTTCCGTAACCTTTTCCTCTAGATCTGCACCAGCTAGAGATTTAGTGGTGAATCTTCTAATCATCTTGCAGACCACTTGTCTAGAGGATTTCTTTCTGCGGATGATCAGTTTCGGCCTAGAAGACTCAAGTTACTGAAAGTTTTTAGTCTATGGTTTCCCGGCTTCAGGAGCAAGAAGCCAAAGTGGCTCAAATTCAGGAAATGTGATATCTTGAGGTTTTGGTTTTCTCTTATGTTGATTTGAGCTTTTGATGAGACACTTTACTATTATTCTTGTTGTTTTGAATTTTAGTAATTGTGGTTTTCTCTTATACTCTATTTACCCTTTGTCCTTTTAAGAAAAAAAGGGAGAGTATTTTTTTTTTGGACCGGGAATGTATTTCCAAACCGGTCAAGTATTTTTTGTTCCAGAATGGCCAAAGGGGGAGTTTGTTAGTATTTTATATTGGCAACATTCTGGTTGATAAAAACACTTTATGTACCGGTTGCATATTAACAAGATGATCGGTTCTTATTTCAGAGTCTTCATATATTCAAACAGTGTTCATTTCAAAACATGTGACTGATCATAAGTTTCTAGAAGATGTCCATGAAGATTCCTTGCAAATTCCAAGACAGAAAAACTGGTTCCTGTGCAACCGTCCAGACGAGCCTTTGAAGGTGTCCGGACGCCCTGAAGTGTCTAGCAGATTGAGTTGAAGACGTCCGGACGTTAGAGCAATACCGTCCGGACGATAGGTCAAGGTTTTCCAATTTCTACATGGAGTTGGATTTCAGAAGTCAACACTATTTGGAAAGTTTTTGGAAGACGTCCGGACGATGTGGCAACATGTCCGAACGATTTCCAGCATTTCAGAATATTCCAGATTTTCGTTCGAACGCGGAAAGGAGTTATAGCGAAGACCGTCCGGACGCTCGGCCAAGCCGTCCGGACGCTCGGCCAAGCCATCCGGACGTATACCTGTTATGGAAAGAATTGTGCTATTCTAGAAGGTTGTCACAGAAGACCGTCCGAACGAGGTAGTCTTCCGTCCGGACGCTCGACAGCTAGAGTCCGAATTTGTCCAGATTTAGGATCTCTATAAGCTTACAAATAGAGGGCTCTAGGCTTGTAAATTGTATGAATTCTATAACGAATTCTATAGTGCTTAGAGAGGGTGTTTAGGAAGAATCAAAGATCCGCTACCTCTCTAGCCGTTGCCGGTGTATGCTCAAAAGTTTGTGTGAAATCTATCTTAGGGGTCGGCCCTAAGGTAAATGAATCCATCAAAGTCCCCTTCAAGTAGGAGACTTGGTTGTGAAGCGTTCACGATGGGCTTCGTGTTATAGTTAAAGGTATGACTACTGCAATAGGTTTTGTGAGTACGAGTGCTTTGTAACTTGCTTTGTTTTTGGATAGTGGAGTTCCTGGGTTTGGCTGCCCCAGAGTGGTTTTTCTCTTCACAGAGTTTCCACTTCGTCAACAAATATCTTGTCTTATTTAAATTTTGCATTTAAGATATTTTGTTGCACACAAACACACACTTGGTTATTTTAGAAGTCAATATTTATTTTTACTTCTCTTTTCTTTGTGAACAGAGGAGGACTTTTGGCCAACACTAAAAGCAAACCAGTAATTTGAAGCTTGTTCAAGCCATGAGTGTGTTGAGGAGATTGTGGGTTTATTAACTTGTGATATATATATTTGTGAACAGAGGAGGACTTTTGGCCAACACTAAAAGCAAACCAATAATTTGAAGCTTGTTCAAGCCATGAGTGTGTTGAGGAGATTGTGGGTTTATTAACTTGTGATATATATATATATATATATATATATATATATATATATATATATATATATATATATATATTTATAGATATAGTATTGTGTGTGATTTTGATAAAAGTGCAAGATAATTTAGGGGAATGAATGTGTGTGTGTGTTTAAAAAAGGTGGAGATATGTATTGTAAGTAGTGAGAATGCATGTGGGAAATATGTGTATATGTGTGTGTCGTACGGGTGTATGTCCAGACTTGTGTATTTGTTAAGGAGGTGTAAAACTATATAAACATATATGTGTGCTTAATTAGGTGACACTTGTATACTTGCTTTAACATAAATGTCTAGAAAGCATTTTTCTTAAAAGGAGGGTATATTTATGGGAGAAAAGAAAATAATTCTAGTAGCACCGTTATAATATTAATGTTGATATTTTGTATAATGGTACTAAATTGGAATAAAATGAGTATAAGGTTATTTTTATTATATTTAAATATGTAGCCGTTGTAATGAAAAAAATGATTTCTTGAGAATATGTGTAGTAATAATAGTAAATATTCTTGTAGTGCCTTTCACTAATCTATTATTATATCGTTACAATTATGCAATTTTTGAGAGTAACCTTTGGAGCAGAAATAGTAAATATCTTTATACTTACTGAGAATGATGCTGGTGGACTTTCCATAATATTGTGTTTACTGCCTTATTTATTTGTTTGCGCGTGTGATTTTACATGCTTTCCATTTTTAACTATACTAATTAATAACAAAGTTGGTAAGCAGGGGGGTGATGGTTGCTAATGGAACCTTTGGCTTCCGTGACACTTAATAAATAAATGGGCTATGACCTTTGGCTTTTAGTCTGCTGGGACCTTTGCATTCCAATAACAAACAAATAAGCTTTAGGTGAGGGGAACCGTTGGCTTCCACAACACGCTAATCCGGACCGTTGGTTCCATCACGAGAGGAGTGCAAAGATGGTAATTAAACTTTGCATTTAAGACTGTCATATTACTGCTTCATGATTATGTTTATATTCAATCTATGTCTACGATTTGCTACCGTAGACTATATATTGTGTATACATGTGATTATGAAGTTATATTACATTGTGTTGCATTTCATAAATAAATCAACATTCATATTATATTATGGGAAACAATTGACTCACTTAGGTATTTTGTATTTGTTGTTTTCTCTCTGTATTATGTGATAATACAAGTTATGAAGAGGAAGAATATCAGGACTATCCAGAACCTTAGATGGATCCTGTACTAGCATTTGAGGCTAGACTGCCTCCTTTTTGCAAACTACTATGATGTAGTTCATTAACTTAGTTTCAGAGACAATATTTATATTTCTGCTGTTATGTAATTATTAAACTCTAGTTATTTTGACTTGTATAATTATATGCACCCTATGAGGCATGACTACTACCTTTTGTATAATTACATTGAGCACTTGTGGAATTCAATATCGAATTCTTCCAGTTCTCAATGCCTAGGGACCTCTATTTATAGGCTGAGGTACAGAATGAGCGACTGCAGTGATATATGCGGGTACCGTCCGGACGGTGGACATGGGCCGTCCGGACGGACAACTGTGCGACAGATTTTTTTTGAAAATTTTGCTGAGAAATCTTTCCTGTTTAAGATTTGCGACCGAACGGTGAGACACTGTCGTCCGGATGGTCGCACGTCCATTGCAAGTAATTTCCATATAAGGCTTTCGCGCGTCCGGACCATGGGGGATGAGCGTCCGGACAACTATTCTTCAACACGCAATTACCATATCTGCTATGCGCGCGTCCGGACCATGAAAGGCAGGCATCCAGACGGTTGATGTCGAATCAGCAATTTCCTTATCTGTTGAACGTGCATTCGGACCAAGACTGACTGTCGTTCGGACAGTGATATTTGAATTGCGATTCTTGCCTTATGTATGAGCGCATCTGGACGGGAATCCACGTCGTCCGGACGGTTGAAGCAATCTTCCCTTATTTTGAACTTGGAAAGAATCTGAGACTAGTCGATCACAGAGATGCGTCCGGACGGGCTGCCGAAACGTCCGAATGGATGCAAGTTGGAACAGTAGCTTCTCGAAACAGTAAAGGTCCGGACGGGAATGCACATCATTCGGACAGATGATGCTTGGTCTGTCGGGCGTTCGGACGGTATGGCATGTCGTCCGGACGGACGGAACAGTGGATAGATGGGCGTCCAGACGGGATGACACGTCATCCGGAAGGGCTGACAAGGAACCGAAATCTTCTGACTTGTAAGCAGTGCAGAATCTTCTGACATCACTATGAATAGTGGAATCCTTGATAAAAGCATCTATACATACAAATGATTTTGTCAACCAGAATGTAGCCAATCAAAACCTAACAAATTTGTTAATTTATTATTGTTGTGGATTACTCTTGATTGGGTTATTGTGCTTGATTTTGAAGGTTTGGGTTCTTGTTGAACCCGTGTAACCGATTGTGTGTATATGGGTGTATTTTCCATGTTTTGAGGATCAATTGATTATGGGTGGTGTTCTGATTGGTGTAGCCGTTTGTGTGGGTTCGGATATAACTGTTGTGTGTTTTGGTACGTTTGGCCGATAGTGTGCATGTGTGTTCAGATTGAGCTTTTAATGATAACAGTTAAACTGGTTTGTAGATAGGGGTGTACAAGCGGTATGGTTAATAAGCACAAATAATCGGTAACCGGCAATAACCGCTAACCGGGGAAACTGAGAAACCAGAAATAACCTCAACCGAATAACTGGATAACCGGGTACTCAGTTGTGGTTACTGGTTATTGTTCTTTTCAAAAACCGATTAATAACAGGGTAACCTCAACCGATTTTTATTATATATATAATTATAATTTATATATATATATATATATATATATATATATAATATGTTGGTTTGTAATTGGCCACATTCTGTTGGACAAAATCACTTCATTGTAAAGGTGCTTTTTAACAGGGATTCCACTATTCACAAGCGTTTCAAAAAATCTGCACTATGTACAAGTCAGAAGAATCGATTCCCTGTTAGTCGTCCGGACGACCGTGCCATCCCGTTTGGACGCCCATCTGTCCACTGTTCCATCCGTCTGGACGACATGTATTTCCGTCCGGACCCTTCACTGTATCGAGAAGCTTCTGTTCCAGCTTGCATCCGTCTGGATGACTCAGCAGCCCGTCCGGACGCCCTTCAGTATTCGATCAAGCTTCCAATTCTTTTCAAAATTATATATGGGAAGATTGCTGCAACAGTCCGGACGACGTGGATTTCCGTCCTGACGCGCTTCTCCTTAAGGCAAGAATCGCAATTCTAATTCAACCGTCCGGACGTTTGTCAGCTTGGTCCGGACACGTGTTCAATAGAAATGGAAATTGTGGATTCGACTTCAACCGTCCGGACGCCTGCCTTTCGTGGTCCGGACGCGCGCACAGTAAATATGGAAATTGCGTGTTGAGATTAACCGTCCGGACAGCCATCCCCCATGGTCCGGACATGCGAAGCCTTATATGGAAATTACTTGCAGCGAACGTGCAACCGTCCGGATGACAGTGTCTCACCGTTCGGACGCGACTCTCAAACAGGAAAGATTTTCAGTGAAAATCTCAGAAATTCCGGTCACACAGTTGTTCGTCCGGACGGCCCATGTCCACCGTCTGGATGGCGCCCATATATTTTACAGCAGTCGCCCATTTGAACCTCAGCCTATAAATAAAGGCCCCTGGGTATTGAGAACTGCGAGAATTCGGTATTGAATTCCATCAGAGCTTGGAGAGTTATTTGTAAGATTATTGGAGCTGATTTGTCTCTCAAGCCATTGTAAGTGTGCTGTTGCTATGCTACAACTGAAGTCTATCTTAGGGGTCGGCCCTAAGGTAAAGGATTCCATTGAAGACCCCTTCAGGTAGGAGACCTGGTTGGGAAGCGTTCGTGTTGGGTTACACGTTAGAGAGCAAGGTATGACCACTGCATCAGGGGTATGTGAGTGTTACTGCTTTGTATCTAGCTTTGTCTTCTGAATAGTGGATATCCTGGGTTTGGCTGCCCCGGAGTGGTTTTTCTCATCTTGAGTTTCTACTTCATTAACACAAATCCTTTTGTCATTTATTTTCCTCATTGTTAAAAGTTGACACTTTGTGCACATACTTGCTATTTTTTTAGAAGTCAATTTCCATTTTTTCAATTGGTATCAGAGCAGGTACACTCTGTTTAGGATTTATTTCCTGAGTGTGATCCTCATCTCTTTGTGACTTCTATTTTTTGATTACACATTTTATCATGAATTCTTCTCAGTTATCTAATGAGGATTCTGATATTAAGCTCTTTAAGGTTTTTAATAAATTGAAGAATGCTCAACATTCTAAAATTTTACATAAAGAGCTTAAAAAGGTGAAGCAAGAAAAAGAGTCATTAATTATGCAATTGTCTGAATCACATGCTTTGATTGATTCTTTGAGATCTGAAATTACCATGTTGTTTAACATTATTGATACACTTGAGAATAAATTAAAAGCATCTGATGATCTCTTGAAAAAATTCTCAGGGGATAATTTGAGGAGCTTGCTTTGTATTCATTCAGATGTTCCTAACAGGCCTGGTTTAATTCTTGATGATTTGAGTGCTTCTACTTCAAATGCTTCTGATTCTGAATTAGATTCCATTTTTATTAAGCCTGTGATAGTAGACACTGCTTGTTTGGATAATTCTTGCTTGAATAATTGTGTGATGCCCAAGCCTAAGGAATCAGGAACACGAGGTAAGTTTGTTCCTACTTATCATAATTGTGGGAAAATTGGTCATATTAGGCCAAATTGTTATTTGTTGAAATCCCACATGTAACGCCCCGCTTTTACAAAAAGCATAAGTGAAAATTTTTGAATTTTCACAAAACATTACTAACTTATCAGAGGTAATTATTGGCAACGGAATAAATGTAATATCGATTGGGAATAGAATGACACCTCAGAGCTACTACTGAAATACCTCAAAATATATAATAAGTCAGTCAGCATAACTATACAACAGTAATACCAGTCATGCCTCACAGGGCTAGGTAATCATACAAGCCAAATATCTACATATACTGGAGAAATTATAAGTACTGTCTTAAGTTAGGCTAATGAACTACAACAGGGTAGTCCCAAAATATAGGCTATCCAGCCTTACAAAAAACTGAACTAGGAACCGTCTATGTGTCGGGATAGTCCTGATAATCTTCTTCTTCTTCATAGCCTGAACCATTACAAATACCATACAAAGAGAAGAAAACAACATAAACACCAAAGTGAGTCCACTGTTTCCAATAATAATATGAGTGCTGATTTATTTAATTAATGCAACATAATGCAATGGCCATATAATCACATGTATATACAAAATATAATCTATGATCGCGAATCATAGACATAAAATGAACATAAACGTAATCATAAAGCAATGACAGTTTTAAGTGTAGAATTTTAGGTATTTCCCTTTTTTCACTACTCTGTTGGCCTTGGCACGGTTAGCGTGTTATTTGAAACCTTGGTTTCCTCACTTAACTTTTAATTATAATCTTTGGGAGCCTTGGCTCCTGGAAACCTTGGTTTCCCTGGTGACCTTGGTACACCAGTTTTTGTATTTATTATTCTTTTCAGGTACCTCCTCATTCACTTAGAACCTTGGAACTCATGTGAAGCCTTGCGTACCCACTGTGGATCTTGATCCAACAGCTTGTTATTAGACAGGTTATTAAAAATAATAAAATATGCAAAACCACATGCGCAAACAAGTAAATAAAGCAGTAAATATAATATTATAGGAAAAGTCAACCAGCTTCGTTCTCAATAAGTATAGAGATTCTTACTAGTTTCTGCTTCAAAAGTCTTTCTCTATAACTGCATAATTTCAATCATGTAGTAATACTAAATTAGTGAAATGAGGCTACAAATATGTTTACTATACTTATCCTTAAAGTATTATTTTAACCGTTGTCCTAATACTTCTGTTTTGGTTTTCTTAATCAAAGATATTGAATGCCATCTTAGATTATTGAATAATGAAACTAAGACATCTTCTTTTATTAGCCATTCATTCCAACTAGTATGTTGTTATATAACTCCCATTCATACCCATATGAGGCCAAAATAATACTTCTACACACACACAACATTAGCCATATACCCATTTACACTCACTTACTAAATTTATACTTAATATTCTCATTCATGCAGGGAGTTCCAGCATACAACACACACACACACCATTCACTTCACACATTCCTTTTTATTAATCAACACACCTATGTTTCAGCAGCTCATCCCCACACAAAATATTAAAGCAAAGCTACTATCTTGCTTGCTTAAAACTTCATGAGTGTAATTCTTTCAAAAGGAGAAACTACCCATGATCCTATGGAACACATACTGAATTTTAGAGAGTAAAAAGGAAGATTTACTTACCAAAATTCGCACCCAACAGATTGGATAAAAGGAAGGGGTCTAACTCCAAAACAGAGTGCTTGAAATGAGTTGGAAGTTTCTGGTTTTTGAGCTAGAATCAGAGAGAGATTTCAGATGTTGGTTTTTTGGTGTATTGTTGAGAAACAAGAGGAGATTTAAGGCTTCATTTCTGGCTCATAAGTGCTGGTTTTCATAGAAGAGTGAGAGAGATTTTCCATGGAAGATCCAGCATCAAAACAGTGAAGGGAAGGGAGGCTTACGTGAGTGGTATAGGGAGGGCTTTAGCTGGTTTTTTGATGTCCCATGCACGCTATATATAATAACTTCGAATGGCTGAGATCAAGCCAACACAATTTCTTCGAATGGTCGGATCTTTGACAGCAAGAGAGAGAGATATCCATGCAAGATCATGTAATATCTAATATTAGATTTTTTTTCCATATCTAGTGTCATAATTAGATTGTACTACCATATCTAGTTCAATTTCAACCAAACTAAGCTAACTTAGGCCAACTAAATAAGTTTCAATCATTTGGAGCCGTCCATAAGCAATGGGTTCAAAATCAAAGGTAGAAAATCACTTCCCTGCTGTTTACCCGTAAGCTGCGTCGCACTGGATAAAGTCGCTCGATCCAAAATTAGTCGATCGATCGACATCGACCCATAATCGCTCGATCGACCAGAAAGTCGCTCGATCGATTTCAACTTTACTGATCTATTTCTTTACATGCATAAATACATAATTTTATTAGACTATTAGCAATTCTTAAGCCTTGTACTTATGCACATATCTTAATAACTTAAGTAGGGTGTCTTTCTCGGGTATTACACCACGGGCCTTGGATTAAGCAGGATGCTATGAGGAAAAGTGAAGTTGATGATTCTTCCTCATCAAAATATGTCCCTCCGCATAGGAGACATATAAAAGGCAAGGGCTATGTTATTTGTAAGAATGCTAACTATAATTCTGTAGAGAATGTCAAGAAGCATTCAAGCAAAAGAAGCTTGCCCACCTGCCATCACTGCAGCATCACCAGTCACATCCGACTCAAGTGTCCACAGCTCCAGGCTCAAAAGCCAAAGAAGCTGCCAACAAGAGCTACATCAGGGAGCATTCTACCTCCTACGGCTCTTCAAGCTCCATGACATCAGCAGAAGTTTGTTCCTGCCAATCAGAGTGGCAAAACAAAGAAAAACAAATTAAGGCGCTACAAGATAAAGCCGCAGAAGCCCAATGGCAGCCATGAATATGAAGGATTGCTGAGCCTAATGCAAGGTATGCTAAGGAGAATGGACAACATGGACAACATGGACAAGACCTGCAAGCCACCACCTCGGGTCAAGCAGGTATGGGTCAAGAGTGATGAGACCATTCACCCCATGAGGGGGAATGAACGCACCTAGCATGAGAAGGTGTTCATGCCTAGGATTCGGTTCCTAATCCTAAGGCATCAGGTTTGATTGCTTTCACATTTACTTGTTATAATTGTGTGCTTACTATGCAATCTAGGAACCAGTTTGTTGTGCCCCCTATTCTCTTGTGAGAGCATTGCAGATACTTTTTGGGGAAGAAAGAAAAAGCAGGTCGAGCGACTGTTTTTCTGTATTGGCATCATCAGGTTTGACCTTGCCTTGCATATGATGTCATTTCCATATTGCATTATTTTTTTTAAAAAAAAAAAATTGGGGAGAATTTGCAGGATATTCTTTTCTTTTGGTATATCAGATATTGCATGTGTTTTCACCTGATATCTCAATTCTTTGTGCATTATTCTACTGTGCTTAGATATAATTGAGAGTTTATGACTATAATCTACCAAGTGTTTTCCTGTATATGCAAAAGCATGATAGCTTCTTTTCTCATGCGATGAAAAACGTGCTCTATCCACGACTCCCCTAAAGGTACATCTTTCCTTCTCTGACTTTTTGTCTCTAGAAATTCTGGATAGGAGAAGAGGTCTTTGATAAGATTGCCAAATTGACCACATGCTAGTTGAACCTAGAACCTAAAAACTCTGGCATTCTCTCTAGGTTGCTGCACCATAAGAATCAAGCAGTAAATCATTTGCATTATGTGCTTTAAATTGTATATTCACAGCTTATATGCTGAATTTGCTATATGCCTTGCCCTCTACGTGCAAGTAAAATTTTTACTTTGTCCTTCATGGTACAAGTAAAACAATTAGGTACTGCATCTCAGGGGGAGTGTATCAGATGAAGGTGGCTAGGTCCTAGTAAGTTATAAGGTTTGACTTTTGACTATTATGTCACTGGTTTTCTCTCTTGTCTAGAAAATCTGGTTGCTCTTTGTCATGTCATCGAAAGTCATACCTTGTGGGACATGTCTTCACACACACACATGCATTGCATGAGTTGAGTTGTCTATTTGAATTTTCTATGTCCAGGAAAATATTTATGCTGATTGTACTCTCAACTCTCTTTTATATCTCTGCGTAGTTTTGAGATGCTCTCTGATTGTGTTATCAGTGGCTTATACATGCGTGTTCTGAAACTGACCTGAGAAAAATTAAACTCTGCAAATTTTTCTTCAGTTTTCTATCTTTCAGTGTGAAGCGTCATGACAGACCTATTCTTATGTCTGGACGAGCGCAGTCTTGCCATACGCTGTTCTAGCAGTAGCCGTCCGGATGGTTGAGTAACATATCTGAATAGGATCTCTACAGGTTTAAGACTTGCGTCTATTTTTCTGCCATACACACATGTTTGCATTTTTATTGATTTATCATGATATGTTGTATGTTTATCTCGTAGATTTCTCCCGAGATTTTGGCATTCCTTGCACATCTCTTCTCATCTCATGATCTTCATTGTATCTTCCGTTACTCTTTTAAGTTTTTGTGCTTTTAGAATATTGGAATATTTGGTGGGATATTTTCTTGAGATAGTGTGCATGAAAAATCCTATTCTGTTTGTGTGTTGGGTTGATATTGATATATCTGGGTCATTTGGATTGCGATCTTTGTTTTTGTAATTCTTGGGCATCCAATTGACAGCTGTCTTAAATATCACATTATTTTTGGAACTAACAGGATCTAATGGTATTTTTGGAGATATTTCTGGTTGGTTTTTGTTCAGGAATACGACATCCAGTGGCTCCCAGCACAGTGTTTGATAGATGCATCCCTTGGAAAATCAATTTTGTTTGAGGTCATGTGTTCAAAATTTTCAAGGGTCTCAGGATTTAAGATGAGCTTTTTCCCCCCACCTCATGCATAGCCTTCCGTTGCATCTCCATCAGATCTGCATCAATTAGAGATTCAGTGGTGAATCTCCTCATTTATCTTGCAGACCAGTTGCTTCAAGGATGTCAATCTGCGGATAACCAGTTTCAGGCTTTGCAAAATCAAGAGATTGAAGGTTTTCAATCCATGGTTCCCGGCTTCCTGAGCTAGAAGCTGAAGTAGTAGAAATCCATCTTTCTATATGGATTTCTCTCCGTTACTTGATCTCAGTGGATCAACAGGATTTGATACTTGAAGGATTTCTGTTCCTCTCTTTTGGGCCACTTGCAGACTCTTCTCTAGTTTCCTATTGATTAGGATTTTAAAATGTTTTTGTCTGTGGATATTATTACTCTACTTACCCTTGTACTTCTAAAACATTGAGGGGGAGTAATTGTTGTGTGGTCTTTCTCATTACTCTGTTTTACCCTTTGTCCCTTTGTGACAAAAAGGGGGAATAATTTTTTATTTGGACCGGCATTGTATTTTTAACCGGTCAAGTGATTTTTGTACCAGAATGGCCAAAAGGCGGAGTTTGTTTGTGACGTCCCACATCGCCTGGGAATGAGGATGTGCTTATATGTATAAATGCACCCTTTATGACACAACGCGTTTTAAAGCCGTGATGGCAATGAACCTATCAAAACTTCGCAGTTAAGCATGCTTCTGCGAGAGCAATCCCAGGATGGGTGACCTCCTGGGAAGTCTGGTTTGGGGAGCCAAAAGCGGACAATATTGTGTCATTGGGGTGGATCGTTACAAATGGTATCAGAGCCATTGCCCAGCCTGAGATGGTGGGAGCGTGCACAAGCCCAAGAGGGTTGCCGGCGGGCACTCGCTGGGATGCCAAGAATGGGGTGATCCCATGAGGGTCGCCAGCGAGGACGCTGGGTCCCAAGGGGGGGTGATTGTGACGTCCCACATCGCCTGGGAATGAGGATGTGCTTATATGTATAAATGCACCCTTTATGACACAACGCGTTTTAAAGCCGTGATGGCAATGAACCTATCAAAACTCCGCAGTTAAGCGTGCTTCTGCGAGAGCAATCCCAGGATGGGTGACCTCCTGGGAAGTCTGGTTTGGGGAGCCAAAAGCGGACAATATTGTGTTATTGGGGGTGGGTCGTTACATTGCCACATAAGCATGCGACAGGCCGCGAGCGTCTGGACGTGTAACCTTACCGTCCGGCCGTTCGAAGCCGCGCACGTTCGGACATGTAATGTTACACGTCCGACCGTCTGAGCCACATCGGTCCGGACGCAAAGAGAGACCGTCTGGATGTTTCACACTGAAAAGACAGAAACTGAGGGAAAATTTGCAGAAATTATTTTTCCTAAAGTTAGTTTTAGAACATGCAAGTATAATCAACTGATAAAGCAATCAAATAGCATCTTAAAACTACGCAGAGATATAAAAGAGAGTTTAGAGTTCAATCAGTACAAAGATTTTCCTGTAGACAGAAAATTTAAATAGATTACTCAACTCATACAATGCATGTGTGTGTGAAGACTTTTCCCAAAAGGTGTGTATTTCATTGATATGACAAAAAGCAACTAGATTTTCTAGACAAGAGAGAAAATCAGTGAAAGATTAGTCAAAAGTCAAACCTTATAAGGTACTAGGGCCTAGCCACCCTTATCTGATACACTCCCCCTAAGATGCAGCACCCAATTGTTTTACTTGTACCATGAAGGACAAGGTAGAATTTTACTTGCACCATGAAAGACAAGGTATATTGCTAATTCAACACATAAGCAGTGAATATACATACATAGCATAGAATTCATAAGAGTAACTACTTGATTCTTTTGATGCTGCAAGCTAGAGAGAGTGCCAAAAATTTTAGGTTCTAGGTTCAACTAGCATTTTGGTCAATTTGACCATCTTATCAAAAACCTCTTCTCTTATTTAGAATTTCCAGAAGCAAAAAGTCAAAGAAGGAGAGATGTACCTTTAAGGGAGTCTTGGATAGTGTACATTTTCATCGCATGAAGAAAGAAGCTATTCAATTTTTGCATATACAGGAAATACTTGGCAGATATAGTCATAAACTCTCAATCATATCTAAGCAAATTAAATTAATGCAAAAAGAATTGAGATATCAGGTAAAAATACAAGCAATATCTGACATGCCAAGAAAAGAAAAAAATAAAATTTCATTCAATTTCTCCCCAAATTTTTTATTTTTTTTTTTAAAAAATAAAAACAAAAACATGTTATATGGAAATAACATCATACAACATGTATGCAAGGCATGATCAAACCTGTGTAAGCTCAATGTTGCCAATACAGAAAAATAGTTGCCTGACCTGCTTTTTCTGTCTTCCCCAGATAGTACCTGTAATATTCTCTCAAGAGAAATAGGGGGTAGAAGTTCCTAGATTTCACAACAAGTATAAGATATGACAAGTAAAAAATCATGCAATCAAACCTGATGCCTTAGGATTAGGAACCGAATCCTAGGCATGAATCGCTTCACCTACTAGGTGCATCCATTCCCCCTCATGGGGCCAATGTCTTCCTTCTTCTTGACCCAAGCCTGCCTTCCTATAGGTGGTTATTGACAGGACTTCATCTGTTGGCCCATCCATTCCATCATGCTTTGCATCCAAATTGGTGGCTCCCTGCAAGATAGATCATTTTCCACCTTTTGCGGCTTTTTGGAATGCTTGGATTTGTTGAACTGGGATTTGCCACTATGATTGGCAGGAACAAATCTCTGCTGAGGCCGCTGATGCTGAGGCGCCTGGTGCCTTGGAGCTTGATACCATGGGGCTTGATAAGGAGTCTGATCCCATGGAGCTTGATTCCATGGAGTCTGGTAAGGACGCTAATGCCATGGAGTCTGATGCTGGGCTAGAGGTCTTGTGCCATAATTTGCTTGTCTGGGCACTTCTTTCTTGACCTTTGCTTTTTGTGCTTTAAGAAGGGAGCACTGGGGTCGGACATGCCCACTTAAACCGTAGTGATGACATATAGGAGATTTTCTGATGGAAGGGGGCTTCTGAGTTCCCGGAATATCTCCATTAATTCTGTCCTTCCCTTTATCCTCAACAGTGGTGGGAGGCTCTAGGACTGCAGGCTTAACAAAGACAGTCGTGGAAGTAAAGGGAATATCAGAAGGAAGAGCTACATACTCGAGACCAGTCTTGTCGGTTGGGTTCTTCTGGATTGATAGCATGTGAGTAAGCTTTTCAGTAGTGACTCTCTCTAATTGGAGCTGTCTCTCAAATAGCTTCTCTCCTCTAGCTCTTGTATTTTGCGCAGCAATGAATTCTTCTCAGTCTACAGACTATTCAGATCATGAATGTGTTGCTTGCGACCTTTCTTCATCTTTTTGAACTCTATATAGAGGGTTTTATAAGCCTCCTTGAGTTCTTCCCCATCATCACTGTGCTCTGAGTAAGAATCTTCCCACAAAGGTTAGGAATTTCTCTTGCTCAGGAGCTTCTTCTTCTTCGGACTCATCACTGAGAGTCGCATTATATGCCTTCCCCTTACCTGCTTGAGGTTTCCACAATCAGTCCGTATATGCCCAAACCCTGAGCATTCATAACATCTTGGGCCTCTGGATCTTTCTTCTCTGCTTCCTCAGGTTCAGTTTCTCTGGGGACCTTCTTCTTTTTTTCGAAAAACTTCTTCTTGAACCGCTCATTTCTCATTAATCTTCCAAAATTTTTGGCTAGCATGGCCACGGCTTTTTCTTCATCCTCAGAATCGTCTCCAGATGAGACTTCGACCTTCTTCTTGGAAGCTTTCAGGACAATGTTTTTCAGCTTCTTAACCGGGGGCAAGGACAGCTCATAAGTTTGAAGAGATCCCACCAACTCTTCAATCTTCATTTCTTCCAGATCTTTACTTTCTTCAATTGTAGTTACCTTGATCCTGAAACGCTCAGGCAAAGATCTTAGAATTTTACGAATGAGTTTTACATCCGAGACGGTTTTCCCAAGACTCACCATTTGGTTTCTTAGGTCACTCATCTTGGAGTAAAACTCTCCAAATGTCTCATTCTCCAATATCTTAATTTATTCAAATTTGGAAATCAACATTTGAAGTTTTGCAGAGTTTGGTGCCTTCATATGTTGTTTCCAAAATTGGCCACACTTCTTTAGCGGATTCACTATTTGAGATTCTTGCGAAGTCAGATGGTGAAAGTGCTTGACAAAGAGCATGGAGGGCTTTATCATTGGAAAGTCGCGCATTTTTCTTAGTGACTTGTTTGAGAGTTGCATCCGCTGGCTTAGTCCAACCAGTTTCAACAATACTCCAACAGTCAATTGATTTTAAAAAGAACCGCATACGAGCTTTCCAATAGCCATTGTTCGTACCATCAAAGGCAGGAACAATATTAAGACTTTGAGACACTTTATCAAATAGAAGTAAAAAAGAGTAACACTCAAGAATTGAGTCTAAACAGAGTGTACCAAGCTCTGATACCAAATGAAAAATAAAGTGACTTCTATTACAAAACAAGCGTGTGTGTGCACAAAGTGTTAACAAAATAATATCAATGCGGAATTTAAAATACACAAGAATTTTGTTAATGAAGTGAAAACTCAATAAGAGGAAAACCACTCCGGGGCAGCCAAACCCAGGATATCCACTATTCAGAAGACAAGACTATTACAAAGTAGTAGCACTCACCTACCCCTGATGCAGTGGTCGTACCTTGCACTCTAACGTGTAACCCAACACGAACGCCTCCCAACCAGGTCTCCTATCTAAAGGGGTCTTCAATGGAATCTTTTACCTTAGGGCCAACCTCTAAGATAGACTTCAGATCAGCACAACAACAACACACACATCAATGGCTTAAGAGAGACTAACTTAGCACAATAACTCTACAATATAACTCTCTAAGCACTAAGGAATTCAATACAAAATTCTTGCAATTCTCAAGCCTAGGGACCTCTATCTATAGGCTGCAGGTTCAAGTGAGCGTCTGGCTTGAAAAACCTAGGCGTCATTCGGATGGTAGACAGAAGATGTCAGGTCGGACAACTGTGTAATTGGCTTTCCAAAATATCGCTGAAATTCTTTCCTGTCTTGAGCCGCGTCTGGACGGTTCTCCCCTATCATCCGAATGGTCACACTTCAGCTGCACGCAATTTCCATATTAAGGCTTTGCGCGTCCAGACCATGAAGGCTATCGTCCGGACGTCTGAATTTTGAATACGTAACTTGCCTTATGGATGAGGGCGTCCGGACGGGAATCCACATCGTCCGGACGGTTGCAGCGATCTTCCCATATCTGTGTTTTAGAAAGAAATCCCATAGCTGGTTAAACATTGAGTGCCGTCCAAACATGCTGCTGAAATGTCTGGATAGATGCAAGCTGAAACAATTTGAAGCTTCTCGACACAGAGGAAGGTCCGGACGGAAAGTTCTTGTCGTTCGGGCTGATGATGCTTTGGATAGTTGGGCGTCAGAACGGTATATCACGTCATCCGGACGGCTGCAAAGGATCCAATTTTTCTGACTTGTAGACTGTGCAGAATCTTGTAGAAGACCTCTGAATAGCAGAATTCCTGTTTAAAAGCATCATTACATAGAAGTGATTTTGTCCAACACAATGAAGCCAATTACAAACTAACACTTTTTAATAAGGGAAGCTGTTTATATTCAGAGTCTACATGTTGGTTATGTGCTTCAAGAAGATTATGTGTGGATTTCAAGACAGAGAAGCTAAATCCCTTGTATTCATCCAGACGTCCCTGTCAACTGTTCGGATGCTCATCAGTCAAGCAACATTCTATCTGGACGGCGTGGTTATTCCGTTCGGACTCTCATCAATGTCCAAAACTTCAAATTATTCAAGGTTGCATCTGTTCGGATGTCTCAGCAACACATCCAAACGCCATTTAATGTTCGATAAGTGAAAGGATTTCCATTGCAAACACAAATATGGGAAGACAGCTGCAACCGTTCGGACGACAGGTATACACTGTTCGGACGCTATCCTTGACAAGGCAAGATGTGGAGCAGATTTGCAACCGTTCGCACATCAGGGCAACACCTTCCAGATGCCAGTCCTTATTATGGAAATTGCGTGCAATAGAAGTACAACCGTCCGAATGCGAGGGCAACACCATCTGAACACGGCCCTATTCAGGAAAGAATATTAGCGATTTTGGAAAGCCGGTTGCATAGTTGGCCGTCCAGACACTCTCAACTCTTGTCCGGACGCCACCTAGAGAAAATCGTTCCAAACTCCATTTAGGTCTTCTGTAGCCTATAAATAGAGGCTTCTATGCATGTAATTTGCATGAATTCAATATTGAATTCCTTAGAGCTTAGAGAGTAAAATTTAGGATTTATTGTGCTAATCAGTTTGCTCTCAAGCCGTTGTTATAGTGCTGTTGTTGTGCTTGTGTTGAAGCCTATCTTAGGGAGGAGCCTTAAGGTAAAGGATTCCTTTGAAGACTCCTTCAAGTAAATGACTTGGTAGGGAGGCGTTCGCGTTGGGTTACGCGTCAGAGTTCAAGGTACGACCACTACATCAAGGGTATGTGAGTGCTACTACTTTGTTACTAGCTTTTTCTTTTGAATATTGGAAATCCTGGGTTTGGTTGCCCCACCCGTTTTTTCTCTTAATTGAGTTTCCACTTCATTAACAAAATATTTGTCTCATTTATATTCCGCATTTTGATATTTTGCTACACATTGCACACACACACGATTAAATTAGAAGTCTCTTTATTTTTCAATTGGTATCAGAGCTTGGTACACTGTTTAGATTTATTTCTTCAGTGTTATCCTTTTGACTTCTATTTTTATTTTACCATGTCTCAAAATCTTATGACCATTCCTGCCTTTGATGGCACTAACTATAGCTATTGGAAAGCTCGTATGCGTTTCTTTTTAAAATCCATTGATTGTTGGAAAACTGTTGAAACTGGTTGGACTGAGCGAGTGGATACAAATATTGAGCTTGTAACTGAAAAGAACGTAGGACTTGCCAATGACAAACCCCTTCATGCTCTATGTCAAGTTCTTTCACCGTCTGAATTTACTAAAATTTAAAACTGTGGAACTACTCAAGAAGCATGGCAAATCTTAGAAACAACATATGAAGGCACAAAACTTATTAAATCTACCAAACTTCAAATGTTGATTTCTAGATTTGAAGAGATTAAGATGCATGAAGATGAGACATTCGGAGAGTTTTACTCTAAGATGAGCGACCTAAGGAACTCAATGGTGAGTCTTGGAAAGTCCGTCTCGAATGTAAAACTCATCCGGAAAATTCTAAGTTCTTTGCTTGAGCATTTCAGAATCAAGGTGACTACCATTAAAGAAAGCAAAGATTTAGAAGGGATGAAGATTGAAGAGTTGGTGGGATCTCTTCAAACCTATGAGCTTTCCCTGCGACCAGTCAAGAAGGTGAAGACTATTCCCTTCAAGGCATCTAAAAAGAAAGCCAAAGTTTCATTGAAGAAGACTCTGAGAAAGAAGAAGATGCAGTGGCAATGCTGGCCAAGAATTTCGAAAGATTGATGAAGAATAATAAATTCAAAAAGAAATTCTCCGAAAGACTGAAGAAGGCCCCCAAAGAGTCTGAACCTGAAGAAGCTAAGAAGAAAGACCCAAGAGGCCCTAGATGTGTTGAATGCTCAGGCTTTGGGCATATACGGGCTGATTGTGGGAACCTCAAGCATGGAAAAGGGAAGGCCTACAATGCGACTCTCAGTGATGAGTCCAAAGAAGAAGAAACTCCTGCTCAAGATCAGTATCTAGCCTTTGTGGCTTCACATGAAGAAGAGGAGGATTCTTACTACTCTGATCAAAGTGATCTAGACGGGAAGAACTCAAAGAGGCCTATAAAATCCTCTATGTAGAGTTTGAGGAGTTGAGGGAGACTCGTAAGCAGCACATTCATGAGTTGAACAATTTACAGACTGAGAAGAGTTTGTTTGTAATGACCAACTTTTTACAAAAATGAGTAAGTAAAAATTTCAATTTTACATGTGACGTTACGATGTCATCAGAGTTATAAAATAGCAGCGGAATATAATTTTTACATAAAGACTTGGCAATTATAACACAATACATTGAGCTGACTGAAATTCCTCTAGACATTCATTAAAAGTCCTTTTAATGTCCTTTACACTATTTACAATGAAACACGTGTCACAAATGACACAAAAGCATACATGGAAAGTTTATTAAATACAAGTAAATTCCTAAATATGTTACACACAAAATAGTACAAACATTGATAAGTACAGAGCACTAAAATCCTAACTACATAGCTTTAGATCTCTTAAGCTAGTAGTTAACCCAATCCATAATCTTCAAAACCTGCGCAATCATCTATGAGATGGTGGTTATTACCACAACCTTATAGTTACATAAGTGAGCTAACTGTCATTCAACAATATCATGGATTATACGTTATTTAAGGACAGAGATAACATATTGATGAGATGACAATTTTCTATGCAAAGTGTTAAACAGTTCAATATAGTCATTGCACTCCACTTGTTTAGAGTCGTTACTCGATTAGCGACTATCTCGGAGATGTTCCTCCTACATTACGTTTTTTTAGCATATTTCCGCACTAGCAGAGTACGTTCCACATCACTCTCATAGCACTTTGAGAGACATTGACTCTTAATATGGAATTATTATGGTTTTCGGTTCAGGCACTATTCCCATCCTGAACCTTTGGGAGATGTTACTCCCAATATTTATGGGTTGATTATTCACAGTATGCAATAATCATTCACATGCATCCAATTAAAATAAAACATAAACATAACACTATTGAAATCCAGTACTACCCTTAGTAAGTAATTTATACTTACAGCCCTTTTGTGCAGTCTCAGTTCATCATCTGCAACAAATGCATACTGAAAAATTGAATTGACTTCTAAAAACAAAGTGTGTGCATAAGTGTCAACAAAAATTAAAGCACAGCGGAAAGTAAATGACACAGATTTTTGTTGACGAAGTAGAAACTCAGTTAAAAGAAAAACCACTCCGGGGCAGTCAAACCTAAGAATTCCACTATTCAGAAGACATAGCTAGATACAAGACAGTAACACTCACATGTACCGATGCAGTGGTCGTACCTTGATCTCTGACGTGTAACCAAACACGAATGCTTCCCAACCAGGTTCACCTACCTGAAGGGGTCTTCAATGGAACTCCTTACCTTAGAGCCGACCTCTAAGATAGACTTCGGTTTACCGCACAACACACTTGTAAAACGGCTTCAGAGGGATTGATAACTTCTCTGAGCTCTAATGGAATTCACAGCGAATTCTTGCAGTTCACAGTGCCCAGGGGCCTCTATTTATAGGCTGGGGGCTCAAATGAGCGTCAGGCAAAATATACCTAGGCACCGTCCGGACGGTGGACATAGGACGTCCGGACAGACAACTGTGCGAACAGATTTTCCGTAATTTCCGCGGAGAAATCTTTCCTGTTTAAGGACATCGTCTGGACGGGATGGCACATCGTCCGGACGGTTGCACGTCCGCTGCAAGTAATTTCCTTATAAGGCTCTCGAGCGTCCGGACCATGGGGGATGGGCGTCTGGACGGCTATTCTTCAACACGCAATTTCCATATCGGTAATGCGCGCGTCTGGACCATGATAGGCAGTCATCCGGACGGTTGAAGTCGAATCGGCAATTTCCTTCTTTGATGCACGCGCGTCCAGACCACAGCTGTCAGACGTCCGGACGGTCATATTTGAATTGCGATTCTTGCCTTACGGAGACGCGCGTCCAGACGGTTGATTGATCTTCCCTTTCTTGGAACTTGAAAGAAATCAGAAACTGATCGAGTACTGGGAGGCGTCCGGACATGCTGTTGAAACGTCCGGACGGATGCAAGCTGGCACAAAAACTTCTCAATACAGTATGGGGTCCGGACGGAATGAACACTTCGTCTAGACGGATGATACTGGTCTGTCTAGCGTCCAGACGGGATGACACGTAGTCCGGACGAATGGAACAGTGGACAGATGGGCGTCCGGACAGGATGGCTCGATCGTCCGGACGTCTGACAGGGAACTTGAATTCTTCTGACTTGCAGACTCTGAATATTGGAATCCTTGTTTACAGCATCTTTACACTTAAGTGATTTTGTCCAAACACAGAATGAAGCCAAAATACTAACACATACATATGTGCACAGAAGGTCAATATCATTACTTTTAGAAATTCATGCCTAAACACGAGCCTTAATCACTCATATATGCATACATAGAAGCAATTATCATGACCTAAATTTGATCATGCTTTGATTATAGGAAGTTCCATACAATCAACATCTAATCATCTCAAAACCTAATCTTCATGAAATACCAATATTTATTCCAATTAACAAATCATTTAATCCATAATATCAATAAAGTATAATAATCCTCTAACCCTTTACCAATTAAAACCTATTAATTTATAACCTCTTATATTTATAAATAGAACTATAGAAACTCCAATTCAATTGATTATTTTAACTGAATCAATACTAATTAAGATTATAGCAACATAAGATACTCAAATCTCATAATCAATTTCATATCAAACCATATAACAACTCAACAACAATACTCATATATTTTCCTTAGATTATAAAACTCATTTACATAATATTCAACCCTTTTCATTTTACAAGAATTCCTTTTAAAACATCAATATCAATTTACTAACATTATTCGGGTAAAACACAATATAATAAATATTTGATAATTGAGTCAAAATACCAATACTTACTTACCCATTTGGTTATTTCAACCCAATACAAGTACCCAACTCACTTTAACACACATCAATAAAATCTCCCTCTAAGCTTTCAGTCAAAAAGAAGTCTAAACCCTATAACACTTAAATTTGGTTAACACTGCATACACAACCAAAACACCACTTACACCAATATTTCCAACAACCCCAAATCAGCCCACACACGGCCAACCATAGAAAATACACCAAAATCATCTCATCAACTCAATCGACCAAACATCAAATGGCCAAGAATCCTCCCACCATATAATATCAAAACATCACACGGAACACTATCCAACCTTAAATCCAAATCAGTTCATTTCAACCAAACACATACAAAAACTCATCCTTTAATTTCTACCCGGAACATAGTTTGGCCATACCACCCAAACATCAATATCCGAACCTAAAATCCACAAAACCATCAACACAAACACAAAATCATCCTATCAAAATACAAAGGACACACACACTCACCTGATCAAAACACCATCTACAACTAGGGGTGTACAACTGGTTGTGGTAGCGATTATTTGCTCATAAACGCTACCACAACCGGGGTCACCAGTTATGCCTATTTTAACAACCACAATCGAAACCGGTAGGCCAGTTGCGGTTTTTACCAACCGCCTGTTATCCGGTTTGAAAAATGAAATTGACTTCTAATATAAAGCAAGTGTGTGTACAAAGTGTTAACAAAATAACAATGCGAAAAATAAATGACACAAGAATTTTTGTTAACGAAGTGGAAACTCAATGAAGAGAAAAACCACTCCGGAGCCGATGGAGATCAAGACACCATTTCAAAGGATCTCGTTCAAGTACCAATTGGGCCGATTACGAGAGCACGAGCAAAGAAGTTCAAGGATGTACTCAACGGACTCATCCAAGAGTTATGGGCTCAAGCAAATTCGTGGAGGCCCATTGAGCATGATCCACGTGGGCAACAAAGAATCTTCACCTTGATTCAAGTTCTAGAAGGATCCGGTCAAGGCTAAGAATTGGCAAGAAATATTTTGGATCTATTCTAGAAGGATCGGATTGTATGGCTATTCTAGGCGCCACTTTCTTTCCTTTTATGTTGTCTTTTGTTTCCTTCTATATGACTCTAGGCGTCCAGCTCTTCTTTCCTATTCCAGCTCCTTTTTTTTTAGGCAAGTAGGGATTTATTTTAGCTTTGATTAGGAGGGTGGCATCCAGCCTTTATTGCCTTATATGTCTTGTGCGTTTTCTATTGCTTATGCACCTTTTTTTTTAGGCAATTTTGGTTTTTTTTTTTTTTTTTTTTTTTTTTTTTTTCTTGTAATGTTCAGCCCTTTAAATAGGTGCATAAGCAATAGAAAACGCAGACGTTGATTATTCATAAAACTTGTGAGGTTTATTCTCTTTGGTTCTTTGAAGAACTATGCGAACTTATTGGGATTTCCCTTGGCGTTCATCTCGACTTATCAAACGGAGTTTCCACCACCGTTTGTGGCATCTTCCTTATACCGAGGTTCTTGTTTGTCATAAACAACGGGTCGAGGTCTTCCATTCGAATCTGTCCATAGAACGATCTTGGGTTCCCTTTTGTTGTTGGGTCTCGTTATTCTTGACGGGGTTCACATCATTTGGTATCAGAGCACGGTTTCTAGTTCAGGTTTGCCTATCCTTTAACATCTTTCATTCCCTTGTTTCTTCTTTAGCCATCCACATCATTTATCTCTTCTTAGCCGAATTTCTTTTACCCTATCTGTTCAATCTTTGTTTGTCTTGCTGATGTATAAATTATTGGTCTGGTCTCACATCTCTTAGTTATTTCGAAATCTTATTTCATTATTCTCAAAAGCTAGTTGCTGATAAGAGAGAGAGACTCGAAGAAGAAGACAGCAAAGAGTCCAAAAAAAAAAAGAAAAAAAAATCACTATTCTGTGATTCCAAAATTCCAAACGGCCATATTCCTTCTAATTCTAATCTGAAAATTTCCATATTCCTTGTGTTCAAATCTGAGATTCCTTGATTAGTTCTAGGTAAATTGTTGCTGGAAATTTTGAGTTGTTTGTTTAGTTTCAAAAGAACTGAAAGAGAATTATCGAGTGGAAAAAGACAAGAGTGGCGAGAACATCAGAGGGTAAAAGCCATATTCTTTTAAGTGAAACACGAGTGGAGAGTGATCCACATTCTTGAGTGTAAACACGTAAGGGAGTGATTCGTGAGGTTCTTTTTTTTTTTTTTTTTTCTAACCTTTGTTTTACAACAATCATGTCTCACGATAGTGGTAAGAGCATTGCCGAAGATGATACAAAATTTGCTGATCCAAAAGTTTTTATGGAGGCCATGATGAGTGAGATGAGGCGTGTGATGAAGATGGAGATGGAGCAAGTTCACGAACGGATAGATCAGATGGAGAATAGATGTGAGGAGCAATAGGAGACCTGGAGGATGATTTAGAGAAGCTAGGAATCGCGAAGATAACAACTTGGGTGGTATTAAGATAAAGATTCCGTCCTTTCAAGGTAGATCTGATCCTGAGGCATATCTTGAGTGGGAGAAGAAGATGGAGTTCGTGTTTGACTGCCACAACTAATCCGAGACAAAGAAGGTAAAATTAGCCGTGATTGAATTTTCTGAATATGCTATTACTTGGTGGGATCAGCTTGTGATAAACAGGAGGTGGAATAGAGAACGCCCAATAGACACATGGGAGGAGATGAAAGTAGTGATGAGAAAGCGGTTCGTTCCAAGTTACTTCTACCGAGAGTTGTACAAAAAGCTACAAGGTCTTAGACAAGGGAGTCGAAGCGTAGAGGATTACTACAAGGAAATGGAGATTGCTATGATCCGCGCTAATGTAGAGGAGGATTGGGAGGCTACAACAGCTAGATTTTTACTTCGCTTAAACCGGGAGATCCATGATAAGGTAAAGCTGCAGGATTATGTGGAATTGGAAGATATGGTGCATATGGCTATCAAAGTGGAACAACAACTCAAGAGAGGGAGTGGGACACGTGCAGGCCATAACTCTAGTTCTACCTCTTGGAAATCGAGTCATGCCAAGCCGCTGGACAAGTCACAAACTCCCAAACCCGAGCCCAAGTCCGCGACCACCAGCCACGTTCCTCAAGGTAAAACCGAAGCCTCTAACTCTAGGAATCGTGATATTAAATGTTTTAGATGTCAAGGCAGGGGCAACATAGCAAGTCAATGCCCAAACAAGCAAGTCATGGTGTTGCAAACCAATGGTGAAATTGTGACCGATGATGAAGATTCCGACACTGACGACATGCCGCCATTGGAGGATGTTTCCGAGGAGTATTTAGCCCCTGACACATTGACATTGGTGGCGAGGAGAGCATTGAGCTTGCAAGCAAAAGGAGTTGATGAAGTACAGCGGGAGAACATCTTTCACACTAGGTGCTACGTTAAAGACAAGGTATGTAGTGTGATTATTGATGGTGGTAGTTGTACTAATGTTGCAAGCACAATTATGGTGGAGAAATTGGGATTCCCCGTGGTAAAGCACCCTAGACTGTACAAGTTACAATGGCTAAATGATAGTGGTGAGATAAGGGTGAACAAGCAAATGTTAGTTGCATTTCGAATCGGTAAATACGAATATGAAGTGTTGTGTGATGTAGTACCGGTGCAGGCGGGACATTTATTGCTAGGGCGTCCATGGCAGTTCAATAGGCAAGTGAAGCATGATGGCTTTACAAACAAGTACTCTTTTGTACTTAATCAACGATCAATCACTCTTGTACCATTGACACCACAACAAGTATACGAGGATCAAGTAAGATTACAAAAGGAGAGTGATCAAAAGAAAGAGAGTGAGCAAAAGAAAAAGAGTGAAAATCAGAGAGAGGTCGAGAAAAATGAGAGAGAAAAAGAAAATCAAAGTTTGGCCCTTGAGAGAAAATCAAAGAGAAAACAAAAGAATTTATATGCAAAAGTGAGTGAGATCAAGCGAGCAATGTTTTCAAAACAGTCGATGATTGTACTTTTGTAAAAAGAGGCACTTTTACACACTAACGAACTTGACCTTGCTTTGCCTAGTTCTATTGTTTCTCTTTTGCAAGAGTACGAGGATGTCTTCCCCGAGGAAACACCACATGGGTTACCTCCAATCCAAGGGATTGAACATCAAATTGATTTTGTTCCCTGTGCAACCATCCCAAACCGACCAGCTTATAGGAGCAATCCCAAGGAGACAAAGGAGCTTCAACGGAAGGTAAGTGAATTGTTGGAGAAAGGGCACGTGAGGGAGAGCATGAGCCCATGTACGGTTCCGGTCTTACTTGTACCTAAGAAGGATGGAACGTGGAGAATGTGCGTTGATTGCCGAGCCATCAACAACATAACGGTAAAGTATCGTCATCCTATCCCACGCTTAGATGATATGTTAGATGAGCTGTATGGTTCTTGCATATTTTCTAAGATTGATTTAAAAAGTGGTTATCATCAAATTAGGATAAAAGAAGGAGATGAATGGAAAACCGCCTTTAAAATAAAATATGGTTTGTATGAATGGTTAGTTATGCCTTTTGGTTTGACTAATGCTCCGAGCACCTTTATGAGACTTATGAACCATGTTTTGCGTGCATTTATAGGCAGATTTGTTGTTGTCTATTTTGATGATATACTCATTTATAGCAAAAACATAGACGATCATGTAGTACATTTGAAATCCGTTTTAGATGTGCTAAGGAAAGAAAGGTTGTTTGCTAATTTAAAGAAGTGCACTTTTTACACAGATAAGCTTATATTTTTGGGATTTGTTGTTTGTGCACAAGGTATACAGGTTGATGAAGATAAGGTACGTGCAATCCAAGATTGGCCGAGCCCCACAAGTGTAGGTAATGTTCATAGCTTTCATGGACTTGCTAGTTTCTACCGGCGGTTCGTGAAGGACTTCAGTAGCTTAGCCGCACCGCTTATCGAAGTGATCAAGAAGAACGTTGGATTTCGGTGGGGAGAAGAACAAGAGAAAGCATTTCAATTAATGAAAGAGAAGCTGACTAACACACCTTTGTTGTCTTTACCTAACTTTTCTAAAACGTTTGAAATTGAATGTGATGCTTCAGGTATTGGTATAGGCACCGTTCTTATGCAAGAAGGACGACCAATTTCTTACTTCAGTGAGAAACTCAGCGGGGCAGCCTTAAACTACCCAACTTATGACAAGGAGTTGTATGCATTGGTTCGGGCTTTAAAGACATGGTAGCACACTATCTATGGCCTAAGGAGTTCGTGATTCACACCGATCATGAGTGCTTGAAAAACTTGAAGGGCCAACACAAGCTAAACAAAAGGCATGGGCGATGGGTGGAGTTCATAGAGACGTTTCCATACGTCATTCGGTACAAGCAAGGTAAGGAGAATGTAGTCGCCGATGCACTTTCTTGCAGGTATGCCTTACTCTCCACACTTGATGCAAAATTGCTTGGTTTTGAACACATTAAAGAATTATATGCTGAAGACCACGAATTTTGTGAGGAATATAGAGCTTGTGAGAAAATCGCCTCTGGTAACTTCTTTAGGCTTAATGGATTCCTATTTTGAGAAAATAAGCTATGCGTGCCTAACTGTTCTATGAGGGAGTTATTAGTGCAGGAATCACATGGTGGGGGATTAATGGGACATTTTGGAGTTGCAAAGACTTTAGCTATTTTGCAGGAACACTTCTATTGGCCTCACATGAAACGAGATGTCGAACGGATTTGTGGTAGATGTGTCACATGTAGGCAAGCTAAATCCAAAGTGCAGCCCAATGGTTTGTATACTCCTTTACCAATTCCTAGTGAGCCTTGGATTGATATTTCAATGGATTTTGTGTTAGGATTGCCTAGGACTAAACGTGGAAGAGATTCAATTTTTGTGGTCGTGGATAGATTTTCTAAACTGGCACATTTTATTCCATGTCACAAAACGGATGACGCTTTGTATGTTGCTGATTTGTTCTTTAGAGAGATTGTGAGATTACATGGCATGCCTAGGACAATTGTTTCGGATAGAGAAGCTAAGTTCTTGAGCTATTTTTGGAAGACTTTGTGGTGCAAGCTAGGTACTAAGCTATTGTTTTCCACTACTTGTCAGCCACAAACTGATGGTCAAACTGAAGTAGTAAATAGGACTTTGTCTACTCTATTGAGGGCAATCATTAGAAAGAACATCAAAACATGGGAAGAATGTTTACCACATGTTGAGTTTGCATATAATAAAGCTGTTCATTCTGCTACCAAATTTTCGCCATTTGAAATTGTGTATGGGTTTAATCCTTTAACTCCATTGGATTTATCTCCTTTACCTTTGACGGAGCACGTTAATTTAGATGGCAAAAAGAAAGCTGACTTTGTGAAGCAGATTCATGAGAAAGCAAGACTCAACATTGAGCGAAGAACGGAACAATATGCCACACAAGCCAACAAGGGACGTCCGTAACCTGGTTTTTGAACCCAGAGATTGGGTTTGGCTGCATATGAGAAAAGAAAGATTCCCAGCGAAAAGACGTTCCAAATTAATCCCAAGAGGAGATGGTCCTTTCCAAGTCCTCGAGCGTATCAATGACAATGCTTACAAGCTAGATTTACCTGGTGAGTACCATGTAAGTGCCACTTTTAATGTTACTGATTTGAGTCCTTTTGATGTAGGTGATGATTTGAGGGCAAATCCTTTTCAAGAGGAGGGGAATGATGGAGATCAAGGCACCGCTTCAAAGGATCTCGTTCAAGTTCCAATTGGGCCGGTTACGAGAGCACAAGCAAAGAAGTTCAAGGATGTACTCAACGGACTCTTCGAAGAGTTATAGGCTCAAGTAAATTCATTGAGGCCCATTGAGCATGATCCACGTGGGCAACAAAGAATCGTCACCTTGATTCAAGTTCTAGAAGGATCCGGTCAAGGCTAAGAATTGGCAAGAAATATTTTGGGTCTATTCTAGAAGGATCGGATTGCATGGCTATTCTAGGCGCCACTTTCTTTCCTTTTATGTTGTCTTTTGTTTCCTTCTATATGACTCTAGGTGTCCAGCTCTTCTTTCCTATTCCAGCTCTTTTTTTTTTTAGGCAAGTAGGGATTTATTTTAGCTTTGATTAGGAGGGTGGGCGTCTAGCCTTTATTGCCTTATATGTCTTGTGTGTTTTAGGAAGGTAAGGATTTCTTTCCTTACCCATTTTCGGCATTAATTAGGTTTTCTATGTTAGGGTTTTTTTTTTCTCTTGTAATGTTCAGCCCTTTAAATAGGTGCATAAGCAATGGAAAATGCAGACATTGATTATTCATAAAACTTGTGAGGTTTATCTCTTTGGTTCTTTGAAGAACTACGCGAACTTATCGGGATTTCCCGTGGCGTTCATCTCGACTTATCAAACAGAGTTTCCACCACCGTTTGGGGCGTCTTCCTTATACCGAGGTTCTTGTTTGTCATAAACAACGGGTCGAGGTCTTCCATTTGAATCTGTCCATAGAACAATCTTGGGTTCCCTTTCATTGTTGGGTCTCGTTATTCTTGACGGGGTTCACATCAGGGGCAGCCAAACCCCGGATATTCACTATTTAGAAGACAAGACTAAATACAAAGTAGTAACACTCACATACCCTTGATGTAGTGGTCGTACCTTGCTCTCTAACGTGTAACCCAACACGAACACCTCCCAACCAGGTCTCTTACCTGAAGGGGTCTTCAATGGAATCCTTACCTTAGGACCAACCCCTAAGATAGACTTCAAGTTAAGCGCAGCAACAGCACACACAGCAACGGCTTCAGAGAGATCAACTCAGCTTAATAACCTCACAAAATAACTCTCTAAGCACTAGTGGAATTCAATACCGAATTCTTATTGTTCTCAAGCCTAGGGACCTCTATTAATAGGCTAACAATTCAAATGAACGACTGGCTCGATAAAACTGGGCTTCGTCCAAACGGTGGTCATAGGCTGTCTGGACAGACAACTGTGCAATCGAAATTCTAAAAATTTCGCTGAAAATCTTTCCTGTTTGAGAGCCTCGTCCGGACGGTGAGGCATTGTCGTCCAAACGGTCGCACGTCCGATGCAAGTAATTTCCATATAGAGGCTTTACGCGTCCGGAACAAGAGGATGGGCGTCGGGACGATCAATGTGATGCACGCAATTTCCATATCTGATCCACGCGCGTCTGGACCATACTGACTGTCTTCCGGACGTCTGGATTTAAATTGCGATACTTGCCTTATGGATGAACGCTTCCGGACGGGAATCCACGTCGCCCGGACGGTTGCAGCAATCTTCCCATATCTGTGTTTGGAAAGAAATCTTGAACCTTGATCGAACACTGAAGGTCGTCCGAATGGGCTGCTGAATCGTCCGGACATATGCAAGCTGGAGTAGTTCAAAGCTTCATCGACACAGAGGAAGGTTCGGATGGGAATCCACGTCGTCCGGACGGATGATGCTTTAGTTTGATGTGCGTCCGGACGATATGTCACATCTTCTGAAAGGTTGATGCATTGGACAACTTGGCGTCTGGACGGTATGACACGTCGTCCGGACGACTGGCAGGAAACCGAATTTTCAAACTTGCAAATGTCCAGAATCTTCTGGAACACTTCTGAATAGCGGAATCCCTGATAAAAAGCATCTTTACAAATAAGTGATTTTGTGCAATATAATGTGGCCAATTACAAACTAACAAACTCCCCCTTTGGCCATTCTGGGACAAAAATCACTTGACCGGTTAAAAATACAATCCCGGTCCAAAAAATAAAAATGACTCCTCTTTTTGTCTCAAAAGGACAAAGGGTAAAATGGAGTAATAAAAATAACCACATCAAAAATTACTCCCCCTAACGGTCTCAGAAGGACCAGGGTAAACAGAGTAATATAATCCAGGAGTTTAACAAAAGTAGCAAAATATAACACAAATGTCTCTAAAACTAGAAAAGAAAACAACTACAAAACAAAAAGAAACTCAAGCATCCTCGGCCATCGGCGCATCATCCTCGTCATCACTGCTGGATGGGTGGTGGAACTTGAGGCACTCCTGGAGGTCCAGCTGATTTTGCTCTACCCGGAGGTTGATGGAGTGAACCTCCTGCTGCATGGTAGAGATGGACTGCTGCATGGATGACAAAGACAGCTGCATGGAACTCCTGCCCCCTTGGATAGCTGCGAGAGCCTCCATAATCTGAGAATAGCTGACATCCGGCTGTGGTGGGGGTGTAGTCTGGGAAGAATAAGCCACACTTGGGATGCCGAAAGGAATAGGAGGAGGCAAGGGCATATTGTCATCCGGATCATCTCTCCGCAGCTGAGCATTGGACTTCATCAGCGTCTGCTTGCTGAGTGGATCCTGGATCTTCATCTTTGACTCGCCAGCAATACTTAAGCCTGACTGTAGAATAATCTAAGTGAGCAGGTAGCCGAAAGGAAGACCGGTATTGCTCTCATCACGGGCCTCCAAAATGACGCCCAAATTATGCTCGCACAGGCAAAAGGGCAAGCAAAGATGAATGGCATAGATGAACTGGGCCCTCTTCAAAATTAGGTCACTGCGCTTGACGACTGGCCATAGGTTGTGCTGAACGATCTTGGCCAACATACGATGAGGAGCAGATAGTGCACCAATCCTAATGGTGGTGGCGCGCTTCTCTCCCTGTGGAACTAGGTGGGAGAACTCTTGGAGATCTTCCATAGAAGGAGGAAGTACTACCTCATTGTAAGGGTTGCCAGGCATCTCGAGGACAGGTACTCCTATGAACTGACTGATGATCTGGGGATCAACAGTAATAGTATACCCACCAACATTGGACTGAAGCACCAATCTATGATCATCGTCTTGCACCACCTCTAGGTTGGCATAGAAGAGTCTCACCAGCTTGGTGAACACCACACATGCGCAGCTGTGAAGATATCCCCAATGATTTGTCTGGATAGTGTCATGGATACTATCCATAGGTGCAACCATAATGTCAAAGCGGACCACATTCCGCTCAGCAATGACTGGACGGTTCATGGTTTTGATTCTGACAGCTTCCCTATCTTCCTCTGTCCTCTGGCGAACTCTGCGCTGTAGACTGCCTGCAGACTTGATTCTGCAAAAAGAGACCAACAAGATTTGCCCAATAATCCAAAAATATTCTAGTTAGGTCACAAAAATTTGAGCATTATAACGGCAGTAAGTATGACTTTTCTAAAAGTACAGATAGAAAATGTTACACTGTAGTCCCCAAAAATACTACCACAAATAGTCTCAACACAGCAGATATCACACATATGCATCTCATAATCTCAACAACATTCCTAAAGAAATCAATATTCTAACAGTTAAAAGTAAACTGAAAAGAAAAAGACTAGAGGCCAAAAGAAGACTTTTTGGTGGGGTAGGGTGAAAGTGCGGCGACCAGGGTATATATAGAGCTTGTGGGGTCCTCGTCCGGACGGATCATTAACGCCGTCCGAACGCGCGCTGCCTCGAAAATATGCAGACAGGTTGCGGGCGTCCGGTCGAGTAACCTTACCGTCCGGCCGTTGGGGCCGCGCACGTCCAGACGTGAACAGAACTGTCCGGCCGACTGAGCTACTCCCGTCTGGACGCCAGGAGAGACCGTCCAGACGCTTCACACTGAAAAACAGAAAACTGAAGAAAAATTTGCAGAATTTAATTTTTCTCAAGTCAGTTTCAGAACACACTTGTATAATCCACTCATAACACAATTAGAGAGCATCTCAAAACTAAGCAGAGATATAAAAGAAAGTTGAGAGTTCAATTAGCACAAATATTTTCCTGGACACAAAAAATTTAAATAGACGACTCAACTCATGTAATGCATATGTGTGTGAAGACTTAACCCACAAGGTATGACTTTCAATGATATGACAAATAGCAACCAGATTTTCTAGACAAGAGAGAAACTCAGTGAAAGATAAGTCAAAAGTCAAACCTTATAACTTACTAGGGCCTAGTCACCCTCATCTGATACACTTCCTCCTAAGATGCAGCAAATAATTGTTTTACTTGTACTATGAACGACAAGGTAAATTTTTATTTGCACATAGAGAGTAAGGCATATTGCAAATTCAGCACATATGCAGTGAATATACAATTAGAGCGCAGAATTTATAAGTTTTACTGCTTGATTCTTATGGTGCTGCAAGCTAGAGAGAATGCCAGTGTTTTTAGGATCTAGGTTCAACTAGCATGTGGTCAATTTGGCCATCTTATCTGTTAGTATTATTGGCCTCATTCTGTTTGGACAAAATCACTTGTATGTAAAAGATGTTGTTTTACAAGGGATTCCGCTATTCAGAAGAGTTTCAGAAGATTCTGTCTGCAAGTTAGAAAATCTCTGGTTCACTGTCAGCCGTTCGGACCATCATGCCATCCCGTCTGGATGCCCATCTGTCCACTGTTCCATCCGTTCGGATGACCTGCCATACCGTCCGGACGCCCGACAGACCAAGCATCATCCGTCCAGACGACGTATATTTCCGTCCAAACCTTCACTGTTTCGAGAAGCTACTGTTCTAGCTTGCATCCGTCTAGACGTCTCAGCAGCCCGTCCGAACGCCTCTCAGTGATCGATCAGCTCCAGATTCTTTCCAAGTTCAATTTAAGTGAAGATTGCTTCAACTGTCCAGATGACGTGAATTCCCGTCCGGACGTGCTCATACATAAGGCAAGAATCGCAATTCAAATATCACCATCTGGACGTTAGTCAGCCTTGGTCCGGACGCGCGTTCAACAGTTAAGGAAATTGCCGATTCGACTTCAACCGTCCGGACAACTGCCTATCATGGTCCGGATGCGCGCATAGCAGATATGGAAATTGTGTTTTGTAGTTCAGCCGTCCAGACGCTCATCCCCCATGGTCTGGATGCGCGAAGCCTTATATGGAAATTACTTGCAGCGGACATCCGACCGTCCGGACGACAGTGTCTCACCTTCCGGACATGGATCTTAGACAGCAAAGATTTCTCAACCGAATTTTTGAAAAATCTGTCGCACAGTTGTCCGTCCGGACGGCCCTTGTCCACCGTCGGGACGGCACCCGCATATATCACTACAGTCACCCATCCTGCTCCTCAGCCTATAAATAGAGGTCCCTGGGCATTGAGAACTGCAAGAATTCGGTATTGAATTCCACAAGTGCTCAGAGATGTTATTTTTCCTCTGAAGCCATTGCAAGTGTGATGTTGCTACGCTACATCTAAAGTCTATCTTAGGGGTCGGCCCTAAGATAAAGGATTCCATTGAAGACCCCTTCAGGTAGGAAACCTGGTTGGGAAGCGTTCGTATTGGGTTACACGTTAGAGAGCAAGGTACGACCACTGCATCGGGTATATGTGAGTGTTACTATCTTGTATCTAGCTTTGTCTTCTGAATAGTGGATATCTTGGGTTTGGCTGTTTTTCTCTTAATTGAGTTTCCACTTCGTCAACAAAAATCTGTGTCATTTAATTTCCGCATTATTATTTTTGTTGACACTTTGTGCACACACTTGCTGTTTATTTTAGAAGTCAATTTCAATTTTCATTATCAAAGACCTCTTCTCTTATCCAAAATTTCTAGAAACAAAAAGTTAGAGAAGGAAAGTTGTACCTTTAAGGGAGTCGTGGATAGTGCACATTTTCATCGCATGAGGAAAGAAGCTATCCTACTATATTGCATATACGGGAAAACACTTGGCTGATTATAGTCATAAACTCTCAATTATATCTCAGCAAAGTAAATTAAAACATAAAGAATTGAGATATCATGTGAAAACACATGCAATATCTGATATGCCAAGAAAAAGAGAAATCCTGCAAATTCTCCCCAATTTTTTTTTTTATTTTTTTTTTTTATATATATTATTAAACACATGCAATACGGAAATAACATCATATGCAGGACAAGATCAAACCTGTGAAAGCTCGATAATGTCAATACAGAAAAACAGTCGCTCGACCTACTTTTTATGTCTTCCCCAGATAGTACCTGCAATATTTTCTCAAGAGAAATAGGGGGCAAAACACAACTGGTCTCTAGATGCATAAAAGGTAATCAAGTAAAGATCAAGCAATCAAACCTGATGCCTTAGGATTAGAGACCAAATCCTAGGCATAAATACCAGCACCTGCAATATTCTCTCAAGAGAAATAGGGTGCCTGTCCTTCTTTACCCAAGCCTGCCTTCCTGTGGGTGGTTGCTGGTAGGACTTCATTTGCTGACCCGTCCACTCCATCATGCTCTACATCCAGATGGGTGGCTCACTGAGGTATTGATCTTCTTCCACCTTCTGAGGCCTTCTAAATTGCTTGGATTTGGTCCTTGAGGTGCCACTATGATTGGCTGGTACAAATCGCTGCTGAGGCCAAGATGCCTGGAGCTTAGGTGCACGAGACCAAGGAGCTTGATATTGAGGAGCTTGATACCTTGGTGCTTGCCTCCATCGAGCTTGGAAAGGTGCCTGATACCTCGGATTCTGATGCTGGGTCTGAGGTCTAGTGCCATGATTAGCTTGTCTGGGCACTTCTTTCTTGGCCTTGGTTTTCTGTGTTTTAAGAAGGGAGCACTGAGGACGAACATGCCCACTTAGGCCGTAGTGATAGCATATATGAGATCTTCTAATGGAATGAGGCTTCTAAGTGCCTGGAACATCATCATTAATCTTGTCCTTCCCTTTATCTTCAGTAGTGGGAGGAGGCTTTGGGACTGCAGATTTCACAAAAACAGTCTTTGAAGTAGAGGGAGCATCAGAAAAGGGAGCTACATACCCAAGACCGGTCTTGTCAGTTGGGCTCTTCTGAATAGACAGCATACTAGTCAGCTTCTCATCAGTGACTCTTTCTAACTGGAGCTGAGTCTGTAGTAGCTTCTCCTCTAGCTCTTGTATCCTATGCAGCAATGAACTTTTCTCAGTCTGTAGACTGTTCAGATCATGAATATGCTGCTTTTGACCTTCCCTCAGCTTTTAATACTCTATGTAGAGAGTCTTGTAGGCCTCCTTGAGCTCTTCCGCATCATCATTATGCTCCGAGTAATAAGAGTCTTCACCCTCAACAAGTGGAGCTACAAAGGCCATAAATTTTTCAAACTCAGGAGCTTCATCTTCTGACTCATCACTAAAAGTCACATTGTAAGCCTTCCCCTTGCCCTTCTTGAGGTTCCCACAATCAGCCCGTATGTGCCCAAATCCTGAGCATTTGAAACATCTTGGACCTTTGGGATCCTTCTTTTCTTCTTCCTCAGGTTCAGCTTCTCTGGGAGCTTTATTCATCTTTTCAGAAAACTTTTTCTTGAATCGGTCATCTCTCATTAGTCTTCTGAAATTTTTGGCTAACATAGCCACAGCTTTCTCTTCCTCCTCAGAGTCATCTCCAGATGAGGCTTCTTCCTTTTTCTTGGACGCCTTCAAAGCAATGGTCTTCAGCTTCTTGACCAGGGGCAGGGACAGCTCATAAGTTTGAAGAGATCCCACCAACCCTTCAATCTTCATTTCTTCAAGATCTTTGCTCTCTTCAATAGTAGTTTCCTTGACCCTGAAACCCTTAGGTAAAGATCTTAGGATTTTTCGGATGAGTTTTACATCCGAGACAGGCTTCCCGAGACTTACCATGGAGTTCCTCAGGCCACTCATCTTGGAGTAAAACCCTCCAAATGTCTCTTCTTCCAACATCTTAATTTCTTCAAATTTGGAAATCAACATTTGAAGTTTGGCAGATTTTACAAGTTTAGTGCATTCATATGTTGTTTCCAAGATTTGCCATACTTCTTGAGCAGATTCACAGTTTGAAATTCTTGCAAATTCAGACGGTGAAAGTGTTTGACATAGAGCATGGAGGGCTTTGTCATTAGAAAGTCGTGCGTTTTTCTGAGGGACTAGTTCAAGCGTTGTATCCTCTGGTTTAGTCCAACCAGTTTCAACAATACTCCAACAGTCAATAGATTTTAAAAAGAACCGCATGCGAGCTTTCCAATAGCCATAGTTCGTGCCGTCGAAGGTAGGAACAGTATTAAGAGTTTGAGACATATTAAAAAGAGAAGTCAAAAATAATAATGAAAATTGAAATTTGACTTCTAAATAAAACGACAAGTGTGTGCGCAAAGTGTCAACAAAAATTAAGCACAGCGGAAAGTAAATGACACAGAGATTTTTGTTGACGAAGTGGAAACTCAATCAAGAGAAAAACCACTTCGGGGCAGCCAAACCCAGAAATTCCACTATCCAGAAGACATAGCTAGATACAAGATAGTAACACTCACATATACCCGATGCAGTGGTCATACCTTGCTCTCTGACGTGTAACCCAACACGAACGCTTCCCAACCAGGTCTCCTACCTGAAGGGGTCTTCAATGGAAGCCTTTACCTTAGGGCCAACCCCTAAGATAGACTTCAGATGTAACGCAGCAACAGCACACTTGAAATAGCTTCAGAGGAAATATCACGTCTCTGAGCAGTTGTGGAATTCAATATCGAATTCTTGTAGTTCTCAATGCCTAGGGGCCTCTATTTATAGGCTGAGGTGCAGAATGGGCGACTGCTGTAATATGTAAGGACGCCGTCCGGACGGTGAACATGAGCCGTCCAGACAGACAACTGTGCGACAGGATTTTTCGAAAATTTTGCTAAAACTCTTTCCTGTTTAAAAGCATCGTCTGGACGGCGAGACACTGACGTCCGGACGGTCGCACGTCCGCTGCAAGTAATTTCCTTTTAAGGCTTCGTGCCTCCGGACCATGGGGGATGAGCGTCCGGACTGCTGAACTGCAACACGCAATTTCCATATCTACTATACGCGCGTTCGGACCATGAGAGGTAGTCGTCCGGACGGTTGAAGTTGAATCGGCAATTTCCATATTAGTTGTACGTACGTCCGGACCAAGGCTGACAGATGTCCAGATGGGGATATTTGAATTGCGATTCTTGCCTTACGGAGACGCGCGTCCGGACAGGATACCACATCGTCCGGACGGTTGGACGATCTTTCCTTTATCGGAACTTGGAAACTATCTGAGACTGGTCGAATACCGAGAGGCGTCCAGACGTGCTGTTGAAAAGTCTGGACGGATGCAAGCTTGATAGAACCTTCTCGACACAGTGGAGGGTCCGAACGGAAGTGCACGTCGTCCGGACGGATGATGCTTGGTCTGACTGGCGTCCGGATGGTATGGCACGTCGTCTAGATGGGTGGAACAGTGGTAAGATGAGCGTCCATACGGGATGGCTCGACTGTCTGGACGGCTGACAGGGAACCGAAATCTTCGCTGTACAAAGTCTTCTGAGAGAGCTCTGAATAGTGAAATCCCTGTTTACAGCATCTTTTCACATACAAGTGATTTTGTCCAAAACACAAAATGAGGCCAAAATACTAACAAATAACACTCAAGAAATTAATCTTCTCAGAGTGTACCAAGCTCTGATACCAATTGAAAAATGAATGTGACTTCTAATATAAGGCAAGTGTGTGCATAAAGTGTTAACAAAATAACAATGCGAAAAATAAATGACACAAGAATTTTTGTTAACGAAGTGGAAACTCAATTAAGAGAAAAACCACTCCGGGGCAGCCAAACCCAGGATATCCACTATTCAGAAGACATAGCTAGATACAAGATAGTAACACTCACATATACCCGATGCAGTGGTCGTACCTTGCTCTTTGACGTGTAACCCAATACGAACGCTTCCCAACCAGGTCTCCTACCTGAAGGGGTCTTCAATGGAAGCCTTTACCTTAGGGCCAACCCCTAAGATAAACTTCAGATGTAACGCAGCAACAGCACACACAGCAACGGCTTCAAAGAGATTAACTCAACTCAATAAGCTCACAAAATAACTCTTTAAACACTAGTGGAATTCAATACCGAATTCTTACAGTTCTCAAGCCTAGGGACCTCTATTTATAGGCTAACAGTTCAAATGAGCGTCTAGCTTGATAAAATTGGGCACCGTCCTGACGGTGGTCATAGTCCGTCTGGACGGACAACTATGCAACCGAAATTCCAAAAATTTCACTGAAAATCTTTCTTCTTTGAGAGTCGCGTCCGGACGGTGAGGCATTGTTGTCCGAACAGTCACACGTCCGATGCAACTTCCATATTGAGGCTTCGCGCATCCAGACTAGGAGGATGGGCATCCGGACAGTCAATCTGATGCACGCAATTTCCATATCTGATGCACGTGCGTCCGGACCATACTGACTGTCGTCCGGACGTCTGGATTTGAATTGCGATACTTGCCTTATGGATGAGCACATCTGGACGGGAATCCACGGTTGCAACAATCTTCCCATATCTGTGTTTGGAAAGAAATCCTGAAGCTTGATTGAACACTAAGGGTCGTCCAGACGGGCAGCTGAATCGTCCGGACGTATGCAAGCTGGAGCAGTTTGAAGCTTCTCGACATAGAGGAAGGTCCAGACGGGAATCCACGTCGTCCGGATGGATGATGCTTTAGTTTGATGTGCGTCCGGAAGGTATGTCACGTCGTCTGGATGGTTGATGCATTGGATAGCTGGGCGTCCAGACGGTATGACACGTCATCTGGATGGCTGGCAGGGAACCGAATTTTCTGACTTGCAAACTGTGTAGAATCTTCTGGAACACTTCTGAATAGCGGAATCCCTGATAAAAATCATCTTTACAAAGAAGTGATTTTGTCCAACAGAATGTGGTCAATTACAAACTAACACGGTTATTAACCGGATAACCGGTTTTCTTTTATTGTTGCAACTTTTTAATTTTTTTTTTTAAAGAAAAAACCAATATTTGGCTGCTTTCCAGTGCAGGTTATCCAAATTATGCACATGTGAAAACTAAAATAATAGCACATGGCATGAAAATGTTCAGCTCAATCGACTTGGTTAAGTAAGCACTCCCTGTAATAAGATGTTTCCTATTTTGTATGTAGCAAGTGAAATATAGAGCTAAAGATTGACTTATATTTGCCTTCCTCAAATGTAGCTGAACCCAATCAAATTGATCTTAACTAGTAATAACCGTAAAAAGTTCAAGTCGCCCCAATATATCATCAGAAAACTGCTAAAACATTGAAAAAGGAAATATACTTACCAAAAATATTGATCCCTAGATGATTAAAGATCGAGGAGAAGAAACCATCCACGAAATGAATGAAACCCCAAGTGATGTAGAATGTAATGGCCATCAGAAGAAGAATGACGCTGCAAACAGTATAAGATTTTTCATGGAACATATATATCCAAAAGATTCTCAACCAACTGTTACATACTTCATTATTTATTTGAGAATACCTTCAATAAGGATGGTCTGTAAATCCCATAATTTACAACAACCAATTAGAATTAGTCAAATCATAAAAACTTAAAAAAATACAACAAACATCAAAACATCCGATCCTATGAAACAAATTAAACACCCATCTTGCCCCTCTCTCTGTATCCTCTTCTTCGTTCTTCAGCTCCATCCTTCCTGGGGTTGCTATTAGTGAATGCAGGAAAAGCAGAATAGGTATCGTTCAAGGCCTTGGCAATCGGACGACATCCAAGTTTGGCCCAGGGAGCACCGGCAACCAGCGGATCCAAACCCGGTCTGAATGCCTACGAACCCCATCACCTTGTGCCACTTCAGATCCTCACCAATCCCGTTCGCATTCCCATCCCCAGCGCATCTCTCCCACACCACCTGAATCCGCCGGGATTCAGCGAGTACACAGTATGGCCTGGCATTCCATGCAACACCGGTGTACTGGCTCTGTCCACAACCGGCTTCGCGCTCAAAAAGGGCGAGCCCAAGACCATCACCCCACCGACCTCCGATCCTGGGGTGGTCGCATCTGGGGCCGAACCACTGCTCCCAAGACTTCACGGGTAAGTTCTCCTGTGACACAAGTGATTGCGGCTCCGAAAAAATCGAGTGCTCAGGGAATAGCGGCGTGCTACCAGCGACCTTGGCCAAGTTCATGCTCAACGGCGTTGCTGGGTTCAACTTCTTCGCTATCAGCTTGGTTGACGGGTACAACCTCCCTATGATGGTCACGCCTCTGGGTGGGACTGGTCATAATTAAAATGGTGTTTGTTGTGGTCTTCTTCATAGGTGACATTGTTGTTGAAGGCCTTCAGGCTGGATTTGTGTGGTGGTTATCGGTTGGGTGTGTGAGTGTTTGGGTGGTTGTTCTTTAGGCCGTACGAAGGACTGTTCGTTGTTTTATGTTATTGGTTGTGACATGGTGGTGAGTTTGGGTGCCGGCAGCACAATAGCTTGGGGTGAGAGGAGGTTGTGGTTTTTTTAGAGCCGTTTGGTCTCTTAGGAAGTAAAAACTGGAATTTTTTTTTATAAGATTTGGTGTTCTCATATCTATTATATTTAGTCTTGTAAGATGATGTGTTAACTCTTTATTGGAAGCTGTAAAACATCACTTTTACAGCCCATCCTTATAGAAGGAGCTCTCTATTTATTTATGTCAGTAGGATATGATAGGACAAGTAACTGGGATTTGAAAAAGTAGATTTTCTATATATATTGTCTGTATTGAAAAAATGGAAATTGACTTCTAAAAAATAACAAGTGTGTGCATAAAGTGTCAACAAAAATAACAATGCGGAAAATAAATGACACAAGGATTTCTGTTAACGAAGTGGAAACTCAAGACGAGAAAAACCACTCCGGGGCAGCCAAACCCAGGATATCCACTATTCAGAAGACTAAGCTAGATACAAAGCAGTAACACTCACATACCCCTGATGCAGTGGTCGTACCTTGCTCTCTAACGTGTAACCCAACACGAACGCTTCCCAACCAGGTCTCCTACCTGTAGGGGTCTTCAATGGAATCATTTACCTTAGGGCCGACCCCTAAGATAGACTTCAGTTGTAGCACATCAACAACACACTTGCAATGGCTTGAGAGACAAATCAGCTCCAATAATCTTACAAATAACTCTCCAAGCTCTGATGGAATTCAATACCGAATTCTCACAGTTCTCAATGCCCAGGGCCTTTATTTATAGGCTGCTATAAAATGGGCGACTGCAGTAAAATATATGGGCGCCTGCTGTAAAATATATGGGCGCCGTTCGGACGGTGGACATGGGCCGTCCGGACGGACAACTGTGCGACCAGAATTTTTGAGATTTTCCCTGAAAATCTTTCTTGTTTGAGAGCTGCGTCTGGACGGTGAGACACTGTCGTCCGGATGGTCGCACGTCCGCTACAAGTAATTTCCATATAAGGCTTCGTGCGTCCGGACCATGGGGGATGGCCGTTCGGACGGTTAATCTTTAACATGCAATTTCCATATTTATTGTGCGCGCGTCCGGGCCATGAAAGGCAGGCTTCCGGACAGTTGAAGTCGAATCCACAATTTCCATATCTGTTGAACGCACGTCTAGACCATGCTGACAGACGTCCGGACGGTTGAATTTGAATTGCGATTCTTACCTTAAGGAGAAGCGCGTCGAACGGAAATCTACGTCGTCCGGACGGTTGCAGTAATCTTCTGATATATAATTTTGGAAAGAATCAGAAGCTTGATGGAATACTGAAGGGCGTCCGGAGGGGCTGCTGAGTCGTCCGGACGGATGCAAGCTGGAACAGAAGCTTCTCGATACAGTGAAGGGTCCGGACGGAAATACACGTCGTTCGGACAGATGATGCTTGGTCTGTCGGGAGTCCGGACGGTATGGCACTTCGTCCGGACGGATGGAACAGTGGATAGATGGGCATCCGGATGGGATGGTACGGTCGTCCAGACGGCTGACAGGGAACCAATTCTTTTGACTTGTACACAGTGCAGATTTTCTGAAACGCTTCTAAATAGTGGAATCCCTTTTAAAAAGCTCCTTTACAATGAAGTGATTTTGTCCAACAGAATGTGGCCAATTACAGACCAACAATGTAACGCCCCGAATTTGAGCCTGTAAATTCGTAAGCAGAAACCTCCGATTTCCACGTGACATTACTACATCAGAGATAAACTCTCGCAGCGGAATATATATTTTTTTCTTCTAAAGCCTTAGGAATTGATAGCATAACACATTTAGAGCTGACTGAATTACCTCGGTACATTTATTAAAAGTTACTTATGTTTATCTTTACATGTCATATGCACACTAGGTGCATCAAAATTAGTGCCACAAACAACACATAAGCTTATAACATAAAACACGCTAAACATGACACCGTTATACATATTTACATGCCATAAAACAAAACATAAGCACAACTAGTAATTTCTAAACTAGCACATAATCGTTCGTTGAATGGTTTTAAAAACCATCAAAACTGGCATATGGGTCCATGCCTTCATTCTCCAGATCTGCATCAGTAACTATGCAAATATGGCGTTATCATATTTGCATAGACAAACAAGTGAGTCATCTATTTTCATATCTACGTTACCATCAATCTAATAACAGTTCATATAGAATGCAAATGTAAGGGTTGTATGAATATGCATCATAGTAACTATTTAGTTTGTGTTTTAGGATCATCTTACTTCAGACCTCTCGTTCTAGGTTATCTGAACCTGTTCACGTCCTTTGCCTCACACTTAAAGTCTTACCTGTTTGTACTGGAATCCTACTGGTCCCAGCATTAGTTATATATTAGGACTTCGGACACCTCTGGGTCACTCTGAACCCCCTGGATCCACTGACTAGCCTTCCTTCCCCTTGCTACTACATCAGCTTGTTGATGGCTATCTCATCAGCCGTTATATTAATTGGACACAACATGCAATGCATGAACAACCACATGCAATAAACACACACCACACAGTCCTAATGAAACATAGAATCATTCCTCAGTAAGTACATCCATACTTACACTCTTCCCCGTGTAGTCCTTAGACTTCTTTTCTGTATAAAAATCCATCCATACAATAATATACAAATCAATTATCTATCAAACAAATCATTGTTTATAGACCCTCATCTCTTTATATTTATTATTATCCATCACTTCATTATATTTGAGACGATCACTTACGATAATCGTAAAACCTTGATTCATAATTTGATGGCGAGGCTATATGACCAATACCACCAAATATGAACTTGAAGGATTAAAATATATCATAAGGACAATAAAAGTAAATACGATCAACTCATGAAAGTCATAAGATCAATCATGAGGACAGTGAAATATAAATACGAAATATAAATACGATCAACTCATGAAAGTCATAAGATTAGTCATGAGGACAATGAAATATAAATACGAAATATAAATACGATCAACTCATGAAAGTCATAAGATCAGTCATGAGGACAATGAAATATAAATACGAAATATAAATACGATCAACTCATAAAAGTCATAAGATCAGTCATGAGGATAATGAAATTTAAATACGCAATATAAATACGATCAACTCATGAAAGTCATAAGATCAGTCATGAGGACAGTTAAATGTAAAAGTAGTTTATATTACCCTTTACTTTAATTCTTTTATCTCTTAAGCTTATTGGGTCTTTTAAACAATTCATAAAAAAGTAATGAAATCAAATAGTAAGGAAGAAGTGTCAAGATTTACTTACCAGTTTGATTTGGAGAGAAAAATAACTTCAAGAACACCGAAGTGGTTGTGTGGTAGAAGGAGAGAAAAAGGGAGAGAAAACCAAAGCACAAAGCTTTCAAGGAAGTTGTCTAGGATTTGTGTGGAAAACAAGGAGCCTTGCATGCTTATTTATAGGAGGAAGGTAGGGGTATTTAGGTCTGAAATGTAATAAAAGAATTAGCTTATTGGATAATGTCTTGTAAATTTGGAATTTAGAATTTTCGTCCAACTAGAGGGCAGCCTACTCCGAGAATTATTTCGATGGTCAAACGTACTCCGATTGACGTGAAATTTTGAGGGTAGATAGAGGACTTCATGACAAACATTTTCTCTTTTTGGTTCGTCTCATTTTAAGTTCGTTTTGACTTAGTTCCAATCAAGTAAAAGTTTCTGTCTATAAAGCCAAAATATCTTTTATCCACTTTCAGCGTTCACACTTGCTTTATTGATTTTTCCTCCTTTTCATGATTACTTGAGATATCCTATCCTTTCATCATTACTCTTGTTTTTTATACATAAATGTTTCTAGAAGCATGGAGATATTATTCTTGACAGTTTTTCGTTTAATATCGACAGTTGGGTTATTTAGGCTCGGGTCAAAAAGTCAACTGGTGGACTTTTTTACTAACTTTTTCCATATGATAGATCTTTCTTTTGTAAGCACAATGGTTTTTGAATTATCTAAATCTGAGTTCGTTTGACCTATTTTCGGTTCAATCAAAGTTTAAAGCTTAAATGTAACTTTTAAGTTTTTAAGGGTTTTTAGGTTTTGATCTTTTAATTTTTCGAAACAACTTTAGGTTTGCTTGTAAAAACATGTGGATATTGTTTCCTCAACAATATCAATGATTTCTTAAGAGCTTGAATTTACTGGGCGTTACAGGCAACGCGCGTCCGGACGGGTTAATGAGCCGTCCGAACAGGGACCCCACTGGTTTTAAAAAACCCTAGCCGCTGCATCTCTCTTAGCATACCCCACTCGATTTCTCTATTTCTTTTGGCTTCTAGTGCGTGGTTTCTCGAGATTTTTGCAATATCTCGCCCTATTTTGTCTTTTTTGTGCATTACTCTCCTCATTCCAAGTATTTTTTTTCTAGTTAACTTTATTCTTTTTCAGTGTTTTGATAACTGTTAGAATATTAATTATTTTCGGAATGTTTTTGAGAATAAAAATTGCATATCTGCTGTGTTGGGATTTTTTTGTTTCCATAAGTATTTTGGACTGTATTGTGTTCTTGCTGGATGTAATTTTTGGAAAAGTCCAATTTACTGTCGTTATACTGCCGGATTTTTTTTTGGAACTAACAAGAATCTAATCTTTTTGAGAATATTTTTGGCAAAACTTGTTGGTTATTTTTTGTAGAAATATGTCTGCTGGCAGTCCACAACGTAGAGTCTGACAGAGGACAGAGGGAGATAGGGCAGCCCTTCGAGTAAAAATTACTGACAAACCAGTCATTGCCGAGAAAAATGTGGTCCGTTCAGACATCATGGTGGCTCCTCTAGACCGTATCCACGACACTATCCAGACCTACCACTGGGGGTATCTGCACAACTGTGCCTGTGTTGTTTACACTAGGCTGGTCAGATTATTTTATGCTAACCTCGAGGTGGTTCAGGATGATGACCGCGGGGTGGAGCTTCAGTCCACTATGGATGGGCATACTATCACTGTTGATCCCCATATCATCAGTCAGCTCATAGGGGTGCCTGTTCTCCAGATCTCTGGTAGCCTGTACAATGAGGTGGTAATACCTCCTTCTCTAGATGATCTCAAAGAATTTTTCCATGCTGTTCCCCAAGGAGAGGAGCGAGCCACCACCATCAGGGATGCCTATCTACCCCACACCACATGCTAGCCAAGATTGTCGAGCACAACCTCTGGCCCGTTGTTAGGCGCAGTGATCTGATATTGAAGAGGGCCCAGTTCGTATATGCCATCAGTCTTCGCTTCCCTTTCTGTCTGTGCAAGCATATTTTAGGAGTTATTATGGAGACCCGTGATGAGGGTAATACTGGTCTCCCATTTGGCTGCCTGGTCACACAGATTATTCTACAGACAGGCAACAGTATTGCTGGCGAGCCGAAGATGAAGATCCAGGATCCTATCAACAAGCAGACTCTAATGAAGTCCAATGCTCAGCTACATCGAGGTAATCAGGATGATGATGTGCCTTCGCCTCCTCATATTCTTGTAGGAGTACCAGATGTGGCGTCCTCTTCACAGACTGCTCCACCACCTCAGCAAGATGCCAGTTATTCTCAGATTTTGGAGGCATTGACAGTTATACAAGGGGGTATGAGTTCCATGGAGCTATCCATGTCATCTATGCAGCAGTCCATCTCTGCCATGCAACAGAAGGTTCACTCTATTAACCTCCATGTAAAGCAGAACTAGCTAGATCTCCAGGAATACCTCAAGTACCATCATCCGTCCAGCAGTGATAATGAGGATGATGCGCCTATGGCAGACGCTGCATGACTTTTATGGTGTATTTTTTATGTTTGAGACAATATTTTGAATAATTTGTTAAACATGTGTTAACTTTTGGAATTTATTACTCTGTTTACCCTTGTCATTCTGAGACAATTAGGGGGAGTAATTTTTCTGTGTTTGATTCTCATTACTCTGTTTTTATTTGGACCAAAATTGTATTTTTACCCGGTCAAGTGATTTTTGTCCCAGAATGGCCAAAGCGGGAGTTTGTTAGTTTGTAATTGGCTTCATTTTGTTGGACAAAATCACTTCTATGTAATGATGCTTTTAAACAGGGAATCTGCTATTCAAAGGTCTTCTAGAAAATTCTGCACAGTCTACAAGTCAGAAAAATCGGATCCCTTGCAGCCGTCTGGACGACGTGATATACCGTCCAGACGCCCAATTTTCCAAAGCATCATCCGTCCGGACGATGAGAACTTTCCATCCAGACCTTCCTCTGTGTCAAGAAGCTTCGAACTATTCCAGCTTGCATTTATTTGACGTTTCAGCAGCATGTCCGAACGACACTCAATGTTCGACCAGCTATGGGATTTCTTTCCAAAACATAGATATGGAAAGATCGCTGCAATCGTTCGGACGATGTGGATTCCCGTCTGGACGCGCTCATCCGTAAGGCAAATTGGGCATTCAAAATTCAGATGTCCAGACGACAGCCTTCATGCTCCGGACTCATGAAGCCTTACTATGGAAATTGCATGTAGCTGAAGTGCTACCGTCCGTACGACAGGGGAACACTATCCAGACGCAGCTCAAAACACGAAAGAATTTCAGCGATATTCTGGAAAACCAATCGCACAGTTGTCCGTCCGGACGTCTTCGGTCTATTGTCCGGATGGCCCCTAGGTTTTTCAAGCCAGACACTCACTTGAACTTGCAACCTATAAATAGAGATCCCTAGGCTTGAGAACTGCAAGAATTTTGTATTGAATTCCATAGTGCTTAGAGAGTTATATTATAGAGTTATTGTGCTGAGTTAGTCTCTCTTAAGCCATTGTTGTGTGTGTTGTTGCTGCGCTGATCTGAATTCTATATTAAGGGTTGACCCTAAGGTAAAGGATTCCATTGAAGACCCCTTCAAGTAGGAGACTTGGTTGGGAGGCGTTCGTGTTGGGGTACACGTTAGAGTACAAGGTACGACCACTGCATCAGGGGTATGTAAGTGCTACTACTTTGTAACTAGTCTTGTCTTCTGAATAGTGGATATTCTGGGTTTGGCTGCCCCGGAGTGGTTTTTCTCTTATTGAGTTTCCACTTCGTTAACAAAATTCTTGTGTATTTTCCGCATTGATATTATTTTGTTAACACTTTGTGCACACACACACACTTGTTTTATATTAGAAGTTACTTTATTTTTCAAAAAGTAACATTACATAGAAGTGATTTTGTCTAACAGAATACAGTCAATCACTAACTAATACTGCCAATGCAACACTAGTGGGCAACACTTTGGCTACGCAAGACACTGAGTCACCTAATGTCGTGAGGCTGAGATCTTCAGTAGCCAGTAGACCAGGTTAGCTCCCAACATGATTAACTAATTAACAAAGTTTGATTTTTTGAGTCTATATGGTTGAAAATGTTACGTGTATCGTTATTAGTTTCATATATATATATATATATATATATATATAGTTTCGTAACACGTTTCATCCAAATCACTAATATAGGTGCCGCGGCCTCAACCCAGGATGATGATTCGCATGAGTGACTGTCGTGACATATAGTATCTTGAGTCATTTTGATTGAAAGTGGAATATCGAAGTTTGTAAATGATGTAAACATTGTTCATATGATTTTATCAGTTGAACTTGATCGATTTGTGATTGTAGGTAACTTATATATTATGTTTTGGAATTACTTTGAACAGTTTGGGCTTTGTATTATATATGTTTGGGGTTGAGTGACATTAGTTATATTGATACGTTGATTTATTTGTTATTATTTTGGTTTTATGGCTTGGTGTCTACATCAAGCCATAGTGATCATTTATGAGTGTATGGATTTTGGATTATGAGAGTATGTGATCGTTTATGAGTTCATATATGTAAACAATATTCTTGCTATCAGGTATTAACAAAAAGAAAATAATGAAATTGTCACCTTTAATATTTTTTATTTGGATCCGTTTTTAGGTCTAAAAATGGCTCCAACCGGTTTAAGCCGTTTTGGGTCCAAAACAGCTTAAAACGGTTTGAGTTGTTTTAGTCCTAAAAAGACTCAAACCTTGAAATAATACACTATATGTTGAGCCATTTTGAAAGCGACTAAAAAAAAAGGGCTCAAAACGATTTGAGTCATTTTTAGACCCTAAAACGGCCAAAAAAAAAAAAAAAAAAACTCAATACAGTGATTTTTTTTGTAGTGATATAATGGAGTGTACATTACAGATTAATGTATCAAGCAAATTTTCCCTAGTTACTTGAAATATTATTAATATTTAAATCCCTCTTATAACGCATAAAATATATCTAAAGTCAATAATAAAAATAAAACTCTCGGATTCCATGGACGTAAGTTTTTAAAACCAAATCACCTTAATTCTTTTATATTTTATATTTCTTTATCTTCATCTTCATTTTTTTTTTTTCAGTATTTCAAATTTTAGCAAAACAGCGTTTATTATTAAAATAGAGAAATAAATTAAAAGATTGAAACTGTACACATACACTTCTCAAACTATCATCCCATTGTCAATATCTCCCACAAACTACTTATTGAATCAATATCCCCTCAAACTACCAAAATTTGTTGATGTCCCCCAAGGCTATTAAAAAGACAAAAATAACCATAAATTTTTTTTAAATTTATATATATAAACAATTTGTTTTAAAAAAAAGATGAAAAACCCAAAGGGGTGACCTTGGCGAAATCGGGGTGGTTCGGCCACCCACTTAGGCCAAATAAAGGGGTGGTCAAGCCCATGAGGATGGTTCAAGCACCTCCTATGGCCGACCTTGGGGCCAAACCACCCCAAATGGCCAAGGGGTGGTTTGGCCACCACCTTTGACCATATTTGGAGGTGGTTGAACCACCCCTAAATATGTCTAGGGGTGGTTCAGTTTCCCCAGATATGGCTGAAGGGGGTGTCTGAATCACCCCCACTTGGCCTCTGCCACCGCCTTGGTATTTTGATTTAGTTTCTTTATATATAATTTTAATAATTAAAAAAAAAATTATGAAGGGTACTTTTGTCATTGCAGGACATTGACGTATAAATTTTGATAATTTGGGAAGGACATTGATCGACTCAATCAGTGGTTTTGGAAGGTATTGACAATGGAGTGCTAGTTTAAGGGGGTATATATGTATATTTTTCCCATTAACAAAAATAATTTGTATTTATTAATTTTGTACATCATGAGATAAGCCGGAGCCCCAACCTCAAAATGATCCTCATGAACATAAGCCAAAGTGGAAGTCATGCTGTTTATTAACTCCTAATAATACACTCACGTGACTTACAAAAAAAATATAATAATACACTCACGTAATTCAGAAACATATACATGATCAGTAATTATGTAAAGCACTTGTTGACGTTCAACACAAATTGAATGGCTTTATTAATTGTTTTCTCCATTTCGGGTGAACCAGCTTATAAAAGCTGCAAATGAATTCTTTTTTTTCTTTTTCTTTTTTATTTTCTTTTTTTCCTTAGCAACCAGCAAATGAATTCATTACCAAATAATTACTGCTATCACCATTCCTTAATTTGTAATGGTACGTAAGCCACAAATTTTATTTCATCTGATCATAAAAGGTATGTCATAACAATCTAGCTCTCGCAGTGGTGTATTCCTAGACGAAAAGTTCATCCTTGAAATTTGTGTGATAGGCTTACGGATGATGTATATAAAAAAATAATTTTTCAAGTTAAGATGATCTCATAAATAACTTAGTACGTAGTTACCTACTAGCTGTGTGGCACTTAAATATGAACTTCAAACCTTGAAAAATTGGCAAGAAAGATGTCTGAGTTCATAATATATATGCAGCCCAGAAAATGAACTAAACATGTACGCGTGTGTGGATGTATATATATTGATTTATACACACAAAAGAACTCGGACACTAATAAGCCAAAGCTTTTTAAGCCAGCTTATGCCAAAAGCCATCCTTGTCGAGCCTTAGCTGAGACTACCACTAAAAGCTAACTATTGGAGATGCTGAATATTATTAATTACATCAAATAGTTGCAAAAGCAGATAGATTTCCACTTCTTTCCCAACCACTCCCAGAATTAGCAATATATACTTCTTAATTAATAAGTTTGGTAGAAAGAGGTCATTTCAATCACAAAAATTTCATGTCTTAAGCTTTAGTTTCCACATCTATAAAGAGGGGAAAAGGAAGCAACGCTTTAATTTTCCCCTAGGTTCTGGAAATCTCATGTTTATGTTATATTGTTACAGTTTCTCAGGTTCAACTCACTCCTATCAACTTGTGATCTTATTTCGATATGTAAATGAGCACTTTCATGATTCCAATGATTAAACAAAAATATCATTAGACTTGCTCTCCGAAACAAACATTATTGTACTTAGAAGCATTATAATACTGCAGGCCACAAAAGTATTTAATAGCTTTTCCCCTTTCTTTCTGCTTTTTATTAATTTTATACTTCCATGATAGATGCCAAGACTTCACCAAAACCAACACAATTGATTTAAAATTGTGATGCACAGCCTTAATGACAGTTGTCACAAACTACCCATCAATAGGAAGGAAAATTAAGGCTTTTTACATGGGAGATAATTAAGATAGGATCTCAAAAGCACCAACCATGTTTAGACATGAGAAATTCTGTCGCTCAAAACCCTAACAGTGATATCTTCCTGCTGTCAAGATTCCCCTGCATGATTCGACAAATAAAAGTAAACGCGGATATACCATCCCATATTTTTCCTGTATGTTTCAGACTCTCATAAATGACCTAATTCAAGACCATCTCTAAATGTAGTTCATGCAATCTAGCACACAGTAACAAGGCAAAGGGCATTCCAGAGAAGGATACATCAATGAAGAGTCAAACATTAGGAAAAGAACACGAAAAAGAAAAGGAAAAAAGAATGTTCTAACAAATTGAGATGTACATACATACATATATGATATCAAAATTTTGGATACCAAAAAAGAGTGAAATTTAAATACCAAACCTTATTCTATGTTTTGCCCTAGAATAACCAGATGGGCATATTATCTAATGGAAAGGAGATAGAAAGGAAGGGAAACGAGTAATGAAAACAGTCAGGATCTTCCGTGATTCCATCACCAGGTGAAGTTGCCACATGATCTGATCTTTCCTTGACTAATCAATCGAGAGGGAAGTTTAGATCATGCTGGCAGCTTCAACTGCTAGTGGTGCACGACAAGCGGGTAAGGCAGCCACGGAGAAGAAGAGAGAGAGAGAGAGATGAAGCTGTTTCTTGGATGCTATGGAAGAGCAACGGATGGGGGATATAAATAGAGGCCAAGAATGTCTCATCTCATCCCTTCTGGTCTTGGTCTTGTAGTGGGTTTTGTTGTTATGAGAGGCATTAATTATGAGGATAATAAATTAATTAATTATGAATAGAAACAGATGGCAGTGGTCCAAAGTAAGACAAATTGAATATTATCATGCCCACGCCACCACCATGCAGACAAGGCAGTGAGCAGTTCTAAAATTAACATAGAGCCTTTACTCACTTTAATGTGGGTCTCTCTCTCTTTCTCTCTCTCTGTTTGTAAACATCATATCAACCAAAAAAGAGTGAAAAACACAACTAGTTTATGGGGGACCATTTGCATAGCTTCTTAGCAAATGCAAGAGAAAGGAAAGTTGTAAGCATCTGAAACTAACAAATTCATGTGACTCTCTCTCTCTCTCTCTCTCTCATGCACCATTTTCATTCCTTTTAAGTATCTTTCCTTTGTTCTATTGAAGAGGGCTTTTTTTATCTTTACAAACATGGAGTGCCATTTGTCAGAGGCTCGCTTCTTTTGCATCTAATTGGTGTCAGCTGCACATTAAAAGTAATCTTTAAAAGACATTACAATGGTTCAAGTAACATTTTGGGGAGTCTAATCTGTAAAGTTAATGATCTGATACAGGCAATTAAGAAACTGACATAAACATATTCCAATAAAGTGATCTATGATTTTGACATTCTGTTTCTTTCAAGTTGTTTGATCCCTTTGTTAGGTTTAAGAGATGGAACCAATAGACGCATGCAGAGTCATCCCCGTATCAAAGCATCAAAAAGTGGAAAAACACAATATTCCAAAGAAAAAGTTCCCCACATATTGGCTTGAATTGAGTTTTAAATAAACCCTGACCAACTCTACTTCACATTATAATAAGATTCTCAAAGTTAAACAAACTACTTTTCCTATAAGCTTACAAAGTTTAAGTAATTTTGCGCTACACTTGAAGAACATATTTTGCTTTTTTCTCTGAGCATTGAAAGAACACATTGAATTTGATTGCTTCAGTTGTTAGATCGCCATAGACCCCTGTGTTTAGTTGGATATATTCCATTGCATGGTTAATTAGGATCTTCCCTGGGTTCTATCTATCCTTAAATTTGTTGCATGTGGTGTCCTGTCGTTATCAGGGTTATGCCTTTGGCAACCTTAATGGGGTACAGGGGTGGGCCGGGTTGAATTAAAATGAAGCTTATGTCTTAGGTTTGGACTAGTCTAGCTAGTTAAAACAAAAATAGAAATAATAAAAAGATATGTTCGTGGTTTCTTATTGTTAGGTTTTATATGTGTGTTGACGCAAAAGAAGAACGACATTAGCGTAGATTTATTTTATTTATGCATGTGTCTTTTAATTTTCATTTTTCATTAGGATTATATTTTTCATCCCCTATTAGGATTTGTTTAGCTTGTCATTTTCCTTGTTAAATTAGGAGCATATTGATAAGTGTTGGATGTTGCACATTCAAGCTTTTTTAATCGCATATGTTAGCTCCTTAGTTTCACTGTAATATCATGTTTGTGTTATTTTTATGTTTTAGGCATCCTTAGATGTCTAAGGAAAAATACAAGTAAATCCTTCGGTTTTAAGCTTCAAAAGGAATTCAGCATTCTGTAAGGCAAAATGCTCGAGCGTACCTCAAAAGGTTCGAGCGCACATCAGAAACGCTAAAGCGTCTAAAGTGTAATGTCCGAGATATTACTTGCACGTCTAAGATGTAAATTAGATTAAGTAATTGACTAGAGTTAGTAAAATGTCAAGAAAACGTGAAGGAAACACTTAGAAAGTCCAAAAAATTGAGTTTCTGGACGTTGAGTCAGGACAGGCTCCCAACGGGGCCAGGACGAGAGCCACTGGGAGTAACATTTACTCCTTGGAGTAGGCGTCCAGATGGCCACAACACCTATCCGAACGACAACCACTAAGACTAAAATTCTGCGGCGCAAAATGTGCACGTCTGGACAGCCACTTACTCCTTCCGGACGACACGCGAGATAAAACAAAAATGAGTCATATTCTGCTCATTTTCCGCACGGGTGTCGCCTTTCCTCTCCTTTTTTTCTTAGGGTTTTGATAGAAAACCCTATTTTCTTGATCTCATACCTCAAAACTAACACTGGAAACGTGATCTACAAAGCCCGAGCTATGTTTCTTTCGATTAGTTTGAGCTAAATTTCTAAACTCTTGTCTTTTGAGATTTTGGGTTAAATCTTGAAATTTTGGAGTTTAATCTTGATTATTCTTTAGGTTTTGAGTGTTTTGGAGCTTCCTAAATATTCTCCAAGTGTTGGGTACCATTTGGGAGAATTTTGGTAAGTTTCCCAAAACCCTAGCTTTGTGGGTATGTGTTTAAGTGTAATTTTAAGTGTCTAACCTTAAGATTATCTTATAGTTTAGTTTTTATTGTTGTTGGGTAGTTGTTTGAAACCCTAAAAATTCCATGGGTATTCCATGGGTATAGCCCTTGAGCGATTCAAGTGCTATTTAAGGCATTTAGAATTCAAATTACTAAGATATGTACAATGTGTTGAATTACAGTGTGCATTGCGAATTGTTGTCTAGGAATCCATAAGTGAGCCCAACATCCACGTGGCCAAGTGAGTATTCTACTCACTAAGAAAAGTTATGTTTTACGTATTTTGTAGAAATGAAATGATATGAATGTTTTAATTCGAACCGATGATAATTTAATGATAAGTGTTTTGGATGTTTCAAATAATTTCAAGTATGTTGAGATATGACAATAATGTTCAAGTGTTCTAAGATTATGAATATGAAATTATGATTTGAGATATGATTTGACGAGTTTTGATGCCTGCTGATGTAACGCCCTGCTTTTGCAAAAAGCGTAAGTGAAATTTTGTTTTTTTTTTTTTTTAAGCTTCACAAGACATTACGATCTTATCAGAGTTAAATGTTAGCAACATAATGTATATATATTACAAACTTGGGATTAAATGACACTCCAGAGCTTCTAATTGAAATACCTCAAAATAGATATTTAAAGTGTGTCAGCATAATTATACATAAGTTCCAGTCATGCTTCACAAGGCGCAGATAGTTATACAAGTCAAAATAACTAGAGTTTGGTAATTACATAGTAGCAGAAATATGAATAATGTCTCTGGACTGAGTTAATGAACTACGTCATAGTAGCTCGCAAAAAAATGGGCAGTCTAGCCTCAAATACTAGTATCATGATCCATCTAAGGGTTTGGATAGTCATGATATTCTTCCTCTTCATAACATGTATTATCATACAATACAAAGAGAAAACGACAATACGAAGCACCTAAGTGAGTCTACTGTTTCCAAAATAATATGAATGCTGATTTATTTATGAAATGCAGCATAATGTAATATGGCTTCATAATCACATATATATGCAATAATAATCCATGTTGCGAATCATAGATATAAATTGAATATATACACAATTATAAAGTACTAATATGACAGTTTTATATGCAAGGTTTAATTATCATCTTATACACTCCTCTCGTGATGGAACCAACGGTCCGAATTAGCATTTTGCTGGCAGCTGTCTCTCCCCCTACTGCGTACCAGTTTTGTTATTAAATGGCAGCCATCTCTCCCCCTGCTGCTCACCATTTTTCTCACTTAATAGTTTATTTGTTTGTTGCTGGAATCCAAAGGTCCCCGTAGACTAAGAGCCAAAGGTCTTAGCCCGTTTTAATTATTTAGTGTCACGGGAGCCAAAGGTCCCACTGGCAGCCATCTCTCCCCCTACTGCTCACCAGCTTTATTTTTAACCAGTTTAGTTAAAAACAGAAAACATGTAAAATCATATGCACAAACAAATAAATAAGGCAGTAAACACAGTATTATGGAAAAGTTCACCAGCTTCATCCTCAGTAAGTATAGAGATACTTACTAATTCTGCTCCAATGGTTATTCTCAGAAAACTGAATAATTGTAACCATGTAATATGTAATAATACTAAATTAGTGAAAGGCGCTACGAAAATATTTATTATTATTACTACACTTGTTCTAAGAAATTATTCTTCATTACAACGGCTACAGATTTGACTATAATAACTATAACCTTATAGTTATTTGTCCCATACAAATATTCTAAGAAGATGGGCGACATAAAATATAAATTGGACATATTTTTTTTTGACAATATCTGGTAATATTTTAAAATAGTTAGTCAGCGTAATGGTGTGACTAAAGTTATCCTTTTTCATTAAATATTCTTTCATATATATATATACATATAGCACCTAGAGGACATTTAAGTTTAAAACAAAAACACAAATGTCACTTACTTAAGCACACACACATATATAATCTTGCATTTTTTTTTTTTTATCAAATACACGAGTCTACACATATACTCGTTTGACACACACATTTACACTTTAAGTTACCTCATACTTTAATCAAAATCACAAACAATACCATATTTCAGCCGCACATTCTTATTCACACCAACACACACTTCTTCACTCCACAACACATTTACTCTTCACTTATTAGGACAAGAACTGATTTTATTTTTTAAACTTGGTTATTAAATATTCTCAATCATCATAAAACACCCCATTTACCAAGTAGTAGCTCAGGTAATAGGCTGGGAGAGCTCCTCTGTTCAAAAACATTAAAATAAGGTAACTATCATGTATATACATAAGTTTTCATGGCTGTAACTTTCTCATTAGGAGAAGAGAAACAAACCATGATTTTAAAGAAACAAACATTGGATTCTAGAGAGTAAAGAGGGAAGATTTACTTACTGAAATTCGCACTCAACAAGTTAGTGAAGAGGGAGAAATCTGGTTCCAAAACAGAGTATTCAAATGAGTTGGAAGTTGCTGGTTTTTGAACTAGAAACAGGGAAGGATTAAAGATATTGTTTTCTAGTGTTTTGTTGAGAAATGAGAGGTGATTTAAGGCTTCATTTCTAGTCTCTAAGTGCTAGTTTCATAGGAAAATGAGAGAGATTTTCCTATTGAAGTTTCAGCACTAAAACAGTGAGGGAAGGGGGGGGCTTACATGACAGATATGGAGAGAGAGCTTGCTGAATTTTTTTTTACACTTTTGATCAATCTATAGCTCTATTTATAGAAGACTTGTAAGGCTGAGATTAAAATGGTACAAACCCCTCAATGGATGGATTTTTGACAGCTGGATGGAGAAGATCTTCATAAAATCAAATAAAATCATATAAGATTATTTAGTAAATCTCTCATGCAATCATTACCATATCTAGTTCCTTTTCAACCAAACTAGGCAAACCAGACTAACTAAAAGGGTTTTTAATCATCTAAAATCATCCACATGCATTGGGTTTAAGAATTAAGGGAGAAAATCAATTTCTGTGCTTTTACGAGTTCTGTAACGTACTATGATGCAAGGTCACTCGATCGATCATTTGGTCACTCGATTGACATCGATCTAGAATCGCTCGATCAACTTTGGTTAGTAATATCTTTACTAATCCGATTTCTATATATATATATAAACACAATTCTATTTAATCTATAACTAATAATAATTAAGCCTTATACCTATGTATGCGTACATATGCACTATTATCCTAAGCATGATATTTTTCGGGTATTACAGCTGAGGTTTAGATTTTTTAGTTATGCAAATTGTGTTTGAGAAAAATGACATGTTGAACTGTTTATGTTTTATGAGAAAAGCAAGTGTTAAGAGCCTGATCATGAAATGTAAATATATAATGTTTGAGCATGAAGCATGAAGCATAAGAATGGATGTGAGATAAATGCATAAGAGCGAGATAAGAATCGAGGCGAGCCTCCAACATCATACCAACGGACGAGGCCCTGAGGGTGAGCCCTTGATGTTGCGAAGAGAATCTAAATAGCATTGTGAAGGACGAGTCCTTAAAAGGAGTGAGTAGCGAGCTCTCACTAATTTGGGGCAAGGTCCATAATGTTGAGTAAGTGTACACGAAAGGATATCCTTAAAGCCATCGGAACAAGTCCCAAGAGTGAAAGAAAGATATGCATGAGCATGCATAGTACTGTTTTATGTGATGTTTCTAAAATGTTTTCATGACTATATGTAGTAGATTTCATGCTAGACGAATTTATATGCCTATGAGGTTGAATGAAGCAGCACATATGTATATGTTTACAGCTAGTCTGCATATGTTTTAAAGGTATTGAGCTTCAATGTGCATAGATGCTTACGTTGCCAAAACTTGGAAATGCATGAGTCTTTGTATAGCTAAGCAAGATGTATGAAGCTTCAATGTACTTAGATACATGCGTTACCCAAACTTGGAAATGCATGAGTCTCTATATGGCTAAGCAAGATGCATTGAGCTTCAATATGCTTAGACACTTGCATTGCCCTAGCCTGGAAATGCTAGTGTCTTTGTATAGTCAGACAAGATGCCACTTGTTGTCCTGCTTAGACGTACTTGTATACTAGAGCTCCCCAAGTAGGAATGCTTGTGTGCATGTATGGCTGAGCTATCGAGAATAAAAGTAATATGTTGTAGATGGGTTTGTATGTCTGCTATTCCAAGCGGTAGATTGGAGTACTCATATACACTCACAGCTGCATAGTACGCTTTCATGTGTTTCTGAAATATCGGTGTTTACTTTATCAGTTACGATATGTTCTCGAGAGAAGGATTTTTATAACTAAAAATGGTAGCTATTATTGTAATTGAATGATAAAAGGAAAGGTTGGTTCTATGTGAAAAGTTAGTGAGTTTTATACTACTAAGACCTCATCATTATATTGCTGAGATGGTGAACTCATACTTTCACCTGTATGGATGTGGCTAACACCACAACCGTATAGATTATGTTGCTTTGGCTGCAGGTACATTGGATGTGAATGATGACCTCGTAGCTTTGTACTTGGGATATTGTGACTCAAGCTTGACGTGACAGTTGTAATGCATTGTGAGTTTTATTGGCTACATTCTGTTGACAAAATCAGTACCATGTTAGTGTACTGCTAAAAACGAGAGGCCGTATTTATCTAGAGTTTTCTAGAATATTCAGAGTTTAATTCTCAATTATAGAAAGGACTTAATTTGACAAGAATCAGTGTTACAAGCATCAAGAAGGCAATTTTTGAACTCCAGGGAGATTCTGCGCAGTTTACAACTTAGCAAAAGTCAGATCCCCAATTGACCGTCTGGACGGCCCAGTGAATTGTCTAGACTGTTAGTTTATTGGCTACATTTTGTTGACAAAAACACTATATTGTAGGTAGCCACTTTAACAGGGATACCGTATTATTTCAGAGTCTTCAAATATTCAGAGATTATTTCTCTAATATGGAAAGGGCCTTATTATGACAAGTTTCAGTGTCACAAGCTTCAAGAAGGCAATTTCAGAGTTCTAGGAAGATTCTACGCAGTTTCCAACTAAGCAAAAGTCGGATTCCTTGCTACCGTCCAGACAGACTTGTGAAGCACCCGAACTCCCTTCTGTGTCGAGAAGATTCTACCAAATCAACATGCATTCGTCCAGACGTTAGGGAAACACCATCCAGACGCTTTTCAGTGTTTGGGAAGAATTCATAGTCCTTTACGAACACAGATTGGGAAGACAACTTGCAACCTTCCGGACGCTAGGGCAACATTGTCCGGACGCGGCCTTAACAAGGAAACGCGTGAAGTACGTTATGGAAAGGCGGTTGCAGTTTACAGTTCTGAACCTCTCAGTCTACGTCCGGACACAGCCTAGAGAAATCTGAATCAAACTCAATTTAGGTCTTCTAAAGCCTATAAATATAGGCCTCTAGGCATTTATTATTTACAGAATTTAGTATTGAATTCTCTTGAGCTTAGAGAGGGTGTTTAGGTAGAAATTGTGAAGATCTTCTAGCTCTTTAAGAGTTGTCTGGTGTGTGACTTGATCGTGTGAAGTCTAGCTTAGGAAGGAGCCCTAAGCTAAAGGAATCCATTGAAGACCCCTTCACGTAAGAGACCTGGTTGGGAAGCATTTGTGTATAGGTACACGTTAGGGTGCAAGGTACGATCGCTGCATCAAGTTATGTGAGTGTTACAGAATTCGGTATTGAATTCTTTATAGATTAGAGAGCGTGTTTAGGGAGAAATTGAGAAGATTTGCTAGCTCTCAAGCTTTTGCCATTGTGTTGTTGCAGTGCTCGTATTTGAAGTCTATCTTAGGGAGGAGCCCTAAGGTAAAGTGTTGTGCAAATATCTACCTAAATAAATAGATAAATATTTGTAAGTTTTACTCGCAAGTGCACAAGATCAAAACGATAGTATAGTAAGCAAATACGAGATCATTCCCACGAGGATTGGTAAATTATGCTTAAAAAGATATTCCTAAAAGAGATATGTTTAATAAGACGGGATAAAAGATTGAATTAAAAATAATAATAAGAAAAGGTAGGGCTTCAATATCCACCGCTAATCATACTCAAATAAGATTCGCAATATGCACAATACTACAATCATAACATGATGCTTAATGTTTACCAGCCACAAGGGAATGGTATCTTCTCCTAAAGCTATTGATTTCCCTAAGCAACGAGTTAGGCATGGTATCTACTCTAACTCTTTTCTTCCTTGAAGGATTTATCATGGTATCTACTAAGTTGTTCTTCAAGAAAGCATAAATCTATGGAAATCAGTAAACACACTCAGATTGGAATATGGTATCTATTCCAGTTGTCTTTATGTTGATTAATACAAGAACCTGTGTCGGGGTTCTTCCGTTACTCTATTATGCCCAGGACTCGGTCATCCAAATTGACATAAATAACAAATCCATACCACAAGAATATGCTAGCTAAACATAAGCATGGGAGGAATTCAAAAAACTAGAATTAATCAAGCTAAGCATCAATATATAAATTGTAGCAAAGCAAATTGAAAGACTTAAAGAGACATGATTAGGGCTTCAATCGAGCCCTAACTAAAGTATTAGTTACAACTAATATAAACTAAAATTATATACATACAGAAAATAAATAAAGGAATAAAGAAAATAAAAACTAGGAAGAACCTCCTTCTTGATGTAGCCTTTGATTCTTCCTCAAAGCTTGTGTGTCTTTTCTTCAAAGGCTAGAGGCCTATTTATAGGGATTAGAGAAGTTCTAGAAGCTCTAGAATTCCTATTACAATTCTAAGTAGGTCTTCTAGTTCAAATAGAATAATTACAAGTCTTTTCCTTTTCTGAAATTTCTATCCAAGTAGGAAAAGGATTCCAAAATTCATACAGATTTGCGGTCTTTATTACAGGGCGATTTTGGCATGGTAAAAATTTGAATTAGGAAAAACCTATTTCTAAAATATTTGTTTAATTTCTTATTAGCTTTTCAACGCCACAAATTTTGTTGCAATCTGATACTTGAGTCGAAAGTTATGATTAAATTACTGAGACGTACTCATTTTGGATTCTTTCCAAAAATAATGATTTTTTGCGAACTTCTTTTTCCTTAAATTCAAAATTGATTTGGAGTTGAATCTATCCAAAAGTGAGTTTGCCAACTTCGTTATAATCTTGGAATTTGATCGATTTTCTTCCAAAACCTGTAAAATACAAGAAAACACAAAAACAACACAAAACATCAAACTATAACAAAACTAAGAGCTTAACATATGTAAATTAAGGGGCTTGAATGTGTAACATTCAGCACTTATCATAAAGGAATCCATAGAAGACCCCTTCAAGTAGGAGACTTGGTTGGGAGGCATTCACGTTGTGTTGCGCGTCAGAGTGCAGGATACGATCGCTACATTGGGTATGTGAGTGTTACTGTCTTTGTACTAGATTTGTCTTCTGATAGTTGATTTCTTAGGTTTGGCTACCTCGTAGTGATTTTTCTCTTAATTGATTTTCCACTTTGTTAATAAAATATTTGTTTTCTTTAAATTCCGCATTTAGATATTTTGTTGCACACTTGATCACACGCACACGATAAATTAGGAGTCCTTATTTTTTCAATTGTATCAGAGCAGGTATACTCTTTTTGGATTAATTTCCTTAGTGTGATCCTTATATTTTTTATACTCCTGTTTTTATGACGTCTCAATCTCTTAATTTCATTCCTGCCTTTGTTGGCACGAACTATGGCTATTGAAAATCTCGTATGCGTTTCTTTTTAAAATCCATTAATGTTTGACAATTGTAGAAACTGGTTGAACTAAACCAAAGGCTTCAACTGCTAAGCTATCTGTTGTTCAAAACAGTGCATGACTTTCCAACGATAAAGCCCTCCATGCTCTATGTCAAGCTCTTTCACTGTCTAAATTTGAAAGAATTTCAAACTGTGAATTCGCTCAAGAAGTGTGGCAAATTCTGGAAACAACATATCAAGGCACAAAAATTGTTAAATCTGCCAAGCTCCAAATGTTGATTTCAAAATTTGAAGAAACTAAGATGTTGGATGATGAGACATTCAATGAGTTTTACACGAGGATCAATGACTTGAGAAAATCAATGGTGAGTCTCGGGAAGAGGGTCTCTGATGTAAAACTCATCAAAAAGATTCTAAGGTATTTCCCTAAGCGTTTCAGGATTAAAGTAACAACTATTGAAGAAAACAAGGAAATGGATTCGATGAAGATTGAAGAGTTGGTGGGATCTCTTCAAACTTATGAGTATTCCCTGCCCCCAGTCAGAATGGCAAAGACGATTGCCCTCAAGGTGGCTAAGAATAAAAGCAGAGTCTCCTCTGATGAAGACTCAGACAATGAAGAAGAAGATGCGGTTGCCATGCTCGCCAAAAATGTCGGTAGATTGATGAAAAATGATAAATTCAAGAAGAAATCCACCAAAAGACTAAGGGAAACTCCAAGAGAAGCTTAGCTAGAAGAAGATGAGAAGAAGGATCCTAGAGGTCCAAGATGTTTTGAGTGCTCCGGCTTTAGGCACGTGAGGACTGATTGTGGGAATCTCAACCAGGCCAAGGGTAAGGCTTACAATGCCACTCTCAATGAATCCGAAGAAGAGGAGACACTAGAAAAGGATCAAAAGTTTCTAGCCTTTGTAGCACCACACGAAGAATCTAAGGGGTCACAGTCCTACTACTCAGAGAGCAGCAATGAAGACGGGGAAGGACTTAAAGAGGCCTAGGAAATCCTCTATGTGAAGTTCTTGAAGCTGCAGGAGATGTCCCAACAACACATGCAGGAGCTAAACAATCTGTTAGTTTGTAATTGACCACATTCTGTTAGACAAAATCACTTCTTTGTAATGATGCTCTTTAACAGGGATTCCACTATTCAAAAGTGTTTCCAGAAGATTCTAAACAGTTTGTTAGTCAAAAAATTTGGTTCCCTGCCAGCCGTCCGGACGACGTGTCATACCGTCTGGATGCCCAGCAGTCCAAAGCACCAGCCGTCCGGACGACGTGTCATACCGTCCAGACGCACATCAAACTAAAGTATCACCCGTCCGAACAACGTGGATTCCCGTCCGAACCTTCCTCTGTGTCGAGAAGCTTCGAACTGCTCTAGCTTGCATCCGTCTGGACGATTCAGCAGCCCGTCCGGATGACTCTCAGTGTTCGATCAAGCTTCAAGATTTCTTTCCAAAACACAAATATGGAAAGATTACTGCAACCGTCCAGACGACGTGGATTCTTCCGGACAGGCTCATCCATAAGGCAAGTATCGCAATTCAAATCCAAACGTTCGGACGCCAGTAAGCATGGTTCGGACGCTCGTGTATCAAAAAAGGAAATTGCGTGCATCAGAACAACCGTTCGGACAACCATCCTCCTAGTTCAGACTCGCAAAGCCTCTATGTGGAAATTACTTGCAGTAGACGTGCGACCATCCGGAAGACAGGGCAACACCGTCATGACGCGGCTCTCAAACAGGAAAGATTTTCAGAGAAATTTTTGGAATTTCGATCGTACAGTTGTCCGTCCAGACGGCCTATGACCACCGTCCAGACGGCGCCCAGTTTTATCAAGACAGACGCTCATTTGAACTGTCACCCTATAAATAGAAGCCCCTAGGCTTGAGAATTGCAAGAATTCGGTGTTGAATTCCATTTGTGCTTAGAAAGCTATATTGTGAGATTATTAAGTTGAGTTGATCTCTCTGAAGCCGTTGCTGTGTGTGCTGTTGCTGCGCTTAAATTGAAGTCTATATTAGGGGTTGGCCCTAAGGTAAAGGATTCCATTGAAGACCTCTTCAGGTAGGAGACCTGGTTGGGAGGCGTTTGGGTTGGGTTACACGTTAGAGAGCAAGGTACGATCACTACATCAGGGGTATGTGAGTGCTACTACTTTGTATCTAGTCTTGTCTTCTGAATAGTGGATATCCTAGGTTTGGCTGCCCCGGAGTGGTTTTTCTCATCTTGAGCTTCCACTTCGTTAACAAAAATCTTGTGTTATTTTATTTCCGCATTATTTTGTTAACACATTATGGACACACACACTTGCTTTATTTTAGAAGTCAATTTTCATTTTTCAATTGGTATTTTAGAGCAGGTACACTCTGTTAAGGATTTATTTCCTGAGTGTGATCCTCATCTCTTGTGACTTCTATTTTTTTATTACATTTTTTATCATGGATTTCTCTCAGTTATCTGAAGAAAATCATGATATTGAGCTCTCTAAAGTGTTTGCTAAATTGGATAAAATTATTTCTCCAAAAGAGCTAAAAAAGGTGAAGCAAAAAAAAGTCTTTGATTGTTCAGTTATCTGAATCACATGCTTTGATTGACTCTTTGAAATATGAGAATACCATGTTATTTCACATCATTGATACACTTGAGAATAAATTAAAAGAATCTGAAGATCTCTTGAAAAAATTCTCAAGTACTAATTTGAAAAGCATGCTTTGTATTCATTCAGATATTTCTAACAAGCCTGCTTTAATTGATGATCTGAGTACTTCTACTTCACATGCTTCTGATTTCGAATTAGATATTATGCATGTGATAGTAGATACAGCTTGTTTAGAAAATTCTTGCTTAAATAATCATGTGATGCCGAAATCCAAGGAATCAGGAACAAAATGTAAGTCTGTTCCTACTTGTCATAATTGTGGGAAAATTGGTCTTATTAAGCCAAATTGTTATTTGTTGAAATCCCACAGTCCTTGGATTAAGCAGGATGCTCTGAGGAAAGGTAAAGTTGAAGATTCTTCATCATCCAAATAAGTCCCTCCTCATAGGAGACATATAAAAGGTAAGGGCAATATTGGGTGTAAGAATGATAACCATGTTTCTGCAGAAAAAGTCAAGCAGCATTCTGACAAAAGAAGCCTACCCACTTATCATCACTACAGCATCACCGGTCACATCCGATCCATATGTCCACATCTCCAGGTTCAGAAGTCGAAGGTTCAAAGGGAGCTTCCAGCAAGAGCTACATCAGGCATTCTACCTCAGACAGCACATCAGGCTCCATGGCATCAACAACAATTTGTTCTTGCCAATCAAAGTGGCAAACCAAAGAAGAACAAATCAAGAAGCTATAAGAGAAAGTCGTAGAAGCCCATTAGCTACCATAATTATGAAGGGTTTTTGAGTCTGATGCAAGGTATGCTAAGGAGAATGGATAACATGGGCAAGACCTGCAAGCCACCGCCACGGGTCAAGCAGGTATGGGTCAAGAATGACGAGACTATTCATCCCTTGAAGGGAATAGACTCACCTAGTAAATGTGAAGTCTTACCATGCATAGGATTTTGGTTCCTAAATCCTAGTGCATGTCAGGTATGTTTGGATTGCATTGTTTATCATGTCATATCTTATTCATGCCTTGCATTTTGTTTGACGAACAGTTTATTTTATCCCTATATTTTTCTCTTGTTATCTTGAGAAACTTCTGCAGATATTTTTTTGGGGATGACAGTTAAAGCACATCGGGCGGCTACTTTTCTGTCTTGGTATTTCTAAACCTCTCTCCCTAAGGACAGGTTTGGCTTTACCTTACATACTGGGAATAGATGTCATTTCCTTTTTCATAAGCATGTCTATGTTGTTTTTCTGTGTATTGGTTTTCAACAAAAAAAAAATATATATATATATGTTTGGGGAAGAAGATGCAGAACTTTATTTTTGATAGCTTTTTAGATAGTGCATGTGTTTTGCCTGATATCTCAGTTCATTGTGCATTGATTAAATATGCTTATATATGATTGAGAGTTTATGCATGATATCTGCTAAGTTTTCCTGTGGCATCTTAATGATGGATAGTTACTTTCCTCATGCGATGAAAATGTGTACTATCCAAGGCTCCCCTAAGGTACATCATTTTCCTTTGACTTCTAGAAATTCTAATGAGAGAGATGTCTTTGATTAAGATGGTCAAATTGACCACATGCTAGTTGAACCTAGAGCCTAAAAATTCTAGCACTCTCTAGGTTGCAGCATCACTAGAATCAAGCAGTAACTCTTCAGTTTTTTGTGCTATATGCTTACATTCACTGCTTCTGTACTGAAATAAGCTTTGTCCTTCATGGTGCAAGTAAAATTTTACATTGTCCTTCATGGTACAAGTAAGACAATTAGGTGCTGCATCTTAAAGGGACTATATCAGATGAGGGTGGCTAGGCCCTAGTAAGATAAGGTTTGACTTTTGGCTGATTTTTCATTGATTTTCGGCTGATTTTTCATTGATTTTCTCTCTTGTTTGGAAAATCTGGTAGCTTTTTGTCATATCAATGAATTTCATACCTTATTGAGAAAGTCTTCACACATACACGCATTGCATGAGTTGAGTAATCTATTTAAAATTTCTATCTGCAGGAAAATTGTGCTTATTAAATACTTAACTCTCATTTATATCTTTGCATATTTTTGCAATGCTATTTGATTGTTTTATCAGTTGATTATACATGCGTGTTTTGAAGCTAAATTTTGGGAAAAATATTTTTTTGCAAATTTTTCTCAAGTTTCAAATTTTCAGTGTTAAGTGTTCTGACGAACCTATTCTTACGTCTAGACGAGAGCAGTCTTGCCATATTCTGACCTAGAGGTTGCCATCCGAACGGTTAAGTGACTCGTCCGAACAGGATCTCTATAGGTTTAAGACTTGCTTCTCTTTCTCTGCCATACACACATCTCTGCATTTTTATCATGTCATGTTGTGTATTTTTCTCATGGATTTCTCTCAAGATTTTGGCATTCTTTACACATCTTCTCATTCCATGATCTTCATTGTGTCTTCTTTTAAGTTTTTGTGCTTTAGAATATTAGAATATTTGTTGGGATATTCTCTTGTGATAGTGTGCATGAAAATCCTGTTATGTCTGTGTGTTGGGTTGATATTGATATATCTGGGCCATTCGGATATCTTTGCTTTTGTAATACTTGGGCATCCAATTGACAACTGTCATAATACCACCTTCTTTTTGGGACTAACAAGATCTAATATTTCTTTGTGGTGTTATTTTTGGAAATATTTCTATTTAAATCTTTTCAGGAATGTGTCATCCAGTAGCTCCCAGCACAATATCTGACAGATGGATCCTTTGGAAAACTGACCGTTGTTGAAGTCGGATGTTCCAAATTTCCAAGTGAAAAATGGAATTGACTTCTAAAAATAAATAACCAGTGTGTGCAATAGTGTGCAACAAAATATCACAATGCGGAATTAAATGAGACAGATATTTTGTTAACGAAGTGGAAACTCAATTAAGAGAAAAATCACTCCGGGGCAATCAAACCCAGGATATCCACTATTCAGAAGACAAAGCTAGATACAAAGCAGTAACACTCACATACCCCTGATGCAGTGGTCGTACCTTGCTCTCTAACGTGTAACCCAACAAGAACGATTCCCAACCAGGTCTCCTACCTGAAGGGGTCTTCAATGGAATCCTTTACCTTAGGGCCGACCCCTAAGATAGACTTCAGTTATAGCGCAGCAACAACACACTTGCAATGGCTTGAGAGAGAAAAAATCAGCTCCAATAACTTCACAAAATAACTCTATAAGCTCTGAAGGAATTCAATACCGAATTCTTGTAGTTCTCAATGCCCAGGGGCCTCTATTTATAGGCTGAGGGTTCAAATGGGCGACTGCTGTGATATGTACAGATGCGGTCCGGACGGTGAACCTGGGCCGTCCGGACGGACAACTGTGCGATAGAATTTCTGAGATTTTTGCTAAAAATCTTTCTTGTTTGAGAGCCTCGTCCGGACTGTGAGGCACTGTCGTCTGGACGGTCGCACGTCCGCTCCAAGTAATTTCCATATAAGGCTTTCGCGCGTCCGAACCAAGGGGGATGGCCATCCGGACGGTTAATCTTCAACACGCAATTTCCATATCAGATGAGCGCGCGTTCGGACCATGATTGGCAGGCTTTCGGATGGTTGAAGTTGAATGCCCAATTTCCATATCTGTTGAACGCACGTCCGGAGCATGCTGACAGACGCTTGAACCGTTTTAATTTGAATTGCGATTCTTGCCTTATGTATGAGCGCGTCCAGACGGGAAACCACGTCGTCTGGACGGTTGCATCAATCTTTCCTTATTTGAACTTGAAAATAAAATCTGAAGCTGGGACGTCCGAACGGGTTGCTAAGATGTCCGGACGGATGCAAGCTGGAACAGAAGCTTCTTGATATAGTGGAGGGTCCGGACGGAAGTCCACGTCGTCTGGACAAATGATGCTTGATCTGTCTGGCGTCCGGACGGTATGGCACGTCATTCGGACGGATGGAACAGTGGACAGATGAGCTTCTGGACGGGATGGCATGTCGTCCAGACGGTTGACAGGGAACCAATTTTTTTGACTTGTAACCAGTGCAGAATCTCTGAAATACTTCTATATAGTAGACTCCCTGTGAAAAGCATCTTTACATACAAGTGATTTTGTCCTAAACAGAATGAAGCCAATCACAAACTAACACCAAGGGTCTCAGGATTTAAGACGAGCTTTTTTTTTCCCCCCAGCTCATGCAGAGCCTTCCGTAGCATTCCCTCAGATCTGCATCAGTTAGAGGCTCAATGGTGAATCTCCTCATTTATCTTGCAGACCAGTTGCTTAGAGGATGTCAATCTGAGGATAACCAGGTTCAGGCCTTACAAAATCAAGCGACTAAAAGTTTTTCAGTCAATGGTTCCCGGCTTCCGGAGCTAGAAACCGAAGTAGTATAAATCCAGCTTTTTATACGGACTTCTCTCCGTTACTTGATTTCAGTGGATCAGTAGGATTTGGTACTTGGAGGATTTTTGTTCCTCCCTTTTGGGCCACTGGCAGACTCTTCTCTATTTTCCTATTGTTTTGGATTTTAGAATGTTTTTGTGTGTGGATTTTGTATTCTCTGTTTACCCTTGTACTGTTGAGACATCAAGGGGGAGTATCTTATTACTTTGGTCTTTCTATACTCTGTTTACCCTTTGTCCCTTTGTGACAAAGAGGGGGAGTATATGTTAGTTTTGGACTGGGATTGTATTTTTAACCGGTCAAGTGATTTTAGTCCCAGAATGGCCAAAGGGAGAATTTGTTAGTTTGTAATTGGCGACATTCTGTTGGACAAAATCACTTCTTTGTAATGATGCTCTTTAACAGGGATTCCGCTATTCATAAGTGTTTCCAGAAGATTCGGCACAGTTTGCTAGTCAAAAAATTCGGATCCCTGCCAGCCATCCGGACGATGTGTCATACCGTTCGGACGATGTAGATTCCCGTCCAGACCTTCCTCTGTGTCGAGAAGCTTCGAACTGCTCTAGCTTGTATCTATCAAGACGATTCAGCAGCCCGTCTGGACGACTCTCAGTTTTTGATCAAGCTTCCGGATTTCTTTCCAAAACCTGTATGGGAAGATTGCTGCAACAGTCCGGACGACATCGATTCTTGTCCAGACGCGCTCATCCATAAGGCAAGTATCATAATTCAAATCCAGACGTCTGGACCCCAGTCAGCATGGTTCGGACGCGTGTGTATCAAATAAGGAAATTGTGTGCATTAGAACAATCATCCGGATGACCATCCTCCTGGTCCGGACGCGCGAAGCCTCTATATGGAAATTAGTTGCAGCGGATGTGCGACCATCCGGACGACAGGGCAACACCGTCCGGACGCGGCTCTCAAACAGGAAAGATTTTCAGAAAAAAAATTTGGAATTTCGGTCGCACAGTTGTCTGGCTAGACGGCCTATGACCACCGTCCGGACGGTGCCCAGTTTTATCAAGCCAAATGCTCATTTGAACTGTCAGCCTATAAATAGAGGCCCCTATGCTTGAGAATTGCAAGAATTCGGTATTGAATTCCATTAGTGCTTAGAAAGCTATATTGTGAGATTATTAAGCTGAGTTGATCTCTCTGAAGCCGTTGATGTGTGTGCTGTTGCTGCACTTAAACTGAAGTCTATCTTAGGGGTTGGCCCTAAGGTAAAAGATTCCATTGAAGACCTCTTCAGGTAGGAGACCTGGTTGGGAGGCGTTTGGGTTGGGTTACACGTTAGAGAGCAAGGTACGATCACTGCATCAGGGGTATGTGAGTGCTACTACTTTGTATCTAGTCTTGTCTTCTGAATAGTGGATATCTTGGGTTTGGCTACCCCGAAGTGGTTTTTCTCATATTGAGTTTTCCACTTCGTTAACAAAAATCTTGTGTTATTTAATTTCCGCATTATTTTGTTAACACATTGTGCACACACACACTTCCTTTATTTTAGAAGTCAATTTTCATTTTTCACAATCTGAGGATAGAAAGAAGCACAATGTTGATAAAGATCACTTATCTTGCAGAAATGCTGTTGGAGGCCCAGTTATAGATAGAGACCAATTGATGAGAAGCTGACCCATATGCTATCAGTCCAAAAGTGCCCAACAGACAAAACAGGACTCGGGTATGTAGCCTCTACTTCTGATATCCCCTCTACTTCCATGACTGTTTTTGTCAAGCCCACAGTCCCCGAGCCTCCACCCGCCTGCTGGGATAAGGGAAAGGCCGTCATTGGTGAAGATGTCCCGATTTTTGCAGAGCCCACTCAGATGCCTCCTACCAAGAGAGAGCATCCTATATCCCACTGATGAGTGCCAAAGATTGTATATTTGGACCCCTTAATTCACATTTGTTAATATTTCAGCTTTGCTATTTTTAATTTTTTTGGTTAGTTTTCGTATTTTGGTATTTTACAAATCATTGAGAGAAAACGGCAGCTTTAAAGTGAAAAATGCAAAGTTTTGAAGAAAGCACACTTTGAGAAGACCTAAATGATATGGCTATGTTTAACCAAATCAATGAAATGACTAAATCGAAATTTCTCTAACTAGAGTCAAAATCGAATTTGATTAAATTTCATTCTCTGCATAAGTCATAGTATTTTGACCAAACTTTCAGTTCAAGTATTGCATTAAGGTCAAATCTGTGGCGTTGGAAAGCTAATTCAAAATATTACAAATCATTATGAAATAGGATTTTCCCAATTCGAACGTCTTCTATGTTATAAGAGCCCTGCAATATAAGAACACAAATTTCCTTGCTCTTGGCGGCTGTAGACACTCCAAACCGTAGCATTCTTTTCTCTTATTAGGGTTTTGAAGGGTAGAGTTACCATTTTGAAAATATGGGGTTTAACCTAATGTTTTGCTATAAAAACCTCATGATAGGCACCACTTATTCATCGATCATTGTATATACACATTTTCTTTTCAGAGCATTGTTTTAGCTTTCATCTTATTCTTTCTTTTGTAAGTTTATACTTCTTTTTGTATTTCCTTTAATTTATTTAAAGTTATTTAGTCTCTATTCTTCTTTCTTTCTTCGTCATTTTACTTTATTTCTTTATATTTTTATTTCAAGATTGTTCGGTGTTTTTAGTCATAAGAGGCTAAAATCCTCAACTAAGGTTGAGGATGAAACCTCATCAATGGTAACACCTACATTCTTGTCATGATGTTCATAGACTCGATGTTTTTTTTTTTTTTTTATCATTTTATATTCGATTTCTATTTCAATTTATGGATTTATTTCTTTAGATTGAGAATTTTATTTTAAGTGGATATTTGTTGTGTTTCAATCGATTGATTTCTTTGAGATTGGGATATCCATAGTGATTTGTCTGACAAACTAATACAATGGATGATTTATACTCTAAGGGATAATCGTTGTGATTTGTTTTTGAGTTGGATTCATCAATGGTTTCACGCTTTGTTTAAGAACTTGAATATCAAGCTCCTTTGAATCGAATTTATGAATAGAATTCAAGAGTATGGTGTTTGATTTGGTTTGGTGGATTCTGATACCTTAGTATTTTTCTTTTTTGTATTTGTTTACTCATTTTTATTTCTTTGTTCTTAAAAAAAATAAAAAATAAAAAAAAAATCCAAAACATGACTCTAGGTTAAAATAGAATTAATCTAAGTAGAAATTGATTTTTTTTTTGTTTATACACACTTCCCTGTGGATACGATCTCGCACTTGCATGCACTATGCTACAAACGACTCGTGCACTTGCGAGTAAAATTTGGACATCAGCCACCACTGTGGCTTAAGTGGTCACATCCGACCCAAGTGCCGACTCCTCACATGCTCAGAGATTGAAGGTCAAGAAGGAGCCACCAAGGAAAGCTACACCTGATACTAGACCTCTAAAGGAGCATTAGGCTCCTCAACATCAGCGCCAACAATGGTGATGGATGGACAACCAGATGAAATCCTATCAACAACCACCATAGTTAAGGTAGGTATGGGTCAGAAAGGATGAAGTCATTCACCCTTTGAGGGGGAGTGGACTCACCTAGTTGGTGAGGTCTCACCATGCCTAGGATTTTGGTTCCTAAATCCTAGTGCATGTCAGGTATGTTTGCATTGCATTGTTTATCATGTCATATCTTATTCATGCCTTGCATTCTGTTTGAGGAACCATATATTTTCTATCTTTCCTCTTGTTTGCCTTGAGAAAAATTTCTGCAGGTATTTAAAGGGGATGACAGAAAAAGCATGTCGGTGTCTTGGTATTTCTGAACCTCTTTCCCTGAGGACAGGTTTGATTTTACCTCACATGATAAGACTAGATATTTTTTCTTTTCCTTATAGCATGTCTTTGTTGTTTTTGTCTTTCTTTTTTTTTTTCAACATTAAAAAAAATAAAATAAAATAAAATTTGGGGAGAAGATGCAGAATTTAGTTTCTTTTTCTTTTTCTTTTTCTTTTGATAGCTTTTCAGATATCGTTGTATTTTTGCTTGTTATCTAAGTTCATTGTGCATTGATTGAATATGCTTATATATAACTGAGAGTTTATGTCTCATATCTGCAAATTTTTCCTATTGCGTTGAATGCTAGATAGTTGTTTTTTCTCATGTGATGAAAAAATTGTACACTATTCACTCTCTGATTTTTAGCTTCTAAAAATTCTGATGAGGGAGATGTTTTTTGCTAAGATGGTTAAATTGACCAACTCGTTAGTTGAATCTTAAACATATAAATTATGGCATTCTCTCTAGGTTGCAGCAAAAGTAAAAAATAAAGCATTAAAAAAAAATCAAAAAATCTGGATTCAAAAGATCCACTGTTGAATGTGTTTAAAAATGTTCTTAAACTTGTCCTTATAGAAACTGTTGGTGTGTAATTGGCTACATTCTACTGGACAAAATCACTTCTATGTAATGATGCTTTTATATAGGGAATCTGCTTTATCCAGAGTCTACACTTCTGTTTTGTTCTTCAAGAAGACTCTGTGTGGATTTCAAGGCAGTTAAATTCGGTTCCCTTACAACCGTCCGGATGATGTGTTATACCGTCCGAACGCTTAACTGTCCAAAGCATCATCCATCCGGACGACGAGAACTCTCCGTCCGGATGTCTCAGCAGCACGTCCGAACTCCACTCAATGTTTGATTAGCTACGGGATTTCTTTGTAAAACACAAATATGGGAAGAAAGCTGCAACCGTCTAGACGATGTGGATTCTCGTCCGGACGCGCTCATTCATATGGCAAGTCGTGCATTCAAAATCCAGATGTCTGGACGTTAGTCTTCATGATCCGGGCACTCAAGCTTCATATATGGAAATTGTGTGCATTAGATCAACCATCCGGACGATAGATGTTATGGTCCGGACGCGCCAAGCCTTGATATGGAAATTGCGTGCAGCTAAAGTGCGACCGTTCAGATGCTAGGGCAACACTGTTCGGACGCGACTCAATTCAGGAAAGAATTTTAGAGAAATTTGGAAAGCCGATCGCACAATTGTCTGTCCAGAAGCCTTATGTCTACCGTTCGGGCGGGGCCTAGGTATTTTAAGCCAGATGCTCATTTGAACCTGTAGCCTATAAATAAAGGCTCCTAGGCTTGAGAATGGTAAGGATTCGGTATTGAATTCCATAGTGCTTAGAGAGTTATATTTTAGAGTTATTGTGCTGAGTCAGTCTTTCTCAAGCCGTTGTCAAGTGTTGTTCCTGTGCTGAATTGAAGTCTATCTTAGAGGTTGGCCCTAAGGTAAAGGATTCCATTGAAGCCCCCTTCAAGTAGGTGACTTGGGTTACACGTCAGAGTTCAAGGTTCGGCCACTACATAAGGTTATGTGAGTACTATTGCTTTGTAACTAGCCTTGTCTTCTGAATAGTGGATATCCTGGGTTGGGCTGCCCGGGAGTGGTTTTTCTCTTAATTGAGTTTTCACTTCATCAACAAAATATTTGTCTCTTTTAATTCCACATTTTGATATTTTGTTGTACACTATTGCACACACTTGTTAAAATTAGAAGTCAACTTAAATTTTAATTGGTATCAGAGCTTGGTACACTCTGTTTAGATCCAATTCTTGAGTGTTATCTTTCTTTTGACTTCTTTTTTTATTTCAATGTCTCAAAATCTTAATATTGTTCCTGCCTTTGATGGTACGAACTATGGCTATTGGAAAGCTCGTATGTGGTTCTTCTTAAAATCTATTGACTGTTAGAATATTGTTGAAACTAGTTGGACTAAACCAGCGGATGCAACTCTCGAACTAGTCACTGAGAAAAACGCACGACTATCCCTCTATGCTCTATGTCAAGCACTTTCACCGTCTAAATTCGCAAGAATCTCAAACAGTGAATCCGCTCAAGAAGAGTGGGAAATCTTAGAAACAACATATGAAGGCACTAAATTTGTTAAATCTGCCAAACTTCAAATGTTGATTTCTAGATTTGAAGAAATTAAGATGTTGGATGATGAGACATTCTGAGAGTTTTACTCCGAAATGAGGGACCTAAGAAACTCAATGGTGAGTCTTGGGAAAACCGTCTCGGATGTAAAACTCATCCGTAAAATTTTAAGATCTTTGCCTTAGCGTTTCAGAATCAAGGTAACAACAATCGAAGAAAGCAAAGACTTGGAAGAAATGAAGATTGAAGAGTTGGTGGGATCTTTTCAAACTTATGAGTTATCCTTGCCCCTATCAAAAAGTTGAAGACCATTGCCTGAAAGCTTCCAAGAAGAAGGTCGAAGTCTCATCTGGAGATGACTCTGAGGATGAAGAAAAAGTTGTGGCTATGCTGGCCAGAAATTTCGGAAGATTAATGAGAAATTAGCGGTTCAAAAAGAAGTTTTTTGAAAAAAAAATGAAGAAGGCCCTCAGAGAATCTGAACCTGAGGAAGCTAAAGAGAAAGATCCCAGAGACCCAAGGTGTTTTGAATGCTCAGGGTTTGGGCATATACGGGCTGACTGCGGGAACCTCAAGTAAGGAAAAGGGAAGGCATACAATGCGACTCTCAGTGATGAGTCTGAAGAAAAAGAAGCTCCTGAGGAAGAAAAATTCCTAGCCTTTGTGGCTCTGCATGTAGAAGAGGAAGGTGCTTACTACTCAGAGCACAGTGATGAAGATGGAGAAGAACTCAAGGAGGCTTATAAAATCCTCTATGTAGAGTTCAAGAAACTAAGAGAGGCTCGCAAGCAGCACATTCACGATCTAAATAGCTTGCTCAAGATACAGGGGCTAAAGGAAAAGCTACTAGAGACAAAGCTACAGTTGGAGAGGGTCACCGATGAAAAGTTGACTCACATGCTATCAATTCAGAAGAGCCCAACAGAGAAGACTGGTCTCGGGTATGTAGCTCCTCCTTCTGATATTGCCTCTACTTCCAAGACTGTCTTTGTTAAGCCTACAGTCCCACAACCTCCACCCACAGCTGAGGATAAAGGGAAGGACAAAATCAAAGGAGATGTTCCGGCTACTCAGAAGTTAACAACCATCAGAAGATCTCTCGTATGCCATCATTGTGGACTGAGTGGGCATGTCCAACCCCAGTGCTCCCTTCTCAAAGCTCAGAGAGCAAAGGTCAAGAAAGAAGTTCCCAGACAAGCAATTTATAGCACAAGACCTCTGGCCTAGTATTAGACTTCATGTCATCAAGCTCTTTATCAGGCTCCATGGAATCAAGCTCCAAGGCATCAGGCTTCTCAATATCAAGCTCCTTGGCAACATACCCCACGGCGCCAAACTCCTAAGCGTCAGTGGCCTCAGCAGAGATTTGTTCCTGCAAAATGGCAAATCAAAGACTAACAAATCCAAGCACTTCAAAAGGCCACAGAAGGTGGAGGATGATCAAAACTGCAATGAGCTACCCATCTGGATGCAGAGCATGATACAGTGGATGGATCATCAGATGAAGTCCTATCAACAACCACCTACAGGAAGGCAGGCTTGGGTTAGAAAGAAGGAAGACATTCACCTCTTGAGGGGGAATGCACTCACCTAGTTGGTGAAGGTATTCTTACCTAGGATTTAATTCTTAATCCTAAGGCATCAGGTTTGATTGCATTACTTATTCTTCTATTGTTATATCTTATGTTACTTTGCAATTAGGAACCACTGCTATTTGTCCCCTATTTCTCTTGAAAGAATCTTGTAGGTACTATCTGGGGAAGACAGAAAAAGCATGTCAGGCGGCTGTTTTTCTGTATTGGCAATTTTGATCCTTTACTGGTTTGATCTTGCATTATATGCTTATGATGTTGTTTCCATATAGCATTTTTTAAATAAAAAAAAATTTAAAAAAAAAATTTGGGGAGAAAATGCAAGGGAATTTTATTATTTTCTTGGCATGTCAGATATTGCATGTATTTTTGCCTAATACCTCAGTTCACTATACATTTATTGACTATGCTTAGATATGATTGAGAGTTTATGTCTATCTGCCAAGTTTTCTCTTGTGCATGTGAAAGCTGGATAGTTACCTTCCTCATGCGATGAAAATGTGTACTATCCAAGGCTCCAGTAAGGTACATCTTTTCTGAAAATTTAATTAGACTTCTAATTTTAACAAGTGTGTGCCAAAGTGAGCAACAAAATATCAAAATGAGGAATTAAAAGAAACTGATATTTTGTCCTTTAAATAGGTGCATAAACAATGGAAAAGGCAGACATTGATTATTCATAAAACTTGTGAGGTTTATTCTCTTTAGTTCTTTGAAGAACTACGCGAACTTATCAGGATTTCCTGTGGCGTTCATCTCGACTTGTCAAACGGAGTTTCCACCACCGTTTGTGGCGTATTCCTTATACCGAGGTTCTTGTTTGTCATAAACAACGGGTCAAGGTCTTCCATTCGAATCTGTCCATAGAACGATCTTGGGTTCCCTTTCGTTGTTGGGTCTCGTTATTCTTGAGGGGGTTCACATCATTATCGGTGTAAAAAGTGCACTTCTTTAAATTAGCAAACAACCTTTCTTTCCTTAGCACATCTAAAACGGATGTCAAATGTACTACATGATCGTCTATGTTTTTGCTATAAATGAGTATATCATCAAAATAGACAACAACAAATCTGCCTATAAATGCACGCAAAACGTGGTTCATAAGTCTCATAAAGGTGCTCGGAGCATTAGTCAAACCAAAAGGCATAACTAACCATTCATACAAACCATATTTTGTTTTAAAGGCGGTTTTCCATTCATCTCCTTCTTTTATCCTAATTTGATGATAACCACTTTTTAAATCAATCTTAGAAAATATGCAAGAACCATGCAGCTCATCTAACATATCATCTAAGCGTGGGATACGATGACGATACTTTACCGTTATGTTGTTGATGGCTCGGCAATCAACGCACATTCTCCACGTCCCATCCTTCTTAGGTACAAGTAAGACCGGAACCGCACATGGGCTCATGCTCTCCCTCACGTGCCCTTTCTCCAACAATTCACTTACCTGCCGTTGAAGCTCCTTTGTCTCCTCAGGATTGCTCCTATAAGCTGGTCGGTTTGGGATGGTTGCACCGGGAACAAAATCAATTTGATGTTCAATCCCTCGGATTGGAGGTAACCCATGTGGTGTTTCCTCGGGGAAGACATCCTCGTACTCCTACAAAAGAGAAACAATAGAACTAGGCAAAGCAAGGTCAAGTTCGTTAGTGTGTAAAAGTGCCTCTTTGTACAAAAGTACAATCATCGACTGTTTTGAAAACATTGCTCGCTTGATCTCACTCACTTTTGCATATAAATTCTTTTGTTTTCTCTCTGATTTTCTTTTTCTCTCTCATTTTTCTCAGCCTCTCTCTGATTTTCACTCTTTTCCTTTTGCTCACTCTCTTTCTTTTGATCACTCTCCTTTTGTAATCTCACTTGATCCTCGTATACTTGTTGCGGTGTCAATGGTACAAGAGTGATTGATCGTTGATTAAGTACAAAAGAGTACTTGTTCGTAAAGCCATCATGCTTCACTTGCCTATCGAACTGCCATGGACGCCCTAGCAATAAGTGTCTCGCCTGCATCGGTACTACATCACACAACACTTCATCTTCGTATTTACCGATTCGAAATGCAACTAACACTTGCTTGTTCACCCTTATCTCACCACTATCATTTAGCCATTGTAACTTGTACGGTCTAGGGTGCTTTACCATGGGCAATCCCAAATTCTCCACCATAATTGTGCTTTCAACATTAGTACAACTACCACCATCAATAATCACACTACATACCTTGTCTTTAACGTAGCACCCAATGTGAAAGATGTTCGCCCGCTGTGCTTCATCAACTCCTTTTGCTTGCAAGCTCAATGCTCTCCTCGCCACCAATGTCAATGTGTCAGGGGCTAAATACTCCTCCTCGGAAACATCCTCCAATGGCGGCATGTCGTCGGTGTCGGAATCTTCATCATCGGTCACAATTTCACCATTGGTTTGCAACACCATGACTTGCTTGTTTAGGCATTGACTTGCTATGTGGCCCCTGCCTTGACATCTAAAACATTTAATATCACGATTCCTAGAGTTAGAGGCTTCGGTTTTACCTTGAGGAAAGTGGCTGGTGGTCGCGGACTTGGGCTCGGGTTTGGGCGTTTGTGACTTGTCCAGCGGCTTGGCATGACTCGATTTCCAAGAGGTAGAACTAGAGTTATGGCCTACACGTGTCCCACTCCCTCTCTTGAGTTGTTGTTCCACTTTGATAGCCATATGCACCATATCTTCCAATTCCTCATAATGCTGCAGCTTTACCTTATCATGGATCTCCCGATTTAAGCCAAGTAAAAATCTAGCCATTGTAGCCTCCCAATCCTCCTCTACATTAGCGCGGATCATAGCAATCTCCATCTCCTTGTAGTAATCCTCTACACTTCGACTCCCTTGTCTAAGACCTTGTAGCTTTTTGTACAACTCTCGGTAGTAGTAACTTGGAACGAACCGCTTTCTCATCACTACTTTCATCTCCTCCCATGTGTCTATTGGGCGTTCTCTATTCCGCCTCCTGTTTATCATAAGCTGATCCCACCAAGTAATAGTATATTCAGAAAATTCAATCATGGCTAATTTTACCTTCTTTGTCTCGGTGTAGTTGTGGCAATCAAACACGAACTCCATCTTCTTCTCCCACTCAAGATATGCCTCAGGATCAGATCTACCTTGAAAGGACGGAATCTTCATCTTAATACCACCCAAGTTGTTATCTTCGCGATTCCTAGCTTCTCTAAATCTTCCTCCAGGTCTCCTATTGTTAACAATGGAATCCCGATCTTCTTCTTCATCAAAACCAGACCCATAACGCTCTTCATCCTCCTCCCTCGGTGGAACTCTTTCCCTTCTACACAAATTACGACCGTTTTGTGGTTGCTCCTCACGACTATTCTCCATCTGATCGATTCGCTCGTGAACCTGCTCCATCTCCATCTCCATCTTCATCACACGCCTCATCTCACTCATCATGGCCTCCATAAAAACTTTTGGATCAGCAAATTTTGTATCATCTTCGGCAATTCTCTTACCACTATCGTGAGACATGATTGTTGTAAAACAAAGGTTAGAAAAAAAAAAAAAAAAAAGAAAAAAAAAAAAAAAAGAACCTCACGAATCACTCCCTTACGTGTTTACACTCAAGAATGTGGATCACTCTCCACTTATGTTTCACTCAAAAGAATATGGCTTTACCCTCTGATGTTATCACCACTCTTGCCTTTTTCCACTCGATAATTCTCTTTCAGTTATTTTGAAACTAAACAAACAACTCAAAATTTCCAGCAACAATTTTCCCAGAACTAATTAATCAAGGAATCTCATATTTGAACACAAGGAATATGGAAATTTTCAGATTAGAATTAGAAGGAATATGGCAGTTTGGAATTTTGGAAGCACAGAATAGTGAATTTTTTTTTTTTTTTTTCGGGCTCCTTTCTATCTTCTTCTTCGAGTCTCACTCTCTTTTCTTTTCTTTTTTCTTTTTTCTTTTCTTTTTTTTTTTTTATGATCAGCAACTAGCTTTTGAGAATAATGAAATAAGATTTCGAAATAACTGATAGATGTGTGACCAGACCAATAGTTTAGACATCAACAAGACAAACAAAGATTGAACAGATAGGGTAAAGAAAATTCGGCTAAGAAGAGATAAATGATGTAGACGGCTAAAGAAGAAACAAAGGAATGAAAGATGTTAAAGGATAGGCAAACCTGAACTAGAAACCGTGCTCTGATACCAAATGATGTGAACCCTGTCAAGAATAACGAGACCGAACAACGAAAGGGAACCCAAGATCGTTCTATGGACAGATTCGAATGGAAAACCTCGACCCATTGTTTATGACAAACAAGAACCTCGGTATAAGGAAGACGCCACAAACGGTGGTGGAAACTCCGTTTGATAAGTCGAGATGAACGCCACGAGAAATCCCGATAAGTTCGCGTAGTTCTTCAAAGAACCAAAGAGAATAAACCTCACAAGTTTTATGAATAATCAATGTTTGCGTTTTCCATTGTTTATGCACCTATTTAAAGGGTTGAACATTACAAGAGAAAAAAACCCTAACATAGAAAACCTAATTAAAGCCGAAAATGGGTAAGGAAAGAAATCATTACCTTCCTAAAATACACAAGACATATAAGGCAATAAACGCTAGACGCCCACCCTCCTAATCAAAGCTAAAATAAATCCCTACTTGCCTAAAAAAAAGAGCTGGAATAGGAAAGAAGAGCTAACATAAAAGGAAAGAAAGTGGCGCCTAGAATAGCCATGCAATCCGATCCTTCTAGAATAGACCCAAAATATTTCTTGCCAATTCTTAGTCTTGACCAGATCCTTCTAGAACTTGAATCAAGGTGACGATTCTTTGTTGCCCACGTGGATCATGCTCAATGGGCCTCCACTAATTTGCTTGAGCCCATAACTCTTGGATGAGTCCGTTGAGTACATCCTTGAACTTCTTTGCTCGTGCTCTCGTAACCGGCCCAATTGGTACTTGAACGAGATCCTTTAAAGCGGTGCCTTGATCTCCATCAAAGTCCATTCCAACCAACCTGAACAAATTGTTCATTTCCATTCCGGTGTTTGGAATTCTGCACAGAGAAATTATAGTATTATTAAGAAAGAAATTTTATCTATAGTACTATGTATTTCAAAGTTTCAAGATGATCTTTTAAATCAAAAGTTTTTAATAAGAGTTGATTGCATGAGTGCAAAGCATGTTTTAGAAAAAGATGTTCAAAACATTGCATCTAAACAGATTTTTGCAAGATGGCAAGCAATCCTAAGCATATTTGATTTTGTTGTTGAATATATCAAAGGAAGTCAAATTCAATCCCTGATTTCTTAACCCGTGAATTTTTGCAAGGAAGAATGGCTGATAAGAAGAAAACCTTAGCCAATAAGCCCAAATTAAGTCCAGGTGCTAAGCCTTTTGAGCTTGTCACCCCAAGCCAACTAAGTTCCCAAGACCTCGTCCTAAGAAATTCACCTGTCCAAATGGTGAACCGTTTTACTACCTTGGGTAGTACCATAAGTCCAAGGCCGTCTTTCCAGTCTGCCTTAATAAGTCCTCCAAGCCATTATGATCCTTTTGAAGGCATTAAACCTCAAAAGCCTTTCATAAGATACCCTAAGACTTCCCCTTACCATGCCAAAAAACCACCCCATAACCTATTTATTATTGAGCCAGATTTTAGTCACCTAAAATCTCCTGATGCCATTTCCAAAGCGTACCTTCCTCCTCACTGGCATTTTCCAGCAATTCACCCAGACAAATCCATTGAGTTTTACAGGAATGTACTCCTGGAAACTAAGTCCATCCAAATCAACCCTATCCCATGTCAAAGAACTCCTGGAAAAGTTATTTTCCATTCTCTGTTTATCATGAAGTTTGTTTCCCAGAAGGATTGGGGTAAGCCCCTTTATGTCCTGAAAAGCTTAAGCAGCAGAAGAGTCCAATATAGTTATCATGACTATATTGAAACCTAGTACAAGGTCCTTTTGTACCAAAATGAGACCTATTCCCACTCCTGGTTCATTAATTTTGACAGACACTTTAAGGAACCAATCCCCTTATGGTTTCACAGGTGGTGGCAAGTTCATGGACCTGTTCATGAGATCCTCCCTGAAGAAGTTAAAGAAGCAATACGGTACTTCTCTACCATTAAAAAGTTATCACAACAAGAAGCCCAGCTGCCGATAACAATCCACTTCTTTGCTCATTTCAAAGTGTCCTGGATTTTAAAATGGCAGTATATATTCAACCAGAACTGCATTGCTAGACAGTTCTCTGCTAAGTGGTGGGATAAGTTTAAGTTTTCTGTAGTCCAATCCCACCTAAAAACTGAGTTTCCAGAAAAAAAAACTCTAGAAGTCCAAACAGCTCAAGCACAAGCTCCAGAAGCTTAAGTTCAGCCTACTAAGTCAGAATCTCCTAAGTCTACATCTCCATCATCCTCTAAAGGAAAGAAACCAGCTAAGAAGGATTTCAAAGCTTTTGCCCTTGCATTAGCAGAAAAATTCTATGAAGGCAGTGAAGAAGAAGAAGGCTCAGCAGGATCTTCCTTTCCCTATGAAAAAGAAGACACAGCAGAAGCCCTCATTCGTCGCTACGGATTTGATCTCTTCCAAGATGCCCAAGATCCTTATGATGCTGTGGATCTGGACTCTGACTCTTAAGTTCAACAGTGCCTTCCTCCGTCGGCACAAGAAGACAAAAGTGAACAGTGATTTGTCGGCCACCCGACAAAGTACTATTCATGAATAGTGACTTTTTCACTATTCACCAAAGTTTTACCCTGCTTTCGGTGCAATTCACTTGAAGTAAAAGCAGAAGGAATATGCTTTTAGCAACTTTCGGTGCACGTCTGACAGCAATAAGCCTGCTGGTATCCCGTGACTCCAGCAATCAAGTCTCCCCCTCAAGCCTATTTAAGAGGCAGAAGTCTGAAGTTGAAGGGAGAGCTGGTTACGCAGTGCTAAACCAAACACTTGTAATCCAACCTTGTCTCTCATAAGCCATACACTTGTAATGTTTCATTCCAGTGTTTCTAAGTCTAAGTTTGTAATTGTCAGAGCTCATCTGGCCTAAGGTCATTTGTAAGTTTCATTCAAGTTATTTTGAATCTAAGCATTACTTTGAAGTTTATTCATGATCTTTGAGTATTCTGTTATTTTATACTCTGATTTTGAATTTGAATTACGTATGCACATCACCATGTTCATCTATGTTCACCACTTCTCTGTCCACTCCACTTACACCACTCTTTATTTCTAAGTATACTCTACTTCCGCCCCCCTTTTGGTTGTGATTTCAACTATGAAATCAAATTCCGTAGGAGAACCATTTCCTCCTGAGGACTCTTCATCTTCAAGTTGGTTGTCTGCCGTATAACAAGGATGACTCACTTGGGAACTTGTTTGAACTCCTTTCAACTTAAGGTTTCTTAATTCCTTTTCTAGTTCTAGATCTCTTCGTTTTAGTTCTTCCGTTGTGGTCAAACCAGCAAACGAATGCCTAGCTGGAACCTTATCCTTATGAATTCTAGAAGATCTAGACTTTGCAACTTCTAGCCTAGACGAGCTAGACCTTGGGAATTCTTCTATGAGAAGATTTGGCTTAGGTTTTTACTCAAATCCATGATCAAAGATGATCTTGACAGTACCATCCAAGTACTGCTGGATATAATCTAGATTGTCTAGATTATGTCTTATGATTTTAGGCTTGAAACTTTCATTGGTCAACCTCCATTCTTAGGGTAACTCAATGTCAGTCCATCTTATGGTTTGAGGAACGTGAATGGTCGCGTTACTCTGGCTGCTCTGAATCAACATAGTTTTGATTTCGAGGACTTCTGGAAATTGCCTGGAAATTCATGTTAGTTCTAGTGCACTTATAGTAGATCCTATAAATTAAGCTAAAGGCTGAACACCTTCTAGAACTTTGTATCCTTGGGTTCTAATGTTCAGGGTTAAAGCTTTTAATATATGAGGATCACTTAGACTTATGGTGAAATTTGGGAAACAGTCAAAATAGACTGGCCCATCATGCATAGTTGCTTCAATAACACCAAGAAGACTATCCTTCCAGTCTATGAAGCGGGCATCTCTTAATCCTAACATAACAGAGGCTTATGATCGAGCTTTCCTTCAATCTTATCCAACTGGTTCCCTATGGAGTTTAGGTACTGGTTGGTATAATTGTTTTGCTCAATGACTTTCTTTACATCTGTGTTTTCAGATGCAACCTTAAAGGGTGAGGCTTTAACCGAAGTGGTTCTATGCTTGAACACTATGGTTTCCTGCGGAGGGTGGCTTAAAGATACGACTGTGTTATCTTCTTTAACCCATTCTTCCTTAGTGACAGTTTGTACCTTGTTTTCAACAGGGTAAAACTCATCAACAAAATCGAGATAGAAGATTTCTGTCTTGGTTTGGACTACGTGTTTCTTGAAATGACTCAAGATTTCCTTCTTTTGCTCAAGGTTGAACCTTTCGCGATAAAATTTTCTTCTTTCAATATTGGCTTCAGATATAAGATCATCATCATTGATCTTATTCCAAACTGGCTTGAAAGGTTTCCTTAGGGTGCAAAGTTGCTGGTTGGAATGGACTTCAGTCTTCTGCCTCTTAAATAGGCTTGAAGGGGAGACTTGATTGCTGGAGTCACGGAACGCCAGCAAGCTTATTGCTGTCAGACGTGCACCGAAAGTTGCTGAAAGCAGATTCCTTCTGCTTTTACTTCAAGTGAATCGCACCGAAAGTAGGGTAAAACTTTGGTGAATAGTGAAAAAGTCACTATTCATGAATAGTACTTTGTCGGGTGGCCGACAAATCACTGTTCACTTTTGTCTTCTTGTGCCGACGGAGGAAGGCACTGCTGAACTTAAGAGTCAGAGTCCTAATACTTAGTAGGAACTAGTCCTTCCAGTATACAGTTTAGATCTACACCTGTGTCAATCAATACAACTACAGATAACTCAAAATCTTGTATCTTAATCTTAACCTTTGAATACCATTTTCTAATATGGATTCGGTTAATTAGACTTAAACAATTCTCTTCAAGTTGTGGAGTGTCTTTAGGCTTAGGCTCAGGTTCGGCTTCGTTGCTAGCGGCTGACTTAAGCTTGTACTCAATTTTCAAGAAGTTAACATCCTGTTTTAACTCTTGATTTCGTTCCTTGAGTATTTTAATCTCAGACTTAATTTGATTAACTTTAAGTTGCAAATCTCCCTTCCCTTGGCTCTCAACTGCGCTGACGGCACGTTGACAGCAGTGTCATCTTCCTAATAGTCTAGAATCTTAACAGAGAGTGATGCAATAAACAGACTGAAACAATATCAGTTTAAATAGAATAACCAGCCACTTGGGCGGATGTACAGACTTAACAGGAATAACTCAACCTGGCTCTGATACCAAAAGGGGGGGCGGAAGCAGAGTATACTTAGAAATAGAAAGTGGTGTAAGTGGAGTGGACAGAGAAGTGGTGAGCATAGATGAACATGGCGATGTGCATATGTAATTCAAATTCAAAATCAGAGTATAAAATAACAGAATACTCAAAGATCATGAATAAACTTCAAAGTAATGCTTAGATTCAAAATAACTTGAATGAAAACTTACAAATGAACTTAGGCCAAAGGAACTCTGACGATTACAAGCTTAAACTTAGAAACACTAGAATGAAACATTACAAGTGTATGGCTTATGAGAGACAAGGTTAGATTACCAGTGTTTTGGTTTAGCACTGCGTAACCAGCTCTGCCTTGAACTTCAGACTTCTGCTCCTGCTTCTTAAAGAGATTTGGGGAAAAGACTTGATTGCTGGAATCACGGGATGCCAGCATGCTTAGTGCTTCAGGCGTGCACCGAAAGTTGCTAAAAGCAGATTCCTTCTACTTTTACTTCAAGTGAATCGCACCGAAAGCAAGGTAAAACTTTGGTGAATAGTAAAAAAGTCACTATTCATGAATAGTACTTTGTCGGGTGGCCGACAACTTGTTCACTTTTGTCTTCTTGTGCCGACGGAGGTAGGCACTGCTTAGTCATCGACTTAGTCATCGACGTAGTCATCATCAAAGGGATCATAGTAATCTGGTGATATTGGCTCCCAAGCTTCTTCAAATTCTTCAAAATCACAATCATTATGACCCCATTCTTCACAAGTGGTACAGTAGTCAAGATGCCATGTTCCATAAGATCCTGAAAGCATATTGTGGTCTATTAGGTCTTTTGGGTCCATATCTGTTTTATTCCATCATCTTCCATTACTGTAGCGATAATTACTTATCTTAAGGAGTTGTCCCCATACTCCTAAAACAGACATGTCTTCCCCAAAAATAATTATCCTATTATTTTTTGCTAGGACTGGTCTATTTGATAACTCTTGAACAACATTGATCATGAAACCTTTCTTTATTTCTCTCCAAAGATTCATGATTCTTAAAGGATCATCAAACTTCAAAGGGATTCTTCCCATTCTTAACTCAGTGGCATAATCACTAGCTGAAGGGTTAATGAGAATGCAATGCTTGGCAGGTTTAACTTCCATGAAGTTATTTGGATCAAATTCTGGAATTGTGCTCCAGATTCTCAAGATAATAAGGCTATTGATGCTCAGCTTCCTCCTTAATTGCTCATCTTGGATGCTCTTAATAGTATTGCGGACTATCAAAGGGAAGTCACGTAATTCTTCTAAATACTTAACTGGGTAATAAGAAAGAAATCCTTCTTCAAAGAGCTGTGCTCCTAATTCAGGACATCCAATCTCGTAATGATCCCAGTCACCATTCCATAGTTGTCTTGAGATACCATATTCTTTGTCAGGGACATAGATTAATCCTGGGATCTCACAGTGGGGCTCGAAAATTCAAAGGGTTTTTGCTCCAAAAACTTTTTTGTACTCAAAATTTTTGCCATTAGTAATTAACATCATCCTCTGAATCCACCTGTCAAAGCCAAGTTGAGTTATACCTGCTAAGTCGGTACATCCGCCCAAGTGGCTGGTTATTCTGTTTAAACTAATATTGTTTCAGTCTGTTTATTGCATCCAATCTCTGTTAAGATTCTAGGCTATTAGGAAGATGACACTGTCATCAACGTGCCATCAGCGCAGCTGAGAGCCGAGGGAAGGGCCAAGCAAGTTAGGAGGACACACGGATAGGACACAGAGATTTGACCTAGGAAACCTAGTTGAAACACAAAGATGAAGTGCGGTAAGGAGATTTCTCGCAGTAGAGGGATCGAAACAGTAAAAGTTTGAGCCGGATAGGCAAAAACTTGCAAAGATGAATAAATTGTTCAGATCTAACTCATCTGTAAGCTCTAGATCCACTAGGATCCCTAAGATTCTAGAAGTCATCAACGAAGAACACATTGAGTACCATGATGAGAATTCTTTCATTGAGGTCAATGATTGGAACATACCTAAGGTTCCCAGTAAAGAAATTTACAGGAAGAAGTGGTCCATGACATCGTTCAAGACTGAACAACATGTCAAGACTGTAGAGCAAGTCTATGCTCTCAATAAAGAGCATGAGTTATGTCAACTTTTTAGCTCAGAAGCTATAAGGAGACATGGAAGGGAAGGCCATAACTTTATCCACATCGGATTAGTTCAGGTCTCCATTAAGCCCCTAACCAGAAGAGGTCTTAAAGCCTCTATTATGTTAGGATTAAGAGATGCCCGCTTCATAGACTGAAAGGATAGTCTTCTTGGTCTTATTGAAGCAACTATGCATGATGGGCCAGTCTATTTTGACTGTTTCCCAGATTTCACCATAAGTCTAAGTGATCCCCATATATTAAAAGCTTTAACCCTGAACATTAAAACCCAAGGATACAGAGTTCTAAAAGGTGTTCAGCCTTTAGCTTTAATTTATAGGATCTACTATAAGTGCACTGGAACTAACATGAATTTCCAGGTAATTTCCAGAAGTCCTCAGAATCAAAACTATGTTGATTCAGAGCAGCTAGAGTAACACGACCATTCACGTTCCTCAAACCATAAGATGGACTGACATTGAGTTACCCCAAGAATGGAGGTTGACCAATGAAAGTTTCAAGCCTAAAATCGTAAGACATAATCTAGACAATCTAGATTATATCCAGCAGTACTTGGATGGTACTGTCAAGATCAGCTTTGATACGGTATTATCATTGCCATGGGTATTTTACCATCTCTGGTCTTACCATAGATAGGTGGATAGATAGATGCCGTGAGACTTTAACTCATGATACGATCTTATCATTGCCGTGTATATTTTACCATCTTCGATCTTACCATAGATAGATACCGTGGACTTTAACCACCTGTTTTCCCCTTATTGGTGCCGTGGATCTTTAACCAAACTGGTCTTATCCATGGGACTTTAACCTTCGATCTTCTGATTGATTAGTGCCTTGGGACTTAAACCTTCAGTCTTACTTATTAGCAGGTTCATATCTCATGATAGAAAAATATGCAATACCATTTCATTAGCAGGCTCATGATTCATAGCAGTAAAATATGCAGAGTCCCAAACAAATCAATATAATTCAATATAGCAGAGATCACAAACCATAAAAATCAATATCACGATATAATCAAATAAAACATATCAATGCATATCATTAAATAAATATAAATCACCATATTATGGAACCCAGTATCACTCTCAGCAATTATTCTAGGAATACTTATAGTTTTCTGCTTTTGTAAGGGACTCCAAGCACACAAAATTGGTTGAGAGAGAGTGAGAGAATTTTCGTTTTCTTTTTCTTCCTGGAACCCGAAACAAAGAGAGATAAGAAATTCTTATTTCTTTACTATACCAGAGAAAGAGAGGGAGAGCAAGAGAGGATCTTCTAGTTGCTGTGACCGAAACCCACTGGGGGGAGGAGAGAATTTCCCTTTTCTTTTTTGTTGTAAACAGAGAAAAAATAGAGGGAGATGGAACTTCTTTTTACTATTTTAACCGAAGTAGAGAGAGAAATGAGAGGATCTTTGTTTTACAGAATCAAAAGAGAAAGAGTGTTGCTGCAAAACAGAGGAAGCACAGAGAATTTCTACAGCTTTTGTTGTTGTAACCCCGAAGAGAAAAGGGAGAAAAACAAGAGAGGGAAGTTTGGTTTTGCCTCTACTGATTTCGGATCTATTTGAGAAAGAAATAGAAGAGAGTAAGAGGAGCTTTTTCCTCTGTTTAACAGAGAGAGCAAGAGACAAAAAAAAAAAAAAAAAAAAAAGTTGCAATGATTAGAGAAAAATCGAAGAATGAAGAAGAAGAAGTTGGCGTGAATGAGGGGAGGGGTGCTACTCATTATATACACAAATGGATGGCTAGGATAGCTTCATTTTGATCTGATCCAATGGCTGAGAAGGATGCAAGTGGGTGATGAGATGTTGTTTGTAATCATGAATTTTATAAAAATCAGAGGACAGCTAGTGCGATGAATCTACTCCCTGCTAAATAATTTTGATCGACCGGCTGATGTTGGGAATCTAGCCCCATGTCAATCGAGTGTCAGGTTGTGGGTAACGATCGCCAGGTTGAACGATTGTAGCTGCTAGGTATCGATCAATAGGTCGATCAATTGCCTATTTGTGGGGATCGATCGCCCTCACGTTTTATCCTAGTTTTGATCTCTTATATTATTACGATCTAGTTGGTTCATTTAATCAACTAGAAACATAACTGTGCTTAAAATATAAATGATTATTCCCTTTTATAAATATTCAAATACCAATGAATGTTCATTCCCATAAATATTCATATATTCTTTTATATTTATTAAAAGGTCTTAAATTCTATTTTAAGACATTATGTTTTATGTCTTAAAATCTGGGGCGCTACAACATGCTTATACTATGCTAAACAAATTCCATATATATGGTAATGACCTAATGAACATCACAACCCAAGTAATTACCACATCTTTGCCACCTATATTCCACATTCAATTATTTCCAAAAGTCGACAAGAGACTATAAAATTCTGGAGGAATGCTAGAGGCATTAGACTATAATTAAAGTCTCATGTTGCCCTAAAAGCACAACTAACACAATAGAACAGCATTAAACGACAATAGAACAGCACTAAAATCAATTTTTTGGCTTTGGTTATGCAAGATATTTGCTTTCCTAAAACCAAAACTTTGAGATATATGCTGGCAATGACTCTAGCATCACAGCACAACATCTAGAATGGGTAAATTCCCTTTCTCCATATCACCTCTCTCTCTCTCTCTCTCTCTCTCTCTCTTTCTATCTGCCCTTGGCTCTCATTCCCTAAGATTAGCATCATATATTTTCAAATTTACAGCCAATGTGATAAATTGCATTCAATTTTATTTCTTTCGATATTTTTTTTTTTTGTTTTTTTGAAAAAAAATTTAATTGGTGTCTCACCTACTCTATATGACTTGAACTGGGACCTCACTCAACATCTCATACTTGTGTAAGAGGCAAGTGCCATTTGACCTTAAGGCTATTGGCAAACTTCATTTTATGCCCCCCCTTTTTTTTTTTTTGGTTTAATGCAAACTTGTAGTGTCAATAATTTTGTGCTTAAATAATAATGCAAGTTGTTTATATTTTAATCGGTTTTTCGTAGTTTTGGTTTCTTGAATCAATGAAGAAAGCGAACCTTAACAGCAAATATTTCCAATACATCAACCCCCATTTCAAGATCTATGAAACACCCAAAATTCAAGACCAAATGCAATTTCTAAATCCACAAAGAGAGAGAGAGAGAGAGAGAGAGAGAGAGAGAGAGAGAGAGAGAGAAGAAGCCCAAATCCACGAAAGAGAATGCGAGACATGAAATGGGAGAGAACCTTTCTTAGCCAGCGGTGTCGTCGAGGTGGTGCGTGGGTGGCTTCAGTGACAAAGCGTCGAGCTGTTGCGATGGGTTGGATTCGGAGGATCTGTGTGGAGTGCCAAGCTGCTCCAGTGGGTTGGCAACGTCGGAGTTGTGGGGAGAGCCGAGCTGCTACGGTGGGTTGTCGTCGCTAGAGCAGTGTAGAGCGACGACCTGCTGATGTCGGTTAGAGTCGTCGGAGTGTGGTGAGAGCTGAGCGCCCAATGGAGAGTGAAAAAAATTCTTCTTAAAACTAAAAATAACCGGATGTAATTCAAGTTTAAAGATAAGGGCATTTTCAGGAGTTTATGTCCTATTAAGTCACGTGCACGGCATGTGGTGTGTTTTCCATCCAAATAGATTAGGATACCTAACGGAGTGGCCACTTTCAAAGGCATTGATAATTTGGGGGGTCAAAGTCCAAGCATTGGTAGTTCGAGGGCTATCCATAAAACGACTAATAGTTTGGGAGATAATTTATAATTTTTCTCATAATTAAATTATTTTTAATCTTTGTCTCACACGACAAATATGCTTTTTACCTTCTCTTGATTGACTTTTCTTTTTAAAACAAAGATGCCTCTCATCCCTAATGAGTTTGCCTATTACCTTTTTTTTTTTTTTTCTAATTGAGTAAGGAAAAAATGTTACAAGGGAAGATCTTTCCCACTCTAGATCCGAATGGAAGAGAGAATGAATGATCCTATGGAAATACTTCCAAATACAAGATGAGAAGCGGCCCATTTAGCTAAATTATGTACCCGATAATTGGCACAATGAGACACTTTCAAAGCATTCCAGCTTTGAAAGGAGGATAAACTTAAACTAATATCAGAAACTACATTAGAAAAGTTCCACAAGGCGAAAAAGCTCGGGAGAATTAATCGCTAGGATTACTAAAAGAGCATCACCCTCAATGATGAAATGAACATAACCCGAAGATAAAGCCAACCGAGAGGCCAGAAGAGCTGCAGAAGCTTCATCAACAAGAATATCCGTAGAATACAATCGTTGGGTAGCAACCATAATAATATTGCTCGAAGAATCACTAATGACTGCAACAGCAATAGCAAAAGAGTCCCTCACAGCCACGTCAAAATTACCTTTAATACCATCAACTCCCAGAGGAGTCCAAAGAGAGGGAATAGAAGAAGCATTCCAAGCCTCAAGATGAATACCCAAAATGGAAGAATGTTGTATAATAAGCTTGGCAGGAACGAGTTGATGGTCATCGTGCACCAATTTATTTCTAGAAAACCAAATAATATCCAAAGTAAGAGAAGCAAAAAAGTTAAAATTTCTTAGCTTCTGACTTAGTAATGGCCAGTCGCTCAACTGGATATAAAATGGCAAGGATCCAATCTGAAATAGGCTTATCAAAGAAACCAATAGTAATAAGCGGCCAAGAAGAGGATCGCCAAATAATTCTAGCCAGATCACAATCGAAAAAGATATGACATAAAGTCTCTAAAGGACCTTTGTAAAAAGGACAAATCCAAGCATTTATATCAATCGAAGAAACAACACGACCTTTGTTACCTCTTGAGCGAAGAATATTCCAAGCAACCTTCCAAAGAAGATGTTTAAGTTTAGCTTGGATTTTTAACCCCCAAAGTTTATGCCAAGCTTCTGAGGAGAGAGGAGAGACTCTACCAGGCAAAGATAGAGAAACCTCATGGGCAAATTTCACTGAGAAAAGACCAGAAATAGAAGGGGCCTAAATCCAACGATCAAAATCAAAAGTCTTCAGAAGATGAATGTTAAGAATGCATTGAATCGACTAAGAATCAAAAAGATCATCCAAAAGAAACCTATTCCATGCCCTTACATTAGGTAAGATTAAATCTGCCACACAAAAACAAGGGTGATCAATCAAGTTAGGATTTGGCCTAGGAATAAAATCAGGCATCAAAGGAACCCAAGGCATATCCCAAATAGAAACATTCAAACCATTAGAGATAGAAATACAAGCTCCTTGTTGAACAATCCCTCTATTCTTTAGCAAACCTTTCCACAGCCAAGAAGACAAAGGATTAATAGGAGCAGATAAAAATGAAGCACCATTCATGAGATATTTAGCCCTAAGAGCATCCACCCAAAGAAGATGAGCATTAGAAACCATCTTCCAGCCCAGCCAGGCCAACAATAAACTATTCAATAATTCCATAGAGCGAATACCAAGCCCACCCAAAGCCTTTGGCTGGCAAATATTATCCCAAGCTAATAAAGATAGATTATGTTGTTTATCTTGGAGAAAACCCCATGATATGCAAATTTATTTAACTCACAAGCGCACAAATCGTATGTAGCATAGTACATGCAAGTGCGAGGTCGGATCCGCAAGGAAGTGTGTGTAAAGAAAAGAAAATCAATTTCTATTTAAATAAATTTTGTTTTAACCTAGAGCCAAAGATTTGGAATTTTTTGTCAAACAAAATAATAAACTCAAATGACACTGAATAAGAACAATTAATAAAAGAACTAAGGTTTTAGAATCCACCTCACCAAATCAAAAACACATTCTTGTATTTTACTAATACACCTGATAAACAAATAAGTTTTATTCACTGTTCAAAGTTCCATAAAAATTATGTTAAATCATTCAATGAATCCAACACAATAACAAATCACAACGAATATCCAATTGAAATTAAATCATCCAATGCATCCGTTCAATGAACAAATCACAATGGATATCATCTTTCAATTGAATCATTCGATATATCTGTTTGGTTGAAACACATCAAATATCCAACTTTTAATAAATAAACATTCAATCAAAAGACATAAATCAAATAACTGAATTTGGACTTGAACAATATAGTGGTAAAAAAAGTCGAGATTATATAAATAAAACAATAAGAACGTGTTTTATCAATGACGAGATTTCATCTTCAACCTTAATTGAAGATTTAACCTCTCATGGCTAAAGACAAAAGAATAGCTAAAATAGAAAACATAAAAAAATAAAATAAAATAAAATAGAATGTTGAGGAAAAGATAAAGAGACAAAATAACTTTTAAATAAATTAAGGCAATAAAATTGAAATAATGAAGAAATGAAACTAAAGAACGGTAAATAAACTAAAGCGATAAATTAAAATGACAAGAAAAAGAAAGAAGAATTGAAAATTAAATAACTTTAAATTAAAAGAACTATGAACGAATTATCAACTTACAAAAGAAAAGACAAGAGCTAAGACAAATGATCTCAAGAAAAAGTGATGCTCTAAGTGGTACCTAGCATGGGGTATTTATAGAAGAAAATTAGGTTAAACCTAATTTTTACAAAATGACACCTCTACTCCTCTAAACCCTAATAGGAGAAAAGAATGGTAAGGTTATGGGCCTTTTGCCTAGGAACGTGTGTGATATTTTCTCAATCTCTAAATCTTTGATGCAAGTCCCGTGTTTTATTTATTTTTATTTTTTTTATTTCTGCCAACTACTCCTTCTTTGTAAGGAATCATACGTGTCCTCCTCCTTTCACGTCCATATATTCTATTCGGTTTTCCTTCTTTAAGAAAGCATGCATGCCTTTGAACGAAATCATCTGAATTTTCTCCAAAATTGTGCCTTAATGAAATCTTATTTTCCCACTTCTTTGTAATTTGACAAAAAGACCATCACTTTCTCTTAATGACCTGTAAAACACCAAAATTAATTAAAAATATCAGAAAATAACAAATTTAAAGGTCTAGCTAATGCAAATTAAGAGGTTCACATATGCAATATTTGGTACTCATCACCCCACCAAAATTTTCCCAAAACAACATTGGCAATAGAGCACAGAGATTTAGGCAAAAGAAAAAGAGACATAATATAAGAGGGAATAACATTAGCAATAGATTTTAATAAAGTAGTCCGAGCAGCTTGAGAAAGAAGCCTAGCTTTCCATCCAGAAATTTTAGCAACAATCTTATCTTTAATCTCCATAAAAACAGCAGTCTTCTTACGACCCATAAACAAAGGGATACCCAAATACTTACCTTAGCCGAGTGCTCTTATGGATATGGGTTTTGTTGGTAACAAATTCACTTGGAGTAATCATAGATCTGGGCTGGCTAATGTTTGGGAACGGCTGGATAGGGGATTGGCTAATCAAGAATGGGTTCAACTTTTCCCTAATTCTTTGATTAATCATCTTCCCGCTACCAAATCTAATCACTGCCCTATTCTGTTGTCTACAACGGGTACTTATCGTAATATTCCAAAACCATTCCTTTTTGAAGCTTTTTGGACTCGAGATCAATCTAGTCATGGGGTTGTTGCGAAGGCTTGGCGAGGTGAAGTGGGTGGCTCTCCAGTTTTCTCTCTTAGCCGAAAGTGGAAGAATACTGAGATGGCCTTAAAGGATTAGAATCAGCATCATTTTGGGAACTTTCAGTCCAGAATTAAATCCTTAATGGTGGATATTAGTGCTATTCAGTCTAGTCCTCATTCCTCTATTAATGCTAATAGGGAGGTCATTCTTCAAGCTACTTTGCAAGAACAATTGCTTAGAGAAGAAATCCTTTGGAAGCAGAAATCTCGTGACTTGTGGCTTACTGGTACTGATCTTAATACAAAATTTTTTCATGCCTCTGCAGCATGTCGAAGAAGGTATAATTTTCTTTCTTGCTTAAAAGATTCGAATGGTCATATGATTTGTGGTAGAGATAATATTGGTAATTTTTTGGTGGAGCATTTCAACTCTCGCTTTACTTCTACTCATCCAATTCTTGATGATAATCTTTCTGGTTTAGTTGAGACAGTAATTACTGAGGAAGAAAATGTTGAGTTATGCTCAATTCCTTTTGAGAAGGAAATTTTTTTGCCTATTACTGAGTTTGGTCTGAATAAGGCTCCAGGCGCGGATGGCATGACATGTCTTTTCGATAAATCTTACTAGCCAATTGTGAAAGAGTGTGATTGCTTCTGTTCAATATTTTTTTAAAGGTGGTTTTATGCTTAAAGAGTTCAATCATACTAATATTGCTCTTGTTCTTAAGATTGATAATCCTTCTATTGTTAACCATCTTAGGCCAATTAGTCTTACCAATTTCAACTATAAGACTATTTTGAAAATCTTATCTAATTGGTTTAAACCTTTATTGCATAAGATTGTTTTTCCTACTCAATCTGCTTTTCTTAAATGTCGATCTATCCATGACAACACTATCTTAGCTCATGAACTTTTTCACTCGAGGAAGCAAAAGAAAGGTAATGGTGGTTTAATGGCATTGAAACTAGATATGGAGAAAACATTTGATTCCACGAGATGGGATTTTTTGCTGAAAACTAAAATCCTGAAAACTTTCTTTACTTGGTTTTCATCCTACTTAGATTAAGTGGATTCAACAATGCTTACTTGATATTCTTTTCATTGTATATATATTTTTTCATGATTAAACTCTAGTTTAAGATATGTTATGATTAATTAACCTTATGAAGTAATTAACTTCGATTTGTCATCATTAATTAAAAGATGCTATTTTTTTAAGATAATTTAAGTCTAAAGATTTTGATGCTATTTGATAAGGGCCTTATTGGGGCGTTGGTTCTTCCATTTTGACCTTCGAGAATTCCAATTTTCCTCTTATATGTCTTGATTCATATATAGTAAGAACTGAAGTAAGAGGAACTTGATCAATTAATATACGTGGAGCGGCTGTGTACGAACTGCGTAGGATCGAGCTGTACATGTTCATATTACCAAGTACATAAGAAAAACAAAGCATTTGCCATTAAGCATTGGATTAAAAGCTTTTCAAAGGTCCAAAATATAGAACGCTCCCAACAATGGGGATCACATTACCAGAAAGGAAACTTCCATTCATTTTTGCTAGTTTGTTTTTCGTGAACTGTAACAACGTGGACGATTGAAGTCATCCCTCCTACGTACATGCCAATGGGTACAAACACTACCCAATGAAACCCTAACGATTTTCGAAGTAAATCTACCGCTATGATTACTTTTAAATGTTCAAGTTTATAAACTATGAACCAATTTAATTATATTTTTAACGCACACTTCCTTTTGGTAACAACTTTAAAAATAGCTCTAAGAATATTCCAATCGAAAATTACGTCTTATGAAATAGAGATCATTAATTCGAAACTCATATCCCTCTTACATAGACAAGTATAAAATAATAAAAAAATAAAAAGAAAGAAAAGAAAGAAGAAAGAAGCACAACCTCAAGAGTACTTTTCTGAAGCATGCGCCAGATCATCATCATTAAAACTAAAAAATAACAGGTGGTGATTTGCACAAACTCTAGAGCAATATATATGCCCCTCTCTCTCTCTCTCTCATAATGAGTGTACAGAACTGCTATGAAGTGACCGTCACTCTCATTAATCAAAATGGCCCAATAGAAGAATGGTCTCCCCGATCTTTCCTTTTCTTTTCTTTTTTTGTCTGTAAGGACAACTTTTCAGTGTGAAAATGGAACTAAGATATCAACCCGTTCTGTATCAGAGCTAATAACAAAGCAAGCGATTATATAGACCAACCATAAGACATACTGATATTTCCATTTTATAGACGACGTAATGTCGCCTAATTACTACGTACACTCGCTAACGATTTTAATCGAGATGTAGATCGAAAAGATGTCACACAACTATATATATAAACAACATATAATCGTTAGTGAGTATAGAATTAAAAAGGTATATTCGTTTTTCTTGTCTTTTATTTCTAAAAATAGACATGTTAGGGTTAAGATGAAGTCCAAGATACCATGGACACGGCGGCAGGATGTCTTCTTCAGCAGCAGGCTAGGATGCAAAAATTTAACTACGTAAACAATTTTTGACAAGGACCAATTAATCTAAAATCCTCATGTTCATTTTGGGAAAATGAAAATCAACATTTTCCTAGTGCAATAACTCCCACAATTTTACAACCTATTCGGTATATATATATATATATATATATATATATATATATATATGAGAGAACTGATTTCCTGAGTCCGAAATAAGTGAAGGAAAACTAATGTCAATCTAAAAACTAGGAATAAATATCCTTGAGGAGCTTCATGTCACTGCATCTGTCCGCAGGAAGAAAACTATTCAAGGCCACCCCGGTTGCGTTAGCAAAAGAGAAAGGCAAAAGGCAAGCAGTTTTGATGCCAAACAGGCAACATATTACAAAAAACAACAAAAAAAAACAAAACATAAAAACAAAGGAGAACAGAGAGAGACCAGGGACTTCAAAAAAGGAAAAAAGAAACTAAAGCAAGTAAAAAAGAAAAAGTTGGAACGCATGCCAGGTCTAACAGAAACTAAGAAGAATATACTACTATACTTACAGTGATTTCTCATACTTACCTTTTGCTTTTTCTCCAACAGATTTGAAGTGTGTTTGGAATCTAATTGGTTCCCCAATTAGGAAGGAGTGAGGCTGTCAGAGCATGACCTAGTAAGGGTTAGTATCTCCAACCAAAGCTAGATCATGCTGGCAGCTTCACTTTTTCCTTTGGGAACATCTCTTCTTGCATGCGATTAGGTCAACTCCCTTGCTAATGACAATAATGAGAAAGTAGATAATTCTAGAACAAGGCGAAGAGACACAGGGAAAAGGCCTGATTTCCTGGACTTTTGAAAAAAAAAAAAAAGAGAGAGAGAGAGAGAGAGAGAGAGAGAAAAAAAAAAAAAAAAGAACACTCAAAGAGAAACATGCACATGCATGAATCAAATAATTCTTTATCTTTTTCCCCTCTTTTTTTTTTTTTTATTGTGTATCCCAGAAAGAATATTAACAAATTCAAAAGAGCAGGAGAAGAAAGACGCACAGCTTTAGATCGAGGTTAAATTGCTGCAATTATAAAGCAAATCTAAGTTTAGAACAACAACAAATTCAGAGAAAAAGGTAGCAGATGGTGCAGTTCCCTATTATTCAAGAAGCATAGAAACAAATAGAAAGAGGGGGGGGGGGGGGGGGGGTGAATAGATATAGAGAGGAAGAAAAAGTAGAAATCAGGAATCAAGAGCATGAGAGGAGGGTGCATGAATTGCAAAAAGCCATTGTTGATAGTAATATTTATACAAGGGGATCTGAGACAGATGTTAAAGAGCTACATAAAGACCCCCACCTTGTGAAACAGTGAAATAAAGAGGCGAACATCATGTGGGCTGGCCAAGAAAGAAAGAAATTAAAGGGTGAACAGCTATTGCAAACAGAAGTAATGAGAGGATGTTAGACTCACAGGTGGGAGAAATATAGGGCGGCCTGGCAGGGAAGAGTGGGGGGACTCTGAATAGAGCCTATAGAGGAAAGTAGGGTCGTACAAAAACAATTCAAAAAAAATGACTGTTCCTCCTGAGGGGGGCAATTATTGGGTTAAACAAACTTTCTTTAGAACTTCAATGCATTTTTGGATTACTCTTACAATTGTCGTCTCTCTCTGGCTGCGATCGAATTCACTTGTCAATTCATGCTGCGGGTTGATTTTAATGCTGCTTCCCGTCCATCGAGAGACACTGTAACCAATCTATAAAAGCTGTGTCAATTCATATCCGTTGGATGAAGGATTTTTGGACTCATTAATTGGCTGTTTTCTCGATATGTCACACGCTTCCTTTTTGAGGCCAACTAGTTACAGACCTCGCCAGCCTAATACTAGACCTGTGAGATATGGACAAGAGTAGTCATGGACTAGGCTGACACTGTAATGAGCCACAAATTAATCCTTAGGTCACCTTCAAAATCCTTTGTTTTTTCACCGCCTTCATGTTCATCTCACTGCACAAGAATCCTCTTCATTTGAAATTAAAAGAATTGGTTAAAAATAGAGTCTAATTATTTTTTTCACATTTTTACAAAAGATAATTATATATTTACTTTTACACTAAATGAAGAGAATTTTCTCAATTTAAAACGAAAAAAAATTCAAATTCACCCTCAACCCTCCATATACTGCTAAAAATCCTTTTAACAATTGTAAATCAATAACTGCTGCAGAATATATCCCAACTAAATAGCAAGACACAGAAGTCGTAGACGAAAAAAAAAAAACCAACTGACTTATTTTAAGATTAGATTATCACTAATATTTATTGTTAGAATATAAATTAAATTAATTATACTTTTATTAATTTTATGTGTTAAAATAAGTGATGATTTAATATAATATTATAATTTTAACTCTATAATTTACTTCATTATTTTAATTAAATATTTCATGCTTAAAATGAAAATATATGATTTTTTTAGCCGCAGGCTGCAGCACGTACGTAGTTAATGGTTTTATCCTATATATGGGATGCGTAGTTGGCAATACGAAGAAGGCTTATTTAAAGTGTAGTTAGTGTTCTTTACGTGCATTTTTGCTGTCAACTACCGTCGAAAATGTTCTTCAGTTTTAGCTAAATGTGAGTAGATGCACGAAGGAGTTCGCTGTGAAATGCTAATTTGGTTTCCCCATAATCGTGTATTTCATAAAACAGCGCGTGAAGAAGATAGAGAAACCTCTCTTTCTTTCTTTTTCTCTTGGTATGCTAACATTACATTTACTCGGCGTCACAAAAGTCAAAAAGAACAACATCAGTCACTGCAACAATACAACAGAGCCAGAGATTTCTGAAAATTGGCTTCCCGTGTTTAGAGAGAGAGAGAGAGAACATCCCAACCAGTTCGTCGAGGCAAGGCAATATTTATCCCTGCAATCTCTTTGAGATGTTTTATCCTTTGTGTCATGGGCATTGCATGGCCTGCAATACCTCTAATGTTACTATGTTAGAGCACTTTCAGTGATTTACGTAAAATGTCTAACTAAAATAATTCACTTTGTTTAGATTAATTAATGGATTTTAAAATGTATTATATATTCTGTTAGAACAGTTTTCACTATAGTATGAATGATATGTTCCTCGATAATTTTTCACATTTGCATGTTTGCTGTAAAAGAACTAAGGTCAAATGAGAACTTATCAGGAAACAACAGGATCTCACTTCGATGCCCAAGTAAATGTTTAAAAAAAAATTGTCAAAAGCACAATGATTCAGTCTAGGATTTGTTTCTTGTATAAGATTTATATTTTTTTAATAGGTTACAAGGTAGAGTCAAGCATTCACTTTGTCTTAGGAGTGGACTGCAAGAAATTCGACTTGGGCTAGGAATCCTAATCCCCGAGTAAGCCCACCCGAGGATCTGGGTGTGGGACTCACTTCTTCATGTGCCAATTCTATGCTTGAGGCCCGTGTCTTTTTCAAATGGGCCGGCAATGGAATTATTCCCAACAGTTACCTCCCAATTATCTTATTGATGTGGTCTCAAGTGTATCAAAAATAAAATAATAACTCGCAATAGAATGAATATTTGTATGATAGGTCTATGTGAAGATGTCGAGCCTAAAGATTGTTGGTCGTTGTTAATTTATTTCATGAATGATATGATTCGTGTATGTTTATCAAGTACCCAACAATATCGTCAAAAAAAAAAATTATTAAGAAATAAGAATAACACATCTCTGGTTAGCATAGATCGTCCACCACTACAAGAAATTCATCCATTAGCGTCGACCTTATTAGCTTCAACAGAAAAGTCGGCACTAATAGTTGATTATCAACGTCGACTTTTGACAGTCGACACTAATCCTAAAAACAGGTTAATATTAGCATCAATTTTTTTGTCGACGCTAATATGTCGCCCCTAATAACCTAGCGGAAAATGTTGCCACGCGCGAGTTAAGGTGGGAATACAAATAGCTGTGACATTGCACTATTAGCGTCGACAATAGTAGACGCTAATAATAAACCATCAGCGTCGACGGTGATGTTGTATCTCAAGAACCACATCAGGGTCAACACTTTGAAGTTGACGTTGATAATAGGTTATCAACGTCGACTCCCATGTGTCGACACTGATAATAGGTCAACAACGTTGACTTTTTTGTCAACGTTGTTGACCCTATATTAAAAAAATTAAAATTTAATAAAAAAGATGGAAAAGCATTAGCATCGATCTAAAAGTTGAGGCTGATGACCTACTACCAGTGTTGACAATTAGAGGTAGACGATAATAATAGGTCACCAGCGTCGACCTAAATTGACCTTGTATGTATATATATATATATAAGCCTATTAAATTTTTTAAAATATATATATATATTGAAACCTATAGAAAAATAAATGTTCTTTTTAATATTATTAGTAAAGTTTTTCTATTTTTGTAACTTTTAATGTTTTGGGTTAAATTCTATTTCAATCTCTAGGTTTTAACGACTTTATTTTTTTCCCCTAAGTTTTATTTTGTATCATAAACGAAATTTCATGTCAAACCAATCAAAACATGTCAAGTCGTCATGTCTCATAAAAAACATATATATATATATATATACGCATTAGTTTAATCGATTGTATCAATCGAACTTGATACAATTGAAAGTTCGATTGAAAATTCGATCTATCCTAGTGCATTAGTTTGATCGATCGAACTATATGGATTTTGTATTATTTATGCTTGTGTAATAGTCCGATCAATCATGATAAGATCAATCCGATCGATCATCACGCATTAGTCCGATCAATCATGATACAACTGAATGATCAATCGAATTTGACACGATTGAAGGTTTGATCAAGCATCCAATCGATCCTAACGCATTACTCTGATCAATCATGATGCTATCTAATGATCGATCGAAGTCTATAGATTTTGAATTATCTACAATTGTGCATTAGTCCAATCAATATTTAGCATCCTCCCATTAGAGGAAACGTTATGCCCCACATCCATGTCTCAAATAAACCATGATCTTATCTAGGATCGATCGAACTAGACATAATTGAAGGTTCGATCAAACATCTGATAGATCCTAGTGCATTGCTTTGATTGATCAAACTCTTTGGATTTTGTATTATCCTTATGCATTAGTATGATCAATCATGGAAAGATCGAATAATTGATCATTAGTCCAATCAATCCTAATGCATTAGTCCGATCATTCGTGATACAATGTAATGATTGATTGAACTCTATGGATTTTGTATTATCTATCATTGCGCATTAGTCCTATCAATCTCTAGCATCCTCTCATTATAGGAAATGTTAAACCTCACGTCCATGTCTCAAAGAAACCATGATCTTATCTAGGATCGATCGAACTTGATATGATTTGAGGCTTGAGCAAATGTCTGATCAATCCTAATGCATTAGACTTGAAATTTTTGTGTTGTGAATATGTTTATTGCTAGAGTTAAGCACGTGTTATGTAGTTGTTTCCATCAATTGTATACATGATGGATTGGAAAATTTATTTAGTGTACTAGGATGATGCAATCTACATGTTTGACTTTTTAGAATATAAACCATTGAATATTCTAACATACAAAGAAGAAATTCAACATCTTTATAAGCACATAGGCCTTTGAAAAATAAATATTTGACTTCTAAATACCAAGTGTGTGTTTGTGTGCAACAAAATATCTTAAATGCGGAAAATAAAAAAGACAAGATATTTGTTGACGAAGTAGAAACTCTGTGAAGAGAAAAATCACTCTGGGGCAGCCAAACTCAAAAAATTCACTATCCAAAGACAAAGCAAGTTACAAAGCACTCATACTCACAAAACCTATTGCAGTAGTCATGCCTTTAACTATAACACGAAGCCCATCGTGAACGCTTCCCAACGAAATCTCTTACTTGAAGGGGTCTTTGATGAATCCTTTACCTTAGGGCCGACCCCTAAGATAGACTTCACACGAATAAAGCGCACATACCGGCAACGGCTAGAGAGCTAGCCTTTAACTATAACACGAAGCCCATCGTGAACGCTTCCCAACGAAGTCTCCTACTTGAAGGGGTCTTTGATGGATCCTTTACCTTAGGGCCGACCCCTAAGATAGACTTCACACGAATAAAAAGCACATACCGGCAACGGCTAGAGAGCTAGCGGATCTTCAATTCTCCCTAAACACCCTCCCTAAGCACTATGGAATTCTATATTGAATTCTTGCAAATAACAAGTCCAGAGCCATCTATTTATAGGCTTAATGATGTGAACCCCATCAAGAATAACGAGACCCAACAACGAAAGGGAACCCAAGATCGTTCTATGGACAGTGTTACCCAGATAATCAACCCTAGAGGGGGGGTGAATAGGGTTGATGGCAAACTTTTCTCTTAATAAAAATTATACTGAATTAAGAATATAGAACAATATAAAATGCAGTATAATGCAAACAATATAAATATTGGAACAATAATGAAGAGATAGAGAGAGAGATTCAAA